>NC_134691.1:311373502-311684336 GCF_050947455.1 Rhinoderma darwinii
GCGGCCGTCTGACCCGAAAATCACAGCCGTGCACATGTCTACAATCGTGTGCATGAGGCCTAAAAGTTAAAGTTATTGCTTTCTTCTGAGAAACATCAGGGCTCTATGGAACCCTGGTTGGTAAACCTAGCTTTATGGCGTGTGTGAATTCACACGTGGCAGATTTTGCTGCAAAAATTTCTGAAAATCAGTTAGCCCTCTTGCACACGGATCACTGATGGGACTCGGCCGGCGCACACGTTCATATGCATGAGGCATTAGAGTGCAGTGACACCTGGCATAAGAAACAACTCAAAATACACAACAGTATTTTCGTAGCAAATTCTGCAGCGGAATTACTTTTGTAAACTTTGTGGTAAATTTGCTGCATATTTCCTGTAGGAAATGACATCACCGCGCTGCTTGCATAGTTGAAATGCGCTGATTGACAGGGCAGTCATTCTGCCCTGCCAATAAGCGCGTTTCATAGACGCAAGCGGCGCGATGACGTCATCACGCCGCTTGAGTCGTTGAAAGGCGTTGAAAATGTGCATTCATCATCTATAGTGCAGGAGGGGTGGCGGCGGATGATTTCAGTGGCGCCGCCGCCCCTTCAGAGAGGCAGCAAACCGCAGTCATGAACGGTGTGGCCCTGTTGCCCCCCCCTACCTTCCCTCTTAGTTGCACCCGGGGCCCCATCTGGCCCCCCCTCCCTACGCCCCTCACAGGTAGAGAGCACTACAGTACATAAGGTACAGGTAGAGAGCAGTGCAGTACATGTAGTACAGGTAGAGAGCAGTACAGGACATGTAGTAAAGGTAGAGAGCAGTACAGGACATGTAGTACAGGTAGAGAGCAGTACAGTACAGGTAAAGAGCAGTGCAGAACATGTAGTACAGGTAGAGAGCAGTGCAGGACATGTAGTACAGGTAGAGAGCAGTACAGAATATGTAGTACAGGTAGAGAGCAGTACAATACTTGTAGTACAGGTAGAGAGCAGTACAGTGCATGTAGTACAGGTAGATAGCGGTGCAGGACATGTAGTACAGGTAGAGTGCAGTACAGGACATGTAGCACAGGTAGAGAGCAGTACAGGACATGTAGTACAGGTAGAGAAGAGGACAGGACATGTAGAGAGTAGTACAGGTAGAGAGCAGTACATGTAGTACAGGTAGAGAGCAAGACAGGACATGTAGTACAGGTACAGAGCAGTACAGGACATGTGGAACAGGTAGAGAGCAAGACAGGACATGTAGTACAAGTACAGAGCAGTACAGGACATGTAGCACAGGTAGAGAGCAGTAAAGGATATGTAGTACAGGTAGAGAAGAGGACAGGACATATAGTACAGGTAGAGAGCAGTAGAGTACATGTAGTACATGTAGAGAGCAAGAAAGGACATGTCGTACAGGTACAGAGCAGTATAGGACATGTGTTACAGGTAGAGAGCAAGACAGGACATGTAGTACAGGTACAGAGCAGTACAGGACATGTAGCACAGGTAGAGAGCAGTACAGGACATGTAGTACAGGTAGAGAGCAGTACAGGACATGTAGTACAGGTAGAGAGCAGTACAGGACATGTACAGGTAGAGAGTAGTACAGGTAGATAGCAGTACAGTACATGTAGTACATGTTGAGAACAGTACAGTACATGTAGTACAGGGAGAGAGCAGTACAGTACATGTAGTACAGGTACAGAGCAGTACAGTACATGTAGTACAGGTAGAGAGCAGTACAGTACATGTAGTACAGGTAGAGAACAGTACATGTAGTACAGGTAGAGAGAAGTACAGTACATGTAGTACAGGTAGAGAGCAGTACAGGACATGTGGTAAAGGTAGAGAGCAAGACAGGACATGTAGTAAAGGTAGAGAGCAGTACAGGACATGTAGCACAGGTAGAGAGCAGTAAAGGACATGTAGTACAGGTAGAGAAGAGGACAGGACATATAGTACAGGTAGAGAGCAGTACAGTACATGTAGTACAGGTAGAGAGCAAGACTGTACATGTAGTACAGGTAGAGAGCAAGAAAGGACATGTAGTACAGGTACAGAGCAGTACAGGACATGTGTTACAGGTAGAGAGCAAGACAGGACATGTAGTACAGGTACAGAGCAGTACAGGACATGTAGCATAGGTAGAGAGCAGTACAGGACATGTAGTACAGGTAGAGAAAAGGACAGGACATGTAGTACAGGTAGAGAGCAGTACAGGACATGCAGTACAGGTAGAGAGCAGTACAGGATATGCAGTACAGGTAGAGAGCAGTACAGTACATGTAGCACAGGTAGAGAGCAGTACAGTACATGTAGTACAGGTAGAGAGCAGTACAGGACATGTGGTAAAGGTAAAGAGCAAGACAGGACATGTAGTACAGGTAGAGAGCAGTACAGGACATGTAGCACAGGTAGAGAGCAGTACAGGATATGTAGTAGAGGTAGAGAAGAGGACAGGACATGTAGTACAGGTAGAGAGCAGTACAGTACATGTAGTACAGGTAGAGAGCAGTACAGGACATGTAGTACAGGTAGAGAGCAAGGCAGGACATGTAGTACAGGTAGAGAGCAGTACAGGACATGTAGCACAGGGAGAGAGCAGTACAGGACATGTAGTACAGGTAGAGAACAGGACAGGACATGTAGTACAGGTAGAGAGCAGTGCAGGATATGTAGTACAGGTAGAGAGCAGTGCAGGACATGTAGTACAGGTAGAGAGCAGTACAATACATGTAGTACAGGTAGAGAGCAGTACAATACATGTAGTACAGGTAGAGAGCAGTACAATGCATGTAGTACAGGTAGAGAGCAGTGCAGGACGTGTAGTACAGGTAGAGAGCAGTACAGGACATGTAGTAAAGGTAGAGAGCAGTACAGGACATGTAGTACAGGTAGAGAGTAGTACAGGTAGAGAGCAGTACAGTACATGTAGTACAGGTAGAGAGCTGTACAGTACATATATTACAGGTATGTAGACAGCACTACTGGTAGAGAGCAGTACATTACATATAGAACTATACTGCAGAAAAGCACGACTAGACGGTCAATCAGCTTATGCACTTCAGTAATACAGCGCTTGGTAATTTGGACTACTTGGCCCCAATGTGATTCCATAATTCACAAGCATCTTCCTAGATCGCATGTACCACAGATCAGCACTGTATGTCGTATTGTAAATTGAATGTGGTTTAAAGTTTTGATGGCCCAGGAAAGCCATTGTAAGTTGAATTTATTATAACCTGAGGGCATCGGAACTTGAGCAACCATTGTAGTGTTTTTATTTACTTTTATGCACTTGTGTTATTTCATGTTAAGTTCTATTCAGTAGTACACTCATTGACAAGATATAAGCCTGGAGTTATTATTTTTACTAAATCATACAGATCTCTGAATAGGGTTTTACCCCTTGATCTATTGTGTTTTTGATATGTTTTAGTGTTGAAAGACATGTTTGCCTAAAATGTTGGCTTTATTTCACATACTGTCCGAATTGTGCAGAACATATTTATGAAGTAAATATGTCATGATTTGGACATTTCTTGCAGCAGTGGTAAGAGAGGTACTGTTACAGGGATTACTGATAATTGTGCATTTAATTCTTTAAGGATTACATTTTATGTTTATTACCGTTGCTTTGCATGGAAACAGTTGCACCAGCTGAATCCCCATATAGTGTTCCAAGAGTCTAAAGACTGGCAGGAAGCCAAACTCCCTACGGGAAAGGGCCTGCTGTCTCCAAAACTATGGAAGCTCTGCTTAATATTTTCATAGGACGCAGTGTTCCTCATATTAAAAAGATCAGATAATGTGATTTACTTAGTTACTCTTATGGCTAAAAAAGTTACATTTCTGATAAAGTTCTGCCCACACAAAAATCACATGATGTCCTAAATCAGGATTGTCTATGGACTGACTTATGATGTTTGAAATATACTCGGAGTCACTCGGAGTCTATTTAGCATAATTTATTGTTCCTTGTGTCAACAAAAAGACATTTTTTTTTTTTATAAAACATGCTTTTATTTTGCAAAACTAAAAAATAATAATATATATATATATGTATGTATATATATATATATATATATATATATATATATATATATATATATGTATATATAGTATCGCTGTAATCATAACAAACTGTAGAATAAAGTTGACGTTATTGATACACATAGTAAAAAGTGTGAAAGTTTTTCAAAAAAACTGATTAAAAAAAACTTTCTTGTGTCCTAAAGATCCAAAATAGGCCGCATCCATAGAAGGTTAAAAAATGCAAATAAATAATTCACAGTCCTACAAGTGCCCTGATTTTTAAAGATTAATTTCTGTTTGCATGCAGGTATATCCATATGTGAGACTTGGGTGAAATAGAATTGGCAACGCCCTAATAAGCTCATTCCCCTTATCTTTGTAAGTGCACCTAAAATTCAGTAGGACGGCTGTTGCACTGCAAATTCATCATCAGAATACAGCTTGATGTTAGCACCAAGTAACAGAGGAGCAATGAAATAATAAAAATACAGTGTGTGACACACAAACTAAATTTACCAGCTAAAATGATCCCAATTGTGAGAATTGAAAGCCAAATTTAGTAAGTGATGAGAAAAGTGAGCACTGTCTACCAGAAGATTAAGTTTTAGTCAAATAAAGCCTAAAAATGGAGCAGGGAAGAAGTGAGCATGAAGCACCCCGTTCTCACGAGTAGCAGTGGGACCCCAGCAATCAGACAACTTTCACCTATTCTGTGGATAGGTGATAATTGTGGATTCTGGAAATACCCCTTTAAGTATTTTCACCAGGTACCTAGCTAGCTTAAGTTGCTTAAAGCGTACCTAACCTCTCAGATTACTCTTCAGAATAAGCTGTCATATGTGTGTACATGAGGAATAACAATATTTCTGGCCATTATATGACTTGTATTCTGTATTTTTTAGCAGATTTTCCCTCTGCAGGCTTTACCTCTAATTCTTAGTTGTCTCTGAGCTAGTGGGTGTAGCCTAACTGCAATCATGTCTTCTATACACAGCACATTTTCTATTTATCACATATACTTTATATAGAAGCTGCAGCAGCATGGAAGACATTATTACACAGTAATGAGAAGTGTAGCTGAGAATCCAGCACGGGGGTGGGATATAACACTTACTAGCAGCCTGTGTGTCTCTTTCTCTCCCTTGGACCCTTCTCCTGCTCCACTTCCCCTCTCCATAGAGGTCAAGGGGAAGAGTGTCTGTGTCTCTTCTCTGTGCCTGATAGCTCCTCCTGCCCCCTCGCCTTTCCATAAATTTCTATGGGCAGCGTGTCTGTGTCTCTCAACAGTTAAATAGCAAAGTTGATATATACCAAGTGTACTACTAAAGGTACATAAGTTGTTTGGAAAGTTAGTGTCCATTTAAAGAGGCTTTGTCACCACATTATAAGTGCCCTATCTCCTACAAAATGTGATTGGCACTGTAATGTAAATAACTGCAGTGTTTTTTATTTAGAAAAACAATCAATTTTGACCAAGTTATGACCTATGTTAGATTTAAGCTAATGACTTTCTTAATCCCCAACTGGGCGTTTTTTAGCTTTTGACCAAGTGGGTGTTGTAAAGAGAAGTGTATAACGCTGACCAATCAGCTTCATACACTTCTCTCCATTCATGTATTCAGCACATAGTGATCTTGTGAGATCACGATGTGCTGTCACTTACTCACACATTAACTTTACTGAAGTGTTTTGAGAGTGAATAGACATCACCTCCAGCCAGGACGCGATGTCTATTCACAATCCCGACACTTCGGTAACATTTGTGTGGGACTTAATGACAGCAAGCGTGACCGAAGTGTCGGGATTGTGAATAGACATCGCGTCCTGGCTGGAAGCGATGTCTATTCACTCTCATGACACTTCAGTAAAGTTAATGTGTGAGTAAGTGACAGCACATCGTGATCTCGTAAGATCACTATGTGCTGAGTACATGAATGGAGAGAAGTGTAGGACGCTGATTGGTCAGCATCATACACTTCTCTTTACAACACACACTTGGTCAACAGCTAAAAAACGCAGAGTTGGCCATTAAGAAAGTCATTAGCATAAATCTAAAATAGTTCATAACTGGGTCAAAATTGATTGTTTTTCTAAATAAAAACCACTGCTGTTATCTACATTACAGCGCCTATCACATTATGTAGATATATAATGTGGTGACAGAACCTCTTTAAGTGAATTAAACATATATTCAGGAAGAATGAAAAGTTTCGACATGTTCAACTTTCGCAAAATTTAGTTATTTGAAGCATTTTGCAAATTAACAACCTTTTCAGTAGAGCCAATCAGGAATGTTCCATCACATCATGTGACACATGACACAACCCTCCTATTAAAGTACCTGCAGAACCAAATTAACTGACAGTGTGCTACAAAGTGTTGTTTTAGTGACGTTTTAATTTCCGTTTTCAATTAGTGTTATTTTGCTACATGCTTTTTTTTTCTGGTGATTTGGAGTCCTATAGAAAAGCCTATTGAGAAAAACGCCACACCCACAGCATGCTGACTTTTGGAAAATAGAGGGCACAAGTTGCAAAAATGGGAGAAAACTACACAACTGTGACAAACGGAAACCATAAGCAACAGAAGCATTACCATTGAAATCAATTTAATGGTTTTAATGGCTTAATTAAATGTGTTTGGGAGAATGATCCTTATCCTACACATATGTGCCATATAAATGGTGAAACAGTCAGCCTGTACATGAGCTTCTGTCAGTATTGTCCCCTGTCATACTATTAGACCATGCTGGGCAATCCTTAACTAAAGGTAGCGCCCTGTGTATTCACAAATTTCTTGATGTTATAAAAAAAGTAGGTAATTTTCTATACTAAAAATGATAATAAAAAATTTTTCCTACTTATTTGAGAGATTGTCATAAATAATATTTCATTGGGAGTCATGTTGTCCATCTCTGTACATTGTGTAAGGACTTTGTAGAGGTTCCCTCAACAAATTTTATAATCATCTCAGCATCCTTATCCATGAGCTCAATATAATTATTTCTATTAGGCGAAAATCAATGGTAAAGCAGACGGAAACTTATGGTTTCCATTTGCCTTTCCGTTGAGGGGTTCCTCCAATGGAAACGTCAGACAGGACCCCCCAAAGGAAACCAACACTGATGTGAACAAGCCCTAAGACAGTGTGGAAGATTTACTAAGCGTAGTAGGGGAGCTCTATCAAGAGTGACGTAAAATGCATCTTTCAATGAGATGGTTAAAAATGGCGCAAATTGTGCTAAATTAGGCAGAATGGTCAATTTGCTCAAACTCACTAGATATGTTAGAATGTTTCCCTTTCCTTATGCCACCTCATAGCTGACGTACGTTACACCCATATTTTGCACCACAAAAACGTTGCTCATTTTACATCTCCACTTGGCCAAGCCCTCTTTGTCTAGACACTTTTTAAAACTTTTGAAGAAAGTCTAAAACACAATATATTTTGCGTACACCATGTACTCCACTTTTTATCACAATGTCCGCACGAAGTCTAGAACCTTTTTGCGTAAATCTCTTTCAGGCTGTGTTCACACTGGGCGGATACGCTGCGTAAAAGTACACAGCGTATCCACCCTGGCAGCCGCAGGGAATTCCGGCACAAAACCACACCAAATTGTGGTGCAGTTTTTTGGCCGGAATGTCTGCTGCGGAAAACTTCATGTAAAAAAAAAAATCATACTTGCGTAACCATGGCAACGCGTCCCCCTGACGTCCTGCAGCCCGGCCTACTGGGATGACGTTTCATCCCATGTAACCTGTGATTTGCTGCTGGGGTTACAAGGGATGAAACGTCATCCCAGGATGCCGGTCTGGATGTAGAAGCACAGCATTCTTGTTGCAATTTTTTGTGGCTGTATTTACGCACCATGTGGATGAGATTTGTTAAAATCTCATCCACTTTGCTACTACTGTATTATGCTGCGGATTTTTCGCAAAAAAAATCAGCGGGGGAAAATCCGCAGTATTTATGCTATGCATGAACTTACCTATAATGATCCCGAATTCCACCTTAAAATTTGCCTATAAGCTGGAGTACATGTCGTTCACCAAATTTATTGTGTTTTGAAAAGTATCCATTGGAAGTAGAGTGGCTATTAAAAGATGTGCAGCAAATTCTATTCTATGCTAGACATGAGATGGTGTAATGAAGAAAAGTTGTAGCAAGTTACACCAAATATATTATTCTATGTGCTCTATTTTGTTTCATTTTCATCAGGTCAAAAATCCATGCATTCTACAACACTATTGATAAATCTCCCCTAAAATCTATAGTACCATTCATCAACTCAGAGATCTATGTCTGCGGCTATATTGCATTGTACTTATTATATAGAGCGCTGAATGATTCCATACACATAGCATTAGACATGCTGAGAATGATCCTTATCCTGCACATATGAGCCATATAAATGGTGAAACAGTCAGCCTGTACATGAGCTTCTGTCAGTATTGTCCCCTGTCATACTATTAGACCATGCTGGGCAATCCTTAACTAAAAGTAGAGCCCTGTGTATTCACAAATTTCTTGATGTTATAAAAAAAAAGTTGGTAATTTTCTATACTAAAAATGATAATAAAAAATATTTTCCTACTTACTTGAGAGATTGTCATCAATAACATTTAATTGGGAGTCATGTTGTCCATCTCTGTACATTGTGTAAGGACTTCGTAGAGGTTCCCTTACCAAATTTTATAATCATCTCAGCATCCTTGTCCTTGAGCTCAATATAATTATTTCTATTAGGCCAAGACTATTGTAAAACGCAGCGGGAGGTTGCTCTGGAGAACTCGCAAGTCAGAAGTGCTGAAGATAATTGTTTCCCCTCTAGCTATATTTATTCCTTAAAGCAATGTTGAATATATCCAAACGAGCCTCCAATAAAGCAGAATTTAATTACGGCCCTAAGTGAAAGCGACAGTTCTTCATTTCTTTTTACGTGAATTTTCCAATGGGGATTTATAGAATAAATTTGCTGCTACAGGGTGAATATTTATCATTGTTACTTATCTTAGTCACATTCAGTTATTTAAAATATACATTCATAGTGGGTTAGTTTTAAATATACATTCTTTTTACATTTTGAGTGGTTCGAGTGGGCATGGATGTGGCTCCCCAGTTGGCATTTCTAAATACCAATGTGATCTAGTGGAACCACGGACGTCATAGTGTGATTAAAATTGGAACTAATGTCAAAACCATATCACTGCAAAGTAAAACTTGGGTAAGAGCCATAAGACTTGGTCACATCTTTAATAAAATCTTTACCTTTTAATGCCTAGTGTGGCTCAATGCCATTTGTCATATTTTAAAGTGACTCATAAATGAAAATATTTCCATATTGTCATGAAGTATGGATTCTAACATCATGGAGCATTTTCATTCCTTGCATAGAGTTCTAGCTCTTGTTACACATAATAGGTCTCCACCAGAAGGAAGAAAAGTGCCTCTAGTGCCACCTATAGGTGGCTACCCTGTAAGTCAATGTTGTACCCTTTACAGAATCTTGAAGCGCGACAAACAGACAAACAAAAGACACCTTTGCGTAGACAGCACTGTTTTGGAGTTGTTGCTCCTCATCAGTACAGAGTAGAGTACAGGTTGGCTGTGTAAGGTGCTGTGTGTACTGCCTTTCTACAGGTGCTGATTCTCCTTGCACAGATCCAACTAGTATGCAGTCTTTAGGCAATGCTCTCTGAGAAAAAGTATGCAAATTAGCTCTCATCAAGAAGGAATAACATTTTACGTATCTCATACTTTTCTCACTTTTCCTTTCTCATATTTTATTGTTGTTCCCCTTAATCAATAGGCTGACTAAACTAAAAATAAAAGACATCCAAACTATTACTACAACATATGATGAAAAATTGAGGGTTAAAGGGAACCTGTCACCAGAATTTCACCTATTGAACTTTACTTATCCCTCACTGGCCGCTGCTATCAAAAGTTCATTGCTGTTACCCCCTCTCCTAAACTCCTCCTCCGACTGTAAATAATGGCCTGCAAATATTTTGCGCCTTTTATCGTAATAATCCGGTGTCCCTTTATGCACAAACCAGAAGAGGACATCAATGCGCAAGTGCGGGATTTTATGTGCTGGGGGAAGGCGAGGAGCTGTCAATCAAAAGTAAGGAGGCGTGGTTAACTCGAGGAATGACTTGAGGAATGAAGATTTGACTCTTTTCAAACTAAGATTTGACTCTTTTATGCTCATTAGCATACGGTGTGGGAACACAAAAAAACTGAATACTAAAGCTACAGAGCCGACTAAAAAGACAATTATAGGTTACATAGAAATTATTTTTCACCCACTACCTCCTGGTATTGCTGGTTTAATAGGTGAAATGCTGGTGACAGGTTCCCTTTAAGTAAAGTAAACAGCAGGACTTTTGATCTGGTGACTAATGCCAGGGTACATTTGCAGTTAAAATTCTGGTATATGGCAGAACCCTTTATCTGATGCATTGTATATTTCCAATCTAGTTGCAGCTGCGTTGGATAATCTCCAAATATCTCATACAGTATCATAAATTAGAGACTATAAACTGGTGGCTGGTATAAGCCAATGTCACATAAAATGTATGTCACCTAAATTCTCATGTGTAGAGTATGGACAGTGACGCCAGGTGCTCCTCCTGGACCTGCCAGAGCGTTACCGATGCTTTGGCCAGGGATTTCGATCCAGGAGGAGCCCCTGACCTCACTGTCCATATATGGACATCATATGGACGTCAGGGCGCTCCCTCTAGGAGCAGAATCTCCGGCCAGAGCGTCGGCAATGCTCTGGCCGGGGATTCCGCTCCCTTGAGGAGCAATGTCGGCAGCGCAAAGCACCCAGCGGCCGAGTGGTCCCCCACATAGCAGTGGACCCCAGCACTTGATGGAATCAAGGGCCACATTTGAGGCCCCATGATGTGACAGTTGTAAAGTCTTCATTACTAACTGCAGAGAGTAAAACAGCAATTAAACAGAATTATATAATACAAAAGTGTTTGGCTTCTATTATTTCACTTAGGATAGAAAGCATTAGAGATAGAAAGATACACCTTTTGCCACAAAATACAGGGAATTCCAATAAACATGAGAACTGAAGTTTTCTACCAATTCATCTTTATCTACCCATTAGAATAACAGATACAATTATTAAACACACAGACAGATCCATCTGTCCATTCTAATGGTCTTGTGATGGGATGGCCATGAATTGGCTATAAGAAAAATCTAGTGCTCAGAACCTAAGGCCACGTGCATGCGGCCGTATTACAAATCTATGTTGTACGGCTATGTAATACAGCACCCTTATACAACAGAGTGCCCTACAGAGGCCCCATATGGCCCCTTTGCTGTGTGCTTCAGCAGGATCTATTGACTTTTTTAGTGCGGCCAGATGTTACTTTAAAGTCTATAGTGAAATAAAAAAATGCACTACATGAAACTGCGTTTTGGTTTGTGGCGTTATTTATGATCACTGGCGTTTTTCTCAAAACGCAGCATGTTCTAGGTGTGGCATTTTTTGGGGAGTTTTCCCATACACTTCTCTATAGGACTTCAAAAATGCCAGAAAAATGCATGTAAAAAATTACACAAAAAAAAAAAATTACACTAAAACAGCACTAAAAACGCTATAAAAACCGCTGTAACATTTTACAAAATGCATTTTAACGCACATTTTTTCATGCACTTTAAAACGCTAGAATATCCCCCGGTCACACAGGGAGAAGTGCTGTCAACAAGCGGACATTTTATGATTTGCATAAGAGATGCAATCAGCCAACAAACTTGTAGCAGGCTTTTACGTCTGAAAAGACAGACTGTGTTCAGGAGAAAACAGCTGCCTCGTTTCAGCCGTAAAAGCTCCTCCTCGCATTTTGCGAGGCGTCTGAGACGCTCGTAAATCTTGAGCTGCTCTTCATTGACTTCAATGAAGAACGGCTCAAATTACGTTGCAAATAAGTGTCCTGCACTTCTTTGCCGAGGCAGTCAATTTACGCGTCGTCGTTTGACAGCTGTCAACCGACGACGCGTAAATGAGAGGTCGTCTGCACAATACGTCGGCAAACCCATTCAAATGAATGGGCAGATGTTTGCCGACGTATTGTAGCCCTATTTTCAGGCGTAAATAGAGGCATAATACGCCTCGTTTACGCCTGAAAATAGGTAGTGTGAACCCTGCCTTACTCGTTTTTCAACTGATCACAATGATATAAGGGCCGATGGTCAGGTGAACGAGCGTTCCTACGAACGCTTGTTCACCCGACCAGTGGTCCTCATAAAAGAGCCTTTAATCATATAAAACATATGTAGATAGAGTCTGTGTTATGACAACCTGTAGCATGAAGTCCATTCACATACTACAGGCTGCTGTAAACAGCACCCTCTAGTCTCCAGAGCATGGTAAATGTGAAATTCCCCACTGCCCTGCATCATATTATGGGAGCTATTGAGAAATTCCCACATAATTCAGCCCACTCCTGTGAAATCCCAGCTACTGTTATTGAATGATGTGAATCCGTACGTGGTTAGGTTAATGGATTATATGCCACGCAGTCTACGTTTCTATGTGGTTACAGTTTTGTAAAAAGGGGTCATACCATAGTTAGTATATCCAAGTCAGAATATCCTGCTTCTTATACCTGAGGACACCCAAAGGAGCTGATCTAAGAACAGCTGCGAAAGGCAACCTTTTATTTCAGGGTTAGTGCAGGGAGCTCATTAGTGCCGTCTAAACAGCCTTGTTTGCATATTGAAGCAAGGAGGACGTGAAGGTGTTAAAAGGAATGAATTGCTGCCACTGCGTCTGACTGACAGGTCTATCTCAGCTTTTGTGTTTACTGCAGAATAACCAAGCTGCCCCCAAAGCCCCAGCTGGGCCTGATTATAATGCCGGCACTTCTTACATTATGTATAATTGATATCCATTTTTCCTTCAGCTAACCAATAGCGGCTCTCCTGAGTAATGCAAATACGCCTGCATTTTACCAGTTAAACACTCATTGAAAATTACTATTTTCTCAAGGCTTATTTTTTTATTTTTTTGAAAGATTTTTTAAAAAAAAATTAGCCGTCAGAGGCGTACGTGAGCCATCCATTCATCCAGTATTATCCATTGTTCATCTAAAACTGTGATCTACAGTGGATCTATACAGGTTCTTATGCTCCGTGCACACCACTCTTGGTGTATACATCCAGCATATGCACTGGACATATGGGCTGGACGTATGCAGTTATATGTTATACCCTTTTTTTTTTTCTTTGTGGGATACGCTCGTATTTATAAGTTTAGTTAACTACATTTTGCACTATAGTTGAAAAAAAAGGACATACTTATTATGGCGCCCCCTGGTGTTCTTTTGATTACCTCTCAGGTCAGTCACCTAACGTGTCCAGTGCAGATGAGAAGAAGCCGTTTCTAATGACTGACCTGCACAATAGCAGGAATCACTACGCTGCCCGTGTACAAGAGGATCTAGGCGGTGGGACTGAGCTACTGGGCATGTGTGACCACTGGCAATGGACACCCTATTTGGACGTTCTGATACAAGAACAATTTTTTTAATTATTAAAAAAACAAAAACAAACATGGATATATTTTGTGGGACGTAACTTACAGTAAATTTTCAGCTGCTCATTCAGAAACATGCTTCGTAAAGCCGTATGTAGGGTTTAATTTAAGAAAAAGTGTGAAGGAACATAAAAGCAGATTTTGTGACATGTCCCTGCATGAATAAAAAAAATCCTCCTTTAATCCTTCAAATAGGTTGAAGACAACAGCACACATCTCCAATATGATCCAAATGGTATTAAATAACCAAACATCCATAGCAAAAAGAGCAAAGTTTTGACCCATCATAACATGCTAGAGAAAGTTCCTGCTGTTATGAAGGGTTGAAATGTTGCTCTTTTTGCTATGGATGATATTGAGATCATATTGGAGATGTGTGCTGTCGTTTACAAACTATTAGTTGGATGCCTGTGCATGAATCACCTGGGAGCATGGCCTAAAAGGTGGTTCTCTATCAAAGGACTAGTTGATAATCCAGTGCCCCAGTTAGGGCTCTGTTTTCCTTCCTCGAGACCAAATACTTGAGTATTGGGAATATGAATTGGATGATGCAATGTCTATTCACAATCCCGACACTTCGGTAACGTTTGTGTGAGATTTACAGCACAGCAAGCGTAATCTCGCTGCCATTTACAGCGTGATCTCGCGAGATTACGCTTGCTGTGCTGTAAGTCCCACACAAACGTTACCGAAGTGTCGGGATTGTGAATAGACATCGCGTCCTGGCTGGAGGTGATGTCTATTAACTTTGAAGACACTTCAGTAACGTTAATGTGTGTATATGTGACTGCACATCATGATCTAGCAAGATCACTATGTGCTGAATAAATGAATAGAGAGAAGTGTATGACGCTGATTGGTCACTGATTGGTCAGCGTCATACACTCCTCTGTACAACGCCCACTTGGTCAAAAAGTAAAACACGCCCAGTTGTCTATTAAGAAACTCATTAGCATAAATCTAAAATAGCTCATAACTGATTGTTTATCTAAATAAAAAACACTGCTGTAATCTACATTACAGCGCCGATCACATTATGTAGGCGATAGGGCACTTATAATGTGGTGACAGAGCCTCTTTATGTGTAGGAGCGCAGTCCAGATAACTCATTCTCCACTTGTCCCTCTTTACATCAACTATTTGTCCTATATGTCTTTACGTCATACGAATGATTTATCAATTAATTATTTATATTAAAAGTCAATGTAGGTTTTCTCAGATGGTCCAAATATATAAAATAGATGTCAGCCTTTAGTCATCCTCCCTGACCCTGAAGTCATAGTTCAGTAGTAGAAGTGAGAAAAGCGGACAACTCGCTCTTCTTATAATCCAAGGAAGCAAATTATTAAATAGATCCAAATCCAAACCCATCAGACCCTTGCTTCTGTTGAGTGATATCCTCGCTCTCCCTATACCATTGAGTGTGTGATCCGACATTGGTGAAATTGGTGAAATACCTTGTATGACTAGCTTTAATTCTACTAATTACGAATATAATAAATATAATAATATATTCTTCTGCAACATATTGGTATGAAAAAATTGGACCACAATTACACTTGTTATCTAGTATCTTCTACATCATTCCATCATAAGGGTATGTTCACACGGCCTATTTCAGCCATTTTTCAGGCCGTAAATGCCCTGAAAAACGGCTGAAAATATGGGGGCTGAACGCTTCCAAACATCTAAAAAAAACTACGTTCCGTTCCCACTGCGTTTTTTCTGTAAAAAAGAAGTGCATGTCACTTCCTGAGCAGTTTTTGGAGCCATTTTTCAATAGAAAAACAGCTCCAAAACTGGGCCGTAAAAAACGCAGCTAAAAACGCAAGTTGCTTAAAAAATTTCTTAAAATCATAGGCTGTTTTTCCTTGAAAGCAGCTCTGTATTTTCAGCCGTTTTTTAAGCGTGTGAACATACCCTTACTGTTCTTTAGTGAAATGTACTCTTGTCTGGTGGTAAATTGTTTAATATTCTTGTGTGGTCGTGTGGTACATTAAACCAGCAATGAACAGTAAAATATGCTTTTTCTATATTTGGTATGTACATATTTTGGTCAAAACAATGGATCACCAAGGATAAAATATGTCCTAGTACAGTTGAGCATAGAATAATCCTCATCTGTAAATGTTTATGTTGTTATGAAGCCGCTCAAGGTGTGGATTTTACACTGAGCTACAGTATAAAGAAAAGGCAGCTTATCTGTTTTCACATACACACACAAGATTATATTGAACGCTCGCATGTGATAGACTATAAACAACAAGATTAGTTTCTGAATCATTTTCCGAGTCTTTCAGAAGAACTAACGAAATTTGTCTTTCAGCCGACTCCACAATCCACTGGCTGTGGCAGCAGAAATTGTAAGACTGTTCACTAGACCTTATTTTACTCAAATTTACTGATTCATTCTCCTATGACTAATTCTTTATTATATCAAGAGGACACAATACATTGCCCCAAATACGTGCCAAAACGACAGACCTGTCAGAACTCCTATCATTCTCACACAGTCATAACATGTAGCAATTCAGGGGCTGTGGAAATCTGAAATGGCTGAACAGTTTAATCACTTTGTATTTTCACCCAAAATAATTTATTTTATCTTAGGGGGAAACCTTTTTAAGTTCCCTATTAAAGCATGCTGAATAGTGAGGGAGGGGTATCTATTAACCAGAGCTGCATTTATGAAATATTTGGTAGACTGCTTGTATTTAATTAAATCAATGGATGGCCACTAATTTCCCATTTTAATGTGGTTCCTCTGGCAAATTTTTGATACATAATACTAGGGATACAGGAAAATACGTGGCTGATATGTGACTTTTCTGAGAACTCGTGACAATTTGAGTCAAAAGCTTGTGGTAGATAAGCGCAGGCACAGAGTTGGCATGAAAATGACCTCTACGATGGCACAACAGGGGAGGTGTCCTGACCCGTCACAGAATTAATAGCACTGTATTCACTACAAAGAATATATGCAGTCATGTGAAAAAAATAAGAACATCCCATGTAAAGTTGTTTTTTATTTTTTAATGTATGTGGACATCAATATCTGATCTTGCTTGAATGTAACACAATTTACACAGCAATCTAAGGCTGGGTTCACACACCCTATTTACGGATGTAATTCGGGCGTTTTAACCTCGAATTACGTCCGAAAATACGGCTCCAATGCGCCGGCAAACATCTGCCCATTCATTTGAATGGGCTTTACGATGTTCTGTGCCAACGGTCTTTTTTTTTACGCCCCGCTGCCAAAAGACAGCGCGTAAAAAAGTCGCCCGCGTCAAAGAAGTGCCTGTCACTTCTTGGGACGTAATTGGAGCCGTTTTCCTTTGACTCCATAGAAAAACAGCTCCAATTACGTCCGTAATGGACGCTGCGAAAAATGGCTGCAACATGCCTTTACGTCTGAAATTCAGGAGCTGTTTTCTCCTGAAAACAGCTCCGTGATTTCAGCTGTAATGGACGCTGCCGTGTGAACATACCCTTAGGAATGATTACATCATGCATAGTGGAAGTTTAGCTCCTATCATTTCCTAAATTGCTGTGTAAATCATTCATCTTCATCTAACATTCATCAAGCATATCATTATTGATTGTTGTCTTGTTGAGCCATTAATATAGTTGTAAGTACCAGGGTAACAATTATAGCAGATACTGTGGGCCCCGGGAGCTGAGAAGGTCTATCTAGCGTGAAGTACAACTGTTGGGTAGCACTAGTTCACCAGAGTGCAAGGAGATCTTCTTGTGGGCCCAGGATCTGACACATCAATAGACCCCAAAAGTCTAGTAGAAGAAAACAACCCCATAGGGAGTTGGTTTTGGAGCAAATCACTAGCCACTAGTCCTACATTTTTTATGGGTTGATAACAACAATGTTTACAATGTAATTAAAAGTGGAATTGTAAATGTTCTGTTTTTAAGAAGTGTCATTTCCTTTGGTTGAACCAAAGAACCCCAGTCCAACACTGAGTAAGCGTAATTGCAGAAGAGGCAAAGGGAAAACGATTATCGAGAGACTATGGAGGAAAAGATGCAAGGTACAGAAAGATAGAAGATGGTGCCACAGTAGTAAAATCACTGTTATATTCATGTTAAGTCATTAAACATAATAATCACGGCCTATTTTCTGAAACTCTTGACTGCTGAAGGTGAAAATAACTAAGTGAGACTCCATTCCAACTTCTCCTATAGGGCCTGATGAATAATTCCAATTGGAAACTGATTTTTAGTGGAGTCATTATGAAATCTGGAATAGTTTTGAAAGGTGTCATTTTAATATTATACACAATAAAAAACGAAATAAAGAAATATATATTTTCTTTTACTTTATCAAATACATTATAAAATATTTTATATTTGCTTGTCCCATTCACAGTATATACCCAATTTTATCTTCACCTGAACTTTCCGTTTTCGCCTCTGTTTTGCCCCCAATATATTTGAGGCTTCTAGATTCATTCTGTACAAGCCATCATTTAAAATACACTGCTGACTCATGTAACTATATAGGAAGACGATCTGGCTGGTGTCTGTGTAGCACATTTGCTGACACCACTGTACGCTAGTTATGAAAACGTATACTACTAATGAATGGTGGAAATCTGTGCAGATTATGTAGCACAAAGAAGAAAAATATATTCAGGAAAGTCGGCAATCCAGGCAGCAGCGCATATTCTGACATTGTGACAGACCCGCAGGCAAATTTGAGACTGCCAATGCAATTCGCTATGGGTCCTATCGCCTTTCCTGCTTTGGCAGCTAGGTCCAGAGACTGCGAAAGGAATTCACGGTCCTTGAATAGAAATACAATTCATTATGTTATTTTAAGTTTCCAAATTATATAAAAAAAAAAAAACATATTTAAATTGCTAAAAAATGTGTTCAGATTTTAAAGATCCTATGTTTAATAAACAGCCATTCTTAGCAATGCCCCTTTGTGAGCTTCCTATCTTGGCAACACCTCTGTTATCTGTCAGCTTGTTCCCCTGACACATAATAATGGAAAGATAGCCTGCAATGCCACTCTTATAAAAATAAATAATAAAGTAAATATTAACCCAAGCTACAAATGAGGCAGGCAAGCATCAACAGAAGCCACCGGTGACACAGAGGTATTTTGTCGCAGCAATTCCCATCATTGAAATGTTATTACAGTCTTTATATAGAATTTTTAAATGTCCACTTTTTAACACCGTATTCATGGTTAGGCCCAACAATATACACTACATAGTCAATGAGATAAAACACAGTTTTATTATGGAGTTTACTGATACTGTTTTATTATTAGACTGTTGTTTTGTTCTCCGTTTAACGTATACACTGGCAAAATCTCTTGGCGTATACGTTGCTTGGAGGCTGTCAACAGTGGCATCCATCACCAATAGATTATAATGGTATTCTTTTAACAAATTCTTCATGACCCTGTTCATGACGTATTCATTAAATGGATACCAATATGGGTTATGGATGCCACTGTAAGCATCCATCAACTCGAGTGACGCAGCAGAGGCCGCCCTGCCCACACATTTGAGACACTGTCTCTCCATGATATAACAATGTCAGCTCTGTGGGATCCTCTGGGATATATAGAGAGTTACGTCAGTGGAGCTTCCCGACATATACTTTTAACGGAGGCCAGTGACGGATGCCATATTGTATACGGCAAAGAAGAGAAAGAGCGAAGCAGCACTCAAAAATACTAATTTTCAAGCTTGAAAATGCGTTCATAGAGAAGGTGAAACGTTGTAGTGGATGTTGGATAAATAAACCCAATTATTTTTGAGTGCTGCTTCGCTCTCTCTCTCTTCTTTGCTGTATACTATACAAGGAGAGGTCACTCCTTTGTTTGAAGCATAGCACCGGCCTTACCAGGCATGGAATCACAGTGCCGCTCCTATCTTCGATTATTTCTGGATGCTGTATAGTGGTATCCATCACTTAAGGCTGTTATGGCATTTGTAAAATGTAAACTATGTTCTACTACATGCCTCTGGATAGAATAGCGTAGTCTACTAGGTCAATCCAGGGCTCTCAGCTTTGGTTTTGATTGGGGAGGCAGGGAATGGATGGCCAAGAGCTTTAGCTTTCATGGGGGAGAAAAGTAGATGAGATGAGCCCTGGAGCTTTGGATTTGATTTGGGAGGGGAGTCTAAAAAACCCCTCAAATAACTTGTCCTTACGGTTGTTGAAAGTACTTGTGGCCCTATACACACACACACACACACACACACACACACACACATATATATTTATACGGTATTTATATACGATATGTATATGCACACAGTATATAAACATCTTAAAAAGGACTGTTGATTAAGAAAAATGTTTAGATCGTACTATTATTGTACTTTTTCACATTTTTTTACTTTATTGCGATCGAATACCATGTAGTAAGGAAACAATGCAGGGTACAACAGGACATGTCCTCACATTTCGTTTAGACCTTATGCGCTAGTTACTATTTTGTACTGTGAGTTGTGTTACACTCGTATCTATGTCAGTAAAGTATGGTCATTGTACAACTAACAGCCCTGAAAGTAATGCGTGTTTGAAGTTTGAGAGATGTGAGTAGACTCGGGTCTAATCATGACAGATGTGCCAGCCTCTGCCTCTTGGTGTTTGTTCCCACTGGCAGCTGTGCACAGATTTTGGTATTCTTTTGCATTTTGATATATTTGGCTTTTTGCACAACCAGTAGCATGGAGTCTGATGGGTTTGTTCCCTCGACCAAAAGACTTCACATCTGCTTCTGCCAATCATCAGGAGACAGGCAATATGTTTGTAACAAGGAGGCATTTCTGTTCTCTCACATTTTGCATAGCATTACAGTTAGAAATTAGTCTAATAAATTTGCTTTGGAACTGCCCAAAGATCGCAGATTATTGGGGTAAAAAATGTGTGATAGTTTCTAAACTATTTCAGTTTAAAATTGACCTCACCCCCCGATTAGTGTTACTCGGAGATGATTCAGAAGTGCAGTTATCAAAAGGGGGGAAAAGGGGCTGATTAAAACTCTATTCATTGCTAAACTTTTAATAGTTAGATTTTGAATATCGGAAAAAATCCCTACAGCTAAGGAATGTTTATTACAATTAGAATCCACTATAGTGATTGAGAAGATACATTATAGTTGTATACATGCAAAAAAATATCCAACGCTTTGGGGCGTTAGCTAGGTATCCTTTCAATTTAAGGATCTGTATAGCAAGTCTGTTTCATTGTATCCATTTATATCCCTGACCGAAATAGGGTGGTGGGGTGGGGGGAGCGAGGGTATAGGATAACTATGGGAAAAAAGTGTATTATATGTATATCTGCAATATTCTAATATTTATCCCTGAACAATCAAATTATTATTAAATCCTAAAAAAAAGAAATTAGTCGAATAAATACATGGGAATCACAGAGACTTTTTCGGAATAGAGGATTTTATGACTTATTACTCCAGCCAGATTGTTAATTCACCAAGACTTTAGTGCCTTTTTTTTTTTTTTTAAGAGAAAATAGTACAGAAATTAGGCCTCATACGCTGTGTAACCATCAATACTATATGGATGGCCAGTAGACAGATTGTATGTAATTTCCAATTTTGTCTGTTCCTACACATTTGCTCCCTTGTCTTGCTCCTTGATAGGAGGGACCTGAACAGGCATGTGTAGCATAGCTGCAAAGTGTATACAAGGTAAAACATTCTGTGACCACTTCCGTGCTCCTAGCGACATGTATCGAATTGGTGGTCCTTCAGACAGAAAATCTAATGCTTGTTAAGTAACCTGAACTAAGAACTTGCAGAATATACTAAAGAGGAGCTGAAAGATGTAATCCATTCAAAACGGAATACTTGGATTTATATATTGTGCTGGGTGTGTTCTAGTGTGTTCTTAGGTAACTTTTTTTTACTTTTTTTTTATGTTTAGCTAATTGCTACTTGCTCTGAGTGTCCCAAGTTTATGTCTTAAAGTACATGTGAAGTTTATATTTGTTCAGGTGGAAAGCTGTAGGTACAGCACCTACATTCTAAAAGTTTGTAGGTATACAGAGTCAATGGTTCACCATCACAGCCTTACCAGGAATTGTCTCCTATACATAATAGTAATAATAATAAAAAAAGTTTATTATTTATACCAACATATGTGCACTGCAGCACTGGTTTCCTATGGCTTAGTACAGTCTACACCACTGATTCACAGAGGGAAGTCGATTGGCTTCTATATTTCACTGTATTCACCAATGACAGGACATTATATGGTATAACACTACTGGTTCATCACTGACTCATCATGGTAAACACAACTGCTTCACCAGAAACTGATGACTATGTTTAATGGTGTTTTAACCCCTCGCCACCGCAGCTATTTTTTGGTTTTGATTTTTTGATTTTTCCTTCCCACTTATCTTATGCCACAACTTTTTTTATTTTTCCGTCTAGATAGTCGTGTGAGAGGGCTTTTTCTTGTGGGATGAGTTGTATATTTTTAAGGCACCATTTACTGTACCATATAATGTACTGAGAAACTAGAAAAAAAAAAATTTTGGGTGGGAAAGAGAAAAAAAAACTGTGATTCTGACATCGTTTTTTGGGTTTCGTCTATATAGCATTCACCGTGTGCTAAAAACAACACATTAACTTTATTCTGTGGGTCAATACGATTACGGTGATACCAAATTTCTATTTTGTTTATGTATTAATACTTTTATAAAGACAAAACTAATTGATAAAAAATATTTATATTTTTTGTCGCCATGTTCTGAGAGTCATAACTTTTTTATTTTTGCGTTGACTAAGCGGTGTGAGGGCTTGTGTTTTTCAGTGTTGGCTGCAGTTTTTATTGGTAAGATATTGGGTACATTCGACTTTTTGATCACTTTTCATTTCATTTTTTGTGGGAGACTTTTATTTTTTTATGTTTTTTTACTGCGTTTACCATGTGGGTTTTATAATGTACTGCAATAGTTCTAATTAATTTTTTTTGTATATAGAGAAAAAATTGATTTACCTGTTTTCGACTTTTTTTTTATTACTCCCCCTAGGGGATTTGAACTAGCGATCGCTTGGATCATTTGCACTATATACTGCAAATATTGCAGCATATATTTTTATTTTTTTTACCTGGCCTGCCACTGGCAGGGCTTGATAGGAGCACAAGAATGGCAGTCCTGGGGGGCCTTCATTAAGCCCCCAGCCTGCCCTGGAACTGTCAGCACCTCGTGATCACATCACAAGGTGGCCGACAGGCTGTTGGAGGGGGCCGCCCCTCTTTTTATTGGCTTAGATGCCCCGAACACTAGTGGTTAAACAGTTGGGATCAGAGTTATCTCCAATCCCAGACATTGCAGTAAGGGGCCGACACACGTATAAGTGTCGGTGTAAACATACAGCCGACATCCGTTGAGTATGGAGCGGTTTCAGCCCGTGAGCTCGCTCCATACTTCAAGTTCCCAGCTATAATGTAATGCTACATCAAATGTTGAGACAGAGCAGCCTATAAGTTCATAAAAGAGACTAATAAATAAAAAAATATTCTGTACGTACATGTGGGTATGTTGGTCTGTAAAAATGGGGCAGATACTTTTGTTATATAAACAAAAGCAGTTTAAAATGAGTTTTTATGTTGTTTTACGAGGCTGACAAACCTTTTCAACTGTGTCCGTCATTAAAAAAATCATAAAATATTTTTACCATTCTCAGGTACACTCACCTATGGCGTGATATAATCACCATGAGACATTTTTGTGAATAGGAAGCACAATTCAGGTACTGTCAATTGGTGCTATTTTTCCAAAGTGAATATTGAAACATTTTTTATATATGTGCTCCTAAACCAAATCCAACAATATGGAACTGGTGGAAATTGATACACCACCATTACTTTCCATCAAATATCATTCCTTTTTGTGGGTAAAAACCAGGTGGTGATTTTCTTCTATCTGGCACTACTATGTGGGTTCTCTTATGCTGAAGATCTATCTATCTATATATCACTACTATCTATCCCTTGTTTGTGGCTTTTTACATTATTGTGGTTCAGTGTAGTGTCAGGTGGTTGTGGCCGAGCCCTGACTTTGCTTTGGCGCCCTTCAAATTCTAATTACACCCCTGTACAAATCCAAGCATTGTTAATGTCTTATATATCTTTTTTACATGTATTCTATCCTTTCTGTACTTAGAGTATAAATATCCTTCCAGACTTCTGTATCACTATTAGAAATCATGTGAGAAAAGGATAAATAATGAATGTCCTCTGCTAAGCAAGGGACACGTTCTCATGGTTTCTAAAAATTCACATAAAAACAACTACAAATAAATAGTATCTTCTTGGTGTACATTGCAAATAGCTGATGTGTTACTTTATCGCCAGACATTATTTATATTATAAAACGTTACTCTTCACTCTGAAAAGTTTTTGCTATTTAAAGTTAAGTAAATAGCTATTATTTTGTTGTCCTTAAAAAATATTAATGTCTCCTTAACTATTAAATCTACTATGTCTATGGAAGTATGTGGAAGTATGGCTTGCCCTTTGCCATAAGCAAGAAAAATAATTTTTTATTAATCATTTTTTTGAAAATCTTCTTATTCATTGACTACATAGGTAAGTTGTAAAGGACAATGATTTACATAACTCCCAGGTGGGTGCTACACTAAAACCCCACGGAGCACATAAAGTTGTGTTGTTATGTCCATCATATGTGCAGTATATGTATGGAATTCATCATAGAGTCAGTTATTTGTTAAACAAGTCAACAAAACTGAACAGCATAAGTGTACAGACAAAATGAGTTGTAGACAATCCCTTTTGGTAACACAACGGTGTGTTACAGCTCCCCTGCAGGAGAAATGAAGAATTACATAACTCCCATTGAAATTAATAGCTGTCTGTTTAATGCATGGATGTGTTGGGTCCTTCAGAGCGAGAGACAATCTTTGTAGCTGCTCTTTTTTTCAGACTAATAGGTGAGAATCTTGAAAAGAGGACCCCATCTATTAAATAGGTGTTCCCAACTTAAACATTTGTGGCATATCCATGGCATATACCATAACTGTGACTCATAGATGTGGATTCCATCTATGGTATCTGCACCTATCTTCAAAACGACGGTCATCTGGCCCCCATCCCAACTGGCAAGGCGACCACCAACTACGCTTGCTCGGCTGTTTCTGTATTTCCCATTTAACTGAATAGAGATATCCACAAACCACGTGTGCGGCCACCCCTTTTCCATGTCACACGGGACGAGAGTCAGGGGACCTCTGTTCTAGAGATAGCTCAGCCTGTGCATATGTTATAAAATTTTAGTTAGGAATACTCCTTTAACACAGAATTTCCTAATCTGGTATTTTAAAATTGCCACATTAAATACAAAAGTCACTTAAATAAATAGTATCTTACACAGCACACTTTACTTACCTAAACTTTTCAAGGTCATAAAACATTAATTTTAAGATGGCTTTTACTGTGGATTTTGCTGACAATATAATCAATTATGCAAAAAACAAAAACATCTCAGCCTTTCACAAACCATTGATCTTTAATGCAAGAAGTACCTCCATGGTCCAGTGGGATTATTAAGAAATAAATCTAGACAATTCCTGGCAAAGTACTGACAACAAATTGAACAAGATAATAAACGGTAAATTTTCTATATATTCCATGGTCTTATTTAACTACTTAAAGTGGTATTACCTTTTTTTAGACATTATGGTATATCACTAGATATGAGCATAGCACCGCAAGCTACGCTATTCCCGGAATTTGGTAGTTTCAGAAACTGCATAAAATACTGTGCTACACGGTTTCCAAAACTCCGATTCACTTCTACCGGAATTACGGAAACAGCGTACCTCAGTGAGCTCGACTACTTCTGCAATCCTGGCGTCCTTGCCACTGAGTCTCTGCCTGGATATAGCGGCCAGCAGCCATCTTACCACGCTGGGGATGTGGTTGGGGGACCCGCAATATCGAGGTAGGTGCGGGTCGCATAAATGTCTAAGATGGCAATACCCCTTTAAGAACAAAGCCAATTTTAGCCTTAACTACAAGAGGATTTTTTTTTCCATTTCCTCACATTC
The DNA here is from genome assembly GCF_050947455.1 of Rhinoderma darwinii. NCBI lineage: Eukaryota > Metazoa > Chordata > Amphibia > Anura > Rhinodermatidae > Rhinoderma > Rhinoderma darwinii. The sequence continues at coordinate 311,399,159 of NC_134691.1, forward strand.
AATTATAACTTTTTTTTAAATCTTTAATACTATATATGTAATTAAGGTTGTAGATCTTTAAGTATCATTTTGTGGTACACATAGGTTAGCATTTATTTAATAAAACGTTATAATGGTGGAATGCAGAAAAAAAAAAACGCAAACCCACTTTTGTTTTTCATGTTTTTATTATTTTTCTTATGTACTGTTTACCTTGATATGATAGCTTTATTATACGGGTTGTTATGAGTATAAGGAAGCCAAATGACTTTTCAAATGCTACTGTGCCTCATAAAATAGTGTTACTCATGAAACAAAGTCAATTACATTATCTATATTAGGGTAGGAACACACACCACTTTGTTGCGTGTTTACGCACAACATTGAATTCAATGGGGAAAACCTGCAACACAAGAGCAGCGATTCCGCTGCATTAATTGACATACTGCAGCTGAGAAAACCGCAATTTCTGTGGGTTTTTTTGGGCAGATTTTTTCCGCTGTATGGGGATGAGATGTGTTGAAATTTCACCCACATTGCTGCTACTATATTATGCTGCAGATTTTCTGCAATTAAATCCGTTGTGGAAAATCCACAGTGTTTACATCTAGTGTGTCCCTACCCTTACAGTGTCAGCCTCAGTGTCTCTATAACACAGTTAGGCTGCAACAGTGTCCCCATAACAAAACCCAGCTGCAACACAGAACCTATAATAAAGCCAGTCTGCAACAGTGCCCCCAAAACAGAATGTGCTTGCAACAGTGCCCCCACACCCTAAAACAATGCACCGATAATTGTGCAAGCCTGTAACAGTACCGACATATCACAGTCATCCTCAAGCATTTCACCTACAACGGAGCTAGCCTGAAACAGGGTTCCCATAACAGAACCTATGTGCAACCGTGCCCTGATAGCTGAAGCATCTTGCTACAGTCGAAGAGGGAGTAAGTCTATGACAGACGCATGGATTACAGGCACCACACATACTCCCTCGACCAGGGCTGCTGTAGGTACTATAATACATGTACAGGGTGAGAAACTAAGGCCCGATGTACTAAAATGGGCGTTTCATATGCTAGTCTTTGTCAGAAGCCCATAGCAGTCGGATGACAATAGTTTATTCTGAGGCGCATCTTGTGATGTCCGTGTGATTGGTTGTAAAATCTACGGATGCTCTGAACTGCTGTAGTTTTCGGCTTGACTTTATGCCACATTTTGGTGTAAAAGTTAATAAATCTGTTGGCCCGTGGTGGCCCTGCCCTTTTAAGCCACACCCTTTTGTAAAAGTGCCAACGTGGTATGAAAAAGGAAAAAAATAAAAAATTTTCCCAAAAAATGTTGGCCACCTAAATTTACGCCTTTTTTCCACCACTAAAGTAGCGTCAACACCTTACTTAAAAAAGGGCCTAAGTGTTAGAAAATACCAAAGCTACCTAACATGAAGGTTATCTATAGACTTCCCAGAGTTCTTTATATTCTTACCACTGAAAATAAGTGAGATGAAAATAATTTAATGATTTCCTCCACTTCTTTCATGTTCTTGCCATTCTTCAAAAGGCTTCATTCATTCTACCTACAGTTTAAAAATTATGTCATTTAAAAGTAAATAATGTAGGCTCACTTAAAGGGGTTTTCCAGCCACTAAAAATTGATGGCCTATCCTCAGGTTAGGCCATTAATAGCTGATGGATCGGGGTCCGACTGCAAGGACCCCCGCCGATCATCTGTTTTGATCGTTTCATCGTTCACCGCTGCTTCCCTTTCATTTCTTCTTGCTCACTGTGAATCTTCGACACACATTTAGCGGCAATTCACAGGTATTGCAGCCTTTTCTCCCATTGAAGTGAATGGAAAAACAGGCTGCAATACCTGTGAATCACCACTCCATGCTCCTGCCATTTATTGTATTCAGGGCTCAGCACACAAGACCCCCTGCCACATAATGCCCTGGTACCCAAGGTCTCAGGATGTTGTATGCAACGCAGCACATAACATCCTGGCGCTGCTTAGCATAAGGACCTTTTGTGCTGGAACCTAATGTGGCAGGGGAGGTCTGTGGGCATCTCAGGCGGGAGCCCTTCACCTCTGGGCACTGTCGAACTACCAGCGACTCTGTTGAACTATCATTGAGCAACTGTTCATAGGATTGATTTTGCTTTACTGGAAAACTAAAGCACAAAACAAAAAATACAACAGCTGTCAACATTAAGAATCCAGCCATAATGATACAATTTATGAATTTCCCATGACTGCTCATTCCTAGTATTAACGACAATAAAACGTACATTGATATAAATGGATACATTCAACACTACAACAAATTGAATCTCTTGTCCAAGAAGATAATTGATTGAAAAATTGCAACACTCGTCTGTGACCACAATCTGGTCTGGCAAACAGTACGACTAAAACACCCGGCCAATTACCATTCATTCCGAGATGTCAAAACTGTTCAGTTCACCATCGACAGAATTTTGGGAGCAATGACCTAAGTGCAGCATAAAAGCCTAATAAACAACCCTAAGTTATGCGTCCAGTGGTAATTTATGCTCCAGCATTTCAGCAAAGCAAGTCAAACAACAACTGCAAATGCTCCGGTGGGAACAGGAAAGTTACGTCTTAGCCTATGAACTAAAGTGGCTGAATATTTTCTGCTAATTTGGTCTTCTCAAGCATATCTAATCACTGACACCTGTTTCTTTTCATTAACCCTTTCACAAGTGATGGTCTTTAAAAAATTCCCATGGAAGAAAGGTCCTATTCTCACTTTGGCGATTAATTATTCTTCTTCATGAATAAATAGTAGCAGATACATATTGAAAATATTAAGAGGTGATAGAGAAGCAAACACATTTGGACGCTCCTATGCCAGGTTTTTGCATTCAAGCCGGTCATTTGTCATGTCCTGATTAACTGATTTGCAAACGACTGAAAAAGTAAGACTGCTGCGAAGATTGGAAAACAGATGGGAAGGGTCTGGGGACTAGGAGAGGTAAGAGTGAATAAGACTGACAACTACAAAAATGTATTTTTTTCAAACATAAAGGAATCTCAACAGGCATTAATCCTACTATCCCGCAGTAAGTGAGCAGTCCTCTTTGGGCTCTTAATTTTCATCCTTGGCTTGGAGTCCTGAACACTTTGTAATTCCAAATCATTGCAGTTATAGGAGTGAGCCAGGAGCAAACTGAGGGTTTCTCAGTGGATTAAACTCCATCAACCACAAATCCTAATTCCTCCCTATAATTTACAATATTCTGACTTGACCTTCTGCAAAATCAACCCACTGTGTTTGAGAACTGAAGATAAAATATAAGTGAAAAATACAATTACATAAATCAGAGTGATTTATTTGGTATATTAAAAACGGAATTCTGGTGTTGGCCAACTTTCTGATCTGTCCAATTGCATGTATCACAATGGTGTAATTTCTCCATCACCTTGTCCTTTCTCTCAGTCCTAGAGCCTTGAATTATATTAACCCCTTAGTGGCCAGCCTATTTTAGGCCCTAATGACCAAGTTATTTTTTTATTTTTTCTATAGTCGCATTCAAAGAGCTATAACTTTTTCTTTTTCTGTCGACATAGCTGTATGAGGACTTGTTTTTTGCAGGATTAGTTGTACTTTTTAATGGCACCAAAAAAAAACAGCTCTGGCATGTCCTAATAGGCATATGCCCAGGGCAGATCTGGGGGCTTTTATCAGACCCCCGGCTGCCATGGCACCCCATCGGAGGCCCACGATTGCATTTGCGGGCTGCCAATGGGTGAGAGAGGGAGCTCCCTCCCAAAGGCTTGTGCCTATTAGAATATCCGGCACTGGTTGTATGGATTTTCACCACATAGATGTTTTCGTAAAAATTAAGTTAAAGGATAAAGTCACACACAGCGTAAATGCTGTGGATTTTCCACAATGGATATTTTTGTGGAAAATCTGCAGCATAATACAGTAGCAGCAAAGTGTTTGAGATTTGAACAAATCTCATCCACCCGCTGCGTAAATGATGAGCAGCAAAACCGCTCAGAAATTGAGCTGCAGTGCGTCTTTTTAATCCGCAGCATGTCAATTCTATTTGCGTAATCGCTGCTTTTGTGTTGCAGATTCCCCCATTGAAAACAATGGGGAGGTAAAATGCGCAAAAATGAGCAGATGTGTTTTTTGCGGCGGAAAAGCTGCGATTCCGCCACAAAAAACGCAACTGTGAAAAAAAAAATTTTACACTTACCCAGAATTCTATGCTTCTTTGTCCAGTCTGACCTCTTGGGATGACGTCATCCCAAGAGGCCGGTCTGCAGAATATCAGAGGGTAAATGTGTCAGGTTATATGTTTTTTTCTTTTTTTTTTAAAACATGCAGTTTTCCTCTGCAATGGACATTCTAGCAGGAAAATTGCACCACAATCTAGTGTAGTATTTTGTCCAGAATTCCCTTCAGCTGCCAGGGCGGATAAGCTATGTACCTTTATGCAGAGCATTCACCCTGTGTGAACCTAGCCTTCTACTATGGTATATAGGGTATGTAATGTGAACATTTCCAAACTTCCAACTCACATAGAAAAGGCCAAGCAGTGACCACAAATGTTTGAAATGAACAGTTGCAGGCATGGACTTAACTCACAAGCAGTGGCGGATTAAGTGTACCATGGGCCCTGGGCTGCTGACACAACTTGGGCCCCCTCCTTCCCCCTCACACGCAATTCAACCCCCCCCAACCCGCTGACTCTGTGTCACGTTGGGTACGTGGACCCACTGGGCCGTACCGCATTGACAGTATGGCAGCTGGCCAACAGGACACAGGTCACAGTCTATAGTTTGTGGTGTACCTGTGGCAGCTCGGACAGTAGCAAGACAGGCTCGGCTGGGACTAGGCAGCAGGCAGACGTCAGGCATGGTGTAGCAGGACAGGCGTGGTATACAGCACAGCACGACTACAGCTCAGCACGGCACTTGACCAGGTTAGTACGGGATACAGGATACCGCTAAAGGAACAGGGAGCACTGGGAACTGGAAAACACTAGGAGACCATTTGCTTAGACAAACTTTGGGTACGACAACAACGCTCAGGCATGGGAGGAAGGGCTGAGCCCTTCTTATAGTCCAGGGTACTCATGGGCTAACTCTGACATTAACTTCAGATGTACGCGCTGGTCCTTTAAGAGCAGGCAAGAGCGTGCGCGCGCACCCTATGGGACCCGGCCGAGGTAAGCGGAAGTGAACGCTGGCATCTCCTGAGGAGGAGATTGGGGCCAGCGCTCACAGACCCATGGCTGCAGCCGTCAGGAGGTGAGTGATCCTGACGGCCCGCGGCCATAGACATGACACTCTCTACCCGTCAGTGCCACTGACCTGGCGGATACAGGTTTTAGCACTAGACACAGCTACTGTGTATTCAGGATATAAAGCAGCTGTATCTCAAAAAGTAAAATCATTTTTAATAAAAAGTATTTAGAAACTTGCACCAAACACACTGATACACTGTTTTATTAAAGAAAAAAAATAATAATACAAAAATTATAACACCTCTCTTTAAAATGTACCTAAACTTTTAACATGTCATAGTGATATGTCAGAACTTTTAATTGGTGGGGGGTTCGAGCATTGAGACCCCCACCGATCACTAAAGTGAAGTGGCAAAAGCGCACGATTGAATGCGGCGCCACTTCGCTTCTGATTGGCATTCCTCGAAGTGGTGTACGTCTGTACACTGCTTGCTCGGCTTTCCGAGAAAAGCAGATCAGAAACGAAGCGGCACAGTGGTCACTTGAGCGCTTCTGCCACTTTGTTTTAGCTATCCATGGGGGTCTCAGTGCTCGAACCCCCACCAATCAAAACTTCTGACATTTCACTATGACATGTCAGAAGTTTTTTAGATGTTTAGTTACACTTTAAAGGGGTTTCCCCGTGAGGGAAATTTATGACATATCCTGTGGATCCTGTCAGATAGATGTGAGTCCCACCTCTGGGACCTGCACCTATCCCTAAACCCTGTTCTACCTCTTTCTGCTATCGCTGCCTCTCGGCCACTTCCTGACCATGGACTTTCCGTAACTCTTAGTAGTGAATGGCAGTTATGGAAGCAGCGTAGGATGCGAGATACGCTATATCCGTAACTACCATTCAGTTCTATGGGACTTACGGAAAAAGTGTAGCTCAGCATGCTCCGCTGTTTTCGTAATTCCCGACCATGAAGTCAGCAAGTGACAGCAAGAGCAGAAAGACGTAGAACAGGGTTTAGGGGGCCTCGTTCTAGCGATAGGTGCGGGCCTCAGAGGTGGGATCCACATCCATCTGACATTTCTGAAATATCCTGTGGATATATCATAAATGTCCCTGGTGGGAAAACCTCTGTAAGTAGTCAGACACCCCTCTCCTTGTAGTAAAATAACTACTGAGGGCTGTATGGGGGAGATTTTATTGCAAGGGGAGGTCAGATTGTCTGACTGACTGCTGAGGGCTCTAAAGGTGGTTTGAGTGTCTGACTCTGATGTCTCTGTGGGGGGGGGATATCCCTCCCATAGAGACCACAGCAGTTAGTCGCTCAGACCCCCCCTATAGAGCATTCAGTCAGACAACCTTCCCTTGCAATATATTAGTAACTACTGAGGGCTCTATGGGAAGGGGGGATTATACTGAAAGGGGGGGTCTAACCATATAAGTGACTGCAGAGGGGGGAGTAATCCCCCCACCCCCCACCATAGAGCCCTCAGTATTTATTATACAGCAGGGGGGGTTGAGCACCTAACTGCTGAGTGCTCTATGCGGGGATATTATTATCCCCCCATAGAGTCCTCTGCAGTGAGTTAGATGGACCCCCAGTGGCTATATAATTAATCTAATCCCTCCCTAGCATTGGCTGATCAGTTTAAAGTTGGCTGGGGCAGGAGGCGAGTACCACACTAACCTCACCGCATGACTACCACCCTGATTTCCTGTTCCTCTCTGGTGGTGCGTGCATCGTCAGAGAGGCGTGTTCTAACTTCTACCACTTGCAGACGTGCCTATTGTGCCGCACGTTTGCTAGCCCTATCCCGCCCCTGAAAATGCTGTCCCTCCCATGGCCGATTCTAGCTTTTCAGCTGCCTGAGGCGAAAATTGAAATGGCGCCCCCCATATTTTGATTGACATCCCCCTGGTTGTTCTACATCACTAGCAGCCTCCTCCAACTCTGGCAGATGCGCCGTTGCCTTGTACTGGCATGCGCAGTGCAGCCGGGCAGGGTAAACCTCGCTGCACGGTGCATGCCTAATTAGTACAAGGCAATGGCGCATCCGAGAAAGTTGGAGGAGACTGGTAGTGATGTATAACAGCCAGGGGGATGTCAGTCAAGCATGGAAAGGTGGGTTTGGAGGCAGCACTATGTGACTCTTCAGGATAGCAGCACCGCCCCATGACCTTTTAATGACTAATTAGCATATAGGGTGCGCCATTTTAAAAGTTGATTTTATAGATTTTGCTGAATCTGAAAAAAACACATGGGAAATATTGTCAGGTCATGTATTACTACCAGACAGGTTCCCGTGAAATATACAATGAACTGAAAACAATTCCATCTGCCCTGCAATTTTATTATTATATCCTATATAATTACAGCTCCAGAACCAAGATCAGTACATATATACAACAACAGAACAAAGATCAGTACATATATACATCCCCAAAACCATGATCAGTACATATATTTATAGCACCAGAACAAAGCTCAGTATATATATATATATATATATATATATATATATACACACCAGAACCAAGCTCATAAACCAAGCACATAAATACAACACCAGAACCAAGCTCACTACATATATACAACACCAGAACAAAGCTCACTACATATATACAGTACTAGAACAATGATCACTACATATATACAACACCAGAACCGAGCTCAGTACATAAAGAAAGTACCAGAACAAAGCACAGTACATAAATAAAGCCCCAGAACCAAGCGCAGTACATATATACAGCTCCAGAAAAAAGCTCAGTACATAAATACAGCACCAGCAGAAATACTGCTCAATTTAGTGCAACCCCTGACGTATAGGTTTGTATGGATAAAACTACAGCTGCCAGCATGGCCCGAACAATGGTAAGGATATGCTGGGAGTTGCTGTTTCCCCCCAAAAAATATCATACCACCCATCATCTCGCTGCAGATCATATAGTGACTACAGTACTGATTAGAGGCAGAATGAACATTTACATTAAGTGACTCACCGGTGACTTCATTTCAGATTCTAGTTCTTCTTTTTCTCTTTTCTTCTCCATATGGTCCAGACCTCCATAACTTCTCCCGGCCACGACCAATTTCTGCAGTTTTCCGCTCAGATGTGTTCAGCTTCTCACTTTTCAAACATTTCTGCATCTATAAACAAAGATAAAGTTATCATGGTGCCGCACAATACGTCCCTATATATAATAGTACTATACATTGCACCTCTAATTATAATAATGCCACTGTGTCCCTGATTATAATAGCACCATACACTATGTCACACACACACACACACACACACACACACACACACGCACACATAGTTCTCCCTGTAGATAGTGCCCCCATAGAGCCCCCTGTAGATAGTGCCCCCATAGAGCCCCCTGCAGATAGTGCTCCCATAGAGCCCCCTGTAGATAGTGCCCCACGTATAGCCCCCCTGTTGATAGCGCTCTACATATAGCCCCATGAAGATAGCGCTCTACATATTGCTCCCCCTGTATCTAGTGCCCTACATAGAGTCCCCCTGTAGATTGTGTCCCACATATAGCCCCCTGTAGATGGCGCTCTACATATAGCGCCCTACATATAGTCCCCCTGTAGATTGTGTCCCACATAAAGCCTCCCCTGTAGATTGCGTCCCACATAAAGCCTCCCCTGTAGATTGTGCCTCACATATAGCCCCCTGTAGATTGCGCTCTACATATAGCGTACCCTGCATATAGTGCCCTACATATAGTCCCCCTGTAGATTGTGTCCCACATAAAGCCTCCCCTGTAGATTTCGTCCCACATAAAGCCTCCCCTGTAGATTGTGCCCCACATATAGCCCCCTGTAGATTGCGCTCTACATATAGCGCACCCTGCATATAGTGCCCTACATATAGTCCCCCTGTAGATTGTGTCCTACATAAAGCCTCCTCTGTAGATTGTGTCCCACATAAAGCCTGCCCTGTAGATTGTGCCCCACATATAGCCCCCCTCCTGTAGATAATGCCGCCCACACTTTTTAGTTGAAAACAACAAACTTCACATACTCACCGTGATCCCGTTCCCGCACCGTCTTATGTTAATGCAGGCCTGCTCTCTTCTGGGGTTTGCTGGGGCTGAGCGACGCAAGCAGCGCGATGATGCCATTGCATCGCTTGTGTCATTGAAAGGCGCTGATTGGCAGGGAAGAATGACATGCCCCGTCAATCAGCGCCCTTCAACAACGGAAGCGGTGCGATGATGTCATCGCGCCGCTGCCATCGTTGATTGGCAGGGCAGAATGGCTTGCCCCGCCAATCAGCGCCTTTCAACAAGTTGAAAGGCGCTGATTGGCGGGACAATTAATTCTGCCCTGCCAATCAGTGTCATTGTAAGGCGCTAAATGGTCGAGAACGGAACGTATCTGGCCATTCAGTGCTTATTGATGTAATTATACCTGCGTTCTATAGACGCAGGTACAATTAGTGCAGGAGGGGGTGGTGGCGGCTGGTTTCAGTTGCGCCGCCGCCCCCTCAGAGAAGCTGCAGGACGGGCGGTGCGTTCCTATACCCTCTCAGCCCGCCCCTCCTCCCCATTAGCGGCGCTAGCATGCTGCAATGTGGTTTTTTAAAATGATGTGCGGTACCGCCCATATAATAATCCGCCACTGGTCACAAGCTCAAGTCCAAAGTGAGGCAAACCATTTTAAAGAGGCTGTCACCGGTTTATAACTGCCCTATATCCTACCTAATCTAATAGGTGCTTTAATGTAGATAACAACAGTTTTGTTTGTTTTTTAAAAAACATTTATTTTTGACCAAGTAATGATCATTTTTAGTTTTATGCTAATTTGTTCTAAATGCCCAACTGGGCGTTTTTTTAACTTTTCACCAAGTGGGCGTTGTAAAGAAAAGTGTATTACGCTGACCAATCAGCATCATACACTTCTGTTCATTCATGCCCAGCTTGTTTCACAGCACAGAGTGATCTTGCGAGATCACACTGTGACGGGACTTACTCCTGCAGGTACTTCACTGGAGCGACGGAAGAGTCAACAGATGTCTGTTCAGTCTTCCATGGCAATGGTGAAGGATCTGCGGGAGGAAGTCTCGTCACAGCGTGATCTTGCGAGATCACGCTGTGCAGTGAAACAAGCTGGGCATGAATGAAGAGAAGTGTATGACGTCAGCATCATACATTTTTATTTACAACGCCCACTTGGTGAAAAGAAAAAAAACGCCCAGTTAGGCATTTAGAACAAATTAGCAAAAAACGAAAAACTTTTTCAAAATGATAAAACTGTTGTTATCTACATTAAAGATTAAAGCGCCTATTAGATTAGGTAGAAGATAAGGCCGTTATAAACTGGTGACAGAGCCTCTTTAAGGGCGCATTCAGATGAACGTGAGCGTTTTGCGCGCGCAAAAAATACTGCGTTTTGCGCGCATGGCAGCAGCGTGTGGCATGCGTTTTTCCCGCGCGTGGAAAAAACGGAAGGAGGTGTTACGTTTATGCCAGCCTACAAAAAGGCCAACAATGCCACCCCCCTGCTTGCTGTGCGCACCTGTGATGCAGCATTTTTGACCTTTGTGCGAAAGAGTCTTTCTTACAACCCCTATTTGTGGTTATTTTGCATGCTCACCTGCATTGATGCCGTCTAGCTCGCTGGCCCATGTTCTGCTAGCGTGGATGGTTTCCCGTAGATTTGGGGAACGCCATCCCATGCTACTGGCACACCGGCGTAGAAGAGGTAGGATTTGGGTTCATCCAATTGTGGCCCAATGCACCTCAAAAGGCCATTTTCATACCCTGTATGCTGACCTCCGTCGTCACCCTGATAAATTTTGCTCCTTTTGCCGCCTGTCTGTCCGCGCCTTTGATATGCTGCTTGAGCTGGTTCGGCCAGGAATAACCTACCAGGACACAAACATGCGTCGCTGCATTTCCCCAGAGGAGTGGCTCCTTGTGACCTTGCGGTATGTGATGTTTGGAAAAACAGCTTACACGATGGTTTATGTGCTTCATGTCCAACCTAACATGTCTGCTTTGTTGTTTGTGTTTCTAACTTCATGTAGATTTTTGGCCACAGGCAATAGTTACCATTCGCTTCATTTCGAATTCCTTCTTGGGGTGTCCACAATTTCAGGCATTGTCACATCAACCTGTGTCGTCCTGTGGCTGAGATTAAAGAGCACCGTGATGCCTCAGCCAACATCCCAACACTGGCTTCGAATAGCCGAACAGTTTCTTACCGACACCCAATTTCCACACTGTATTGGTACACTAGATGGGAAGCACATTCGAGTGAAGAAACCCCCCCACTCTGGCTCGAGATACTACAACTACAAGTAGTATTTTTCGATAGTCTTGTTGGCCTTGGCGGACAGTAATTTATGCTTTACCATAGTAGACATAGGGTCGTATGGAAGCTCTGCTGATGCCCGCATATTTCGCTCATCCAGAATGGCCCAGCGTCTAATGGCTAACCAACTTGCTGTTCCAGAACCTACCCTCCTCCCTGGCTCCAGCGGCCCACCAATCCCATATGTTATCGTTGCAGATGAGGGTTTTGGCCTGACAAGACAAGTAATGCATCCATTTGCGAGGGGGGGCTTGGATGAACTTAGGCGCATCTTCAATTACCGCCTAAGCAGAGCACGAAGATGTGTCGAATGCGCCTTTGGCATCATGTCAAACAACTGCATAACTTTACCCGCATACATGATGCCAGTTATGATGGGGAATATATGGTAACAAATGCACCCACCACCAACATTGTGCAGCCTGTTCTAGTAGGCCGCCCACAAACATCTGGTCTCCGAGTGCGTCAGCAATTTGCAGAGTATTTTGACAGCCCTGCAGGAGCTGTACCCTGGCAGCACGTTGGCATTTGAAGTGTTGCTAAGTTATTATAATTGTAGAGAAAGGTCGTTTCTCACCCTTGTACTTTCTTTTTTGGGGGGGGGGTAGTTGTGTTTAGGGACTCGCAATACTTGAGGACCCTTGACGTGGGTTGCGAGCTTAAATCTGTCGGGATTTTGAGTTCCCATTTTTAGGCCCACCAAGTTATTGGCACAACATACCCTTCCTATCCTATGCCAGCTGCCCTTTCTGCCAGAAGTCTGCTAGTTGCTGGCGACAAAATAGTAACACCTTTGTACCAGTAATCACAAAACCCTACCGATAAACTAATACCTCAACTATGGCATAGATAAATGTTGTACCCTGCAAACCTGTTAAGACATGTGACCTCATACCGTGAGAAGCGATACAAATTGGTGATATATGTCAAAGAAGGATTGTCCACACGTACTAAAAAATCTAACTTCAGAGTTTATGCTGTTGTCACACAAACCCAAACAAAACTAACAACATAGTTGTATTAAATACACACATACTTTTGTGCACCAACATGATGCTAACGGGAAAACATAACACAACCCAGATGGGTTTACACTATTTCAAGTCAACGGCCTTGACCACGCACACCTACAAATCGTGGTAGGAATGCGGCGGAGAGGTGTAGGCGGACATGTCAGCACCACTATGCTGTCCACGGCCCTGATGAGGATGTTCCTGAACAGCATAGTGGTGCTGAAGCTATGGCTGGTAGCCGTGAGGCTGTATGGGAGCCTGATAGGTTTGGGCGGTTGCTGCTCTTGGACCAATCCTGCTGTAAGAGCGCCTCCGCAATCTGGTCCCATGCCACCTCCTTCGTTGTCCGGTCATGGTATGACTCCGCGCAGGTGTCCCATACCTCAGGCCTCTCCTGCACTAAAGTGATGAGCTGCTCGACATCCATGTTGCGTGGCATGTCTGCAACTTCTGCTGCTGGAGTACGGTATGCTGTATTTTAAACCAGGGCTATAAACCACTTCCCAGTTTGTTCTTGTTTGTACAAGTTTGCTCAAACTCATTAGCATAGAGTCAACCAGTCTGGCGTGAAAAACCCGCGTTCCACGGAGGTGCCTCCGTGTGGCATGCGTGATTTTCACGCACCCATTGACTTCAATGGGTGCGTGCTGCGCGAAAAACGGCTAAATATAGATCATGTCGTGAGTTTTACGCAGCGGACTCACGCTGCGCAAAGCTCACGGACTGTCTGCACTGCCCCATAGACTTGTATAGGTCCGTGCGACCCGCGTGAAAACCAGGCGGGCTGCACGGACAAAAATCACGTTTGTGTGAATCCGCCCTAAGGAACATACTCCCACTAACATTATCAACATAAGTTTAACAGTACTCACAACAGTACTCACTGAGTAATGTGAAAATGAGCGATATAATAAAGAACCAAGATTGAAAGTGGGTTATTATATAAAACATTGGATCCTAAATTTCTATGTCCATTTGATCATTCACAAAGTTCATGGATTGAAGGAATTAAGTGTCACTTGTGATGTACCGTATTTTTCGGACTATAAGACGCACCCAAGTTTTAGACAACAGAAAAAAGGAAAAAAATATTTTATATTTTAATAATTTTACAAAGAAAAAACTATTTGTTAAAAAATAAAATTAGTTCTGTTTCACCACATTCCGGGAGCCATAACTTTTATATTTTTTCAGCGGTGTGAGGGCTTATTTTTTGCAGTTTTTATTGGCACCATTTTTTGGTACATGCGATTTTTTTATCACTTTTTATTTCATTTTATTTTAGCACTAAGGTGACCAAAAAACAATGATTCTGGTGTTTGAATTATATTTTATTTCACCGTTCACCATGCGAGTAAAATAATGGTATATTATAATAGTTTGGACTTTTACGGACCAGCGATACCAATATTAAAAAAAATATTTTTTTCTTATATTGTGCTTGGGGAAAAATGGGAAAAGGTTTTTTTTTTTTTAACTTGTAATATTTTATTTATATTTTTTACACTCCTAAAAATGTATCTAACTTTTTTTTTTTTACACATTTTATTAGTTCCCGTAGGGGACTTGAACCAGCAATCGTTAGATCGCTAGTACAATACACCGCAATACAAATGTATTGCAGTATATTTTCATTTTTACAGGCTTCTGCTAAGCCCTGCCGGAGGCACGGCTTAGCAGAAGCAGACAGAAGGCAGATCCAGGGGCCTTCATTAGGCCCCCTGGGCTGCCATGACACCCATCAGCGCCCCGATCACGTTGTGGCGGGACCATTGGGCTGTCGGAGGGGGCCGTCCCCCTCGGGTTTTCCCATGAAGGACATGTCATAAATGTCTGATAGATGTGGGTCCTCACATATCTCTAGAACAGGGACCCCTAAATGCTGTTCTAGCTGTTCGTGCTCTCCCAGCCACTTAATGATTACATGGTCGAGTTACGAAAACAGCGTAACTCGCTGAGCTACACTGTTTCCGTAATTCCCATAGTAGTGAATGGCAGTTACAGAAGCAGCGTAGGATGCGAGTTGTGCTGCTTCCATAACTACTATTCAGTAAAAACATGCAGCGTATCCGCCCTGTGCACCGCAGGGAATTCTGTGCGAAAAAGTACACTAAACTGTGGTGCAGTTTTTCACCCGGAATGTCCGCTGCTGCATCAACGTTTCATCCCAGGAGACCGCGGCGGTCACATGAGATAAAGCATCATCCTATGAGACCGGCCCTCTGACGTTATATAGGCCGGCCTCCTGGGATGATGTTTCATCCCATGTCACCGCCGCTACAGCCTGTGATTGGCTGCTGCCGTCACATGGGATGAAGCATCATCCCAGGAGGCCACACTGGAGGGAGGAACACAGACTCCTGGGTAAGTAGGAGTTTTTGGGGGTTTTTTGCTTGCTGAGTTGTGTTTTTTTTTGTGGCGTGACCGCTGCAAACCCGCCACAAAATAAACGCAAAAACTGCTATTTTTTGCGGGATTTACCTCAACATTGAATTCAATGGGGAAACCCTGCAACAAATAAGCAGCGTTTACGCAACTACAATTGACATGCTGGGGAACAAAATGACACACCGCCGGTCAATTTCTGAGCGGTTTTTCCGCTCAGTATTTACGTAGTGTGTGGATGAGATTAGTTTTATCTCATCCACTTTGCTGCTACTGTATTTGCTTCAATGAATTCCGTTGGGGAAAAATTGAAGTATTTACACAACGTGTGAACTGACCCTTCTAGTCTGAAAAAAAAACGGTATTTTCCTTAAGGGGGTTTTACACAGGACGATTATCGGGCAGACGAGCCTTAATATAACGCTCGTTGCCGATAATTGCTCGGTGTAAACAGGGAAACGATCAGCAGATAAACGAACAAATGCTCGATCATCGTTTTAAAAAAGTCAAAGACTATCGTTGTCGGCAGCACATCTCCCTGTGTAAACAGGGAGACACGCTGCCGACATGATCATAATGGATGGGGATGAGCGATCAGAGTAACGACCGCTCGTCCCCATCCATAGCTCCGTGTGACAGGAGCAAACGAGCGCCGATCAACGATGTCTCGTTGATCGGCGCTCGCTGCAGTGGCCGCTTATCAGCCGGTGTAAAAGGGCCTTGAATCCAGTGAAGGTAAATTCTGCTTCAAGGGATTTCCAAAGAATGATCACTAGTTCAATATAAGGTCTGTCTTAGAGATTAAAGCATCAGGCTGCAGCAGCACTATATAAAGTCACATTTAGATTTGTTGTGGTCTTAAAGGCCACGATGGAACTATTTCCAGTTGTCTTTCTTTAATTTTGTTACAGTCTCAGCAAATAAAATGAAAAGTTATGCAGGTTTTTCATATACTTTTTGTTTACATTTTGACAATTCTTCTTTTCAACATTCCTGCTTGCTGACAGTAAATGGCAACATTCTTGTTCACATCCAGAGGCTGAAAACCTTGAGCATGTACACCTGACACTTCTCCATGTCTTGCAAAGTGAATCAGAGCTCTCTCTGGTAAGAAGACCAGATTAGGTGGTTCCATTCAGTGCCATGTAGAGCATATTAATTACATCCAAAATGACATAATAGTATGCAATTATAACACATAACAAACGTATCTAAAACACGCAAGTGTTAAAGAGAGAGATCAAGCACAGTAAAGTAGCCTGCAACAGTAATAACCTGACTTGAGCAGTCTACTCTACTTCATTAGACAAAAGTTTCCAAAATGGGACCCCTCATATCAGGTGTAAATTGTCAGGAATATGCTCTATTTACATAAGACAAAATTATGCTGTTATACATTGATAAATACAGTGTTGTACTGGCATGCTTTAGGCTCACTAGAGGTTACAATCCAACATAATTGCCCTTAGTGATAAGTGGTAGGCTCCAAATCAATTTTAAAGGAAGATGACTTCTGTTGGAATTTTGTAGCCCATTATTGTGTCAAAGCCTAGGCCCACCAGAGGATCATCTGGTGGAGGGGGGTCAGCGGGTATACGTGCTTGACAGTGTGCAAGGAAAGGAGGAGAATCTGTAATCCTCCTCCTGTCCCTGTGTGGCTTTATATGAAGCCTGGTACGGTGATAACATGAACTTTTTGTTAAATCATATTTTCTTTCTGATTGTCACATGTAGCGGGGTGTCTTTTTTTTTAAAGAAAAGAAGTGAGAAGATGCCTTAGTAGGCCAATTATTGACTCCACGACCTGGACGTTTACCAGCGTCTAGATTGTGACGTCAGGTAAGTTACACCAAGCACTCACGCAACACACACAAACAGACATTAAATAAAAAATCGTAGTGATAACAAGTATCACTGAAGAACTACCTATATTTATGAACAGATTTCATTACAATGATCGTTTCCACTTAGTTCTACCAAAAAAAAAAAAAAACCTGTATAACGTAACGTGTTAGATTAGGTTTATAGACTCGCGATCATTCATTAGGTTTAGAGTAGTTATAAGAACACGGGAAATTATATAAATATATAATTCCCAATGTAACCCCTTCACGCACCATGACGTAATTGCACGTCATGGTGTGGGAGGGTGATGTGTGGAGTGGGCTCACTTGCTGAGCTTGCTCCATATATTACAGCTGACACCTGGCACTACTGACCAGGAACAGCGATCGCTCTGTTCCTGGCTGTTTAACCCCTCAAATGCTGTGGTGAATCGTGACTGCAGCATTAGAGGCGTTATATAGAGGTGGGTGGCCCCCTGCAACAGCTCATCGCCCCCCCCCCCAATGATGCGCTCGTTGGGAGCCAATGGTTGTCATGGCAGCCCAGGGGCCTAATGAAGGCCTAGTGAAGGCCCCCAGGGCTGCCTTCACTCTGCCTCTGTTAAGCCTTGCCTGTGGCAGGGCTTAACAGAAGCCTGTAAAAAGGAATATACACTGCAATACATTAGTATTGCAGTGTATTTTACCAGTGATATAACAATCGCTGGTTCAAGTTCCCTAGGGGGACTAATAAAATGTATAAAAAGAAAGTTTAACCCCTTCCCGCGATTAGGCGTAACTGTACGTCCAAATTCCAAGTGATTTCCCGCACTCGGGTGTACAGTTACGCCCGTCAGATAAAGCGAGCACAGGAGCTGTGCGCGCTTTATCTTCAGCGGCTGTCAGCTGTTATACACAGCTTACATGCCGCAGCAATGGCTGCGATGGCTGTTACCGCCGATCGCAGCCATTTAACCCCTTCAATGCGGCTGTCAATGACGTCCGCCGCATTGAAGTGGTTTACAGAGGGAAGGAGCTCCCTCTGTACCCCCCCGGGCCTCCCCACGATGGATCGCGGTTGGCGATTGTTGCTATGGCAACCAGGAAGCCGTTACTAGGCTTCCAGGTTGCCAAGGTACGGTAGCCTATTAGGTCCTGCCCGAGGCAGGACCTAATCGGCTAACTGTCAAATGAAAAATGACAGTTACGATGCACTGCACTACATAAGTAGTGCAGTGCATCGTATCGGGGATCAGAAGACCAGATCTTCAAGTCCCCAGGTCAGTGTAAAAGAAAAAGTAAAAAATTTAAAAAAAAATGTGAAAGAAAAATAAATAAATTAATTAATAAATAATAAAAAAATAATAAAAACAATACTTGCCCTGTTTCCCTGATCAACTCCTTTATTATTAGAAAAAACGTGAAAATATGAAAAAAAAACTATACATAATAGGTATCACCGCATTCGGAACGGCCTGATCTATAAAAATATCACATTATTTTTACCACACGGTGAACACCGTAAAAAATTTTAATAAAACACAATGACAGTATTTAATTTTTTGGTCATCTTGTCTCAAAAATGTTTTAATAAAAAGTGATCAAAAAGTTGCAAGTAACGCAAAATGGTACCAATGTAAACTACAGTTCGTCACGCATAAAACAAGCCCTCCCACAGCGATATCAACGAAAAAATAAAAAAGTTATGGCTGTCAGAAAATGGCGACACTAAAACATGATTTTTTTAGAAAAGAGTATTTTTATTGTGGGAACATAGTGAAACGTAAAAAAACGATATAAATTTGGTGTCGCTGTAATCGTATCGCCCCGCAGAATAAAGTTAACATGTTGTTTATACTGCACGGTGAACACTGTAAAAAAAAACAAAAAAGAAACGTGCTGGAATGGCTGTTTTTTGGTTTCCTCATCTCCCAAAAAATGGAATAAATAGTGATAAAAAAATCTCATGTCCCCCAAAATGGAACCAATAAAAATTACAGCTCGTTCCACAAAAAACGCGCCCTCACACACGCCCTAACGGAAAAATAACACGTTATGACTCTCAAAACGCAATGATGCAAAATGATTCTAAATGACGGCCCAGACTAATTTTTAGGTCCAGTAGTATTTCACTAAACACCTCACATCATCATTTGCTGGACCCCCAGGTGGACCCCATGGACACAGCGGTGATGAGGAAACTTTAGGGCCTTGTGCGGCTTATAGGGCTGGTGAAGAAGTCAAAGATTAGGCAATACTGGAGCGCAGATATTTTGTATAATACCCAATAAACCCGGCCTGTGCATAAAGGATTGGTTCAAAGCGTACCACACCAATCCATGGATTATTCATTCACCCCATTATTACATCATCCTATTATGACCTGATGCACTCCGCCCAGCTTATATATACCCTGATGTACTCCGCCCAGTTTACATATGCATTGATGTACTCCGCACATATTACATATACCCTGATGTACTCCGCACATATTACATATACCCTGATGTACTCCGCACATATTACATATACCCTGATGTACTCCGCACAGATTACATATACCCTGATGTACTCCGCACAGCTTACATATACCCTGATGTACTCCTCACATATTACATATACCCTGATGTACTCCGCACATATTACATATACCCTGATGTAATCCGCACATATTACATATACCCTGATGTACTCCGCACAGATTACATATACCCTGATGTACTCCGCCGAGTTTACATATATCCTGATGTACTCCGCCCAGCTTACATATACCCTGATGTACTCCTCACATATTACATATACCCTGATGTACTCCACAGATTACATATACCCTGATGTACTCAGCCCAGTTTACATATACCCTGATGTTCTCCGCACAGATTACACATATCCTGATGTACTCCGCCCAGTTTACATATACCCTGATGTACTCCGCTCAGCTTACATATACCCTGATATACTCCGCCCAGCTTACATATACCCTGATGTACTCTGCCCAGCTTACATATGCCCCCACATTATAAGATAAAATACCGCTAAAACACCAGGCAAAATCTGCGCTTCAAAAGCCAAATGGTGGTCCAACTGAGCCTGGCCGTGTACACAAACGGCAATTTATGACCACATATGGGGTATTACTGTATTCTGGAGAACCCGCTTAACAATTTATGGGATGTGTGTCTTCGGTGGTACAAGCTGGGCACAACACATTGGGCACTGAAATGGCATATCTGTGGAAAACAGCAATTTTCAATCTGCAACATCTATTGTTTACTCATTTTTGCAAAACACTTGTGCGGTCAAAATGCTCACTACACCCCTAGATAAATTCTTTGAGGGATCTAGCTTCCAAAACGGGGTAATTTATCGGGGGTACCACTGTACTGATACTATAGCTCAATGCAACATGGGGTCAATAAACTAATCTTGTAAAATCTCCACTCCAAATACTAAATGGCGCTCCTTCCCTTTAGACCTGTGTGTCCAAATAGCAGTTTATGACCACGTGTGGGGTATTTCCGTACTCTGAAGAAGTTGCTTTACAAATGTTATGGTGCTTTTTCTCCTTTATTTGATGAGAAAATGAAAGATTTTGAACCAATGCTGCGTCTTATTGGAAAATAATGTAATTTTTCATTTTCACTGCCCATTTATAATAAAATATATGAGACACCTGTGGGATCAAAATGCTCACTACACCCCTAGATGAATTCCTCAATGGGTGTAGTTTGCCAAATGGAGACACATTTTTTGCACTGTACTGGTACCTTAGGAGCTTTACAAATGCGACATGGTGCCGAGAAATCAAACCAGCAAAATCTGTACTCCAAAAGCTAAATGGCGTGCCTTCCCTTCTGAGTCCTGCTGCTTGCCCAAACAGCAGTTTATGACAACATGTTGGGTATTTCCATACTCTGGAGAAGTTGCTTTACAAATGTTGGGATGCTTTTCATCATTTATTTGTTGAAAAAAATAAAAATTTTGAGGTAAAGCTACATCTTATTGGAAAATAATGTAATTTTTCATTTTCACTGCCCAATTCTAATGAAATCTATGAAACACCTGTGGGGTCAAAATGTCCACTACACCCCTAGATGAATTCCTCAAGCGGTGTAGTTTCCAAAATGGGGTCTTTTTTGGGGTGTTTCCGTTATTTTTGCACCACAAGACCTCTTCTAACCTGACATGGTGCCTGAAATATAATTTAAGAAAAGGAAGGCCCAAAAATCCTCTAGGTGCTCCTTTGTTCTGGGGGCTTTTGTTTCAGGCCCGTAGCACACTAGGGCCACATGTTGGATATTTCTAAAAACTTCAGAATCAGGGCAATAAATATTCAGTTGTGTTTCTCTGGTAAACCTTCAGTATTACAGGAAAAATTGATTAAAATGGAATTTCTGCAAAAAAAAATGAAATTTGCAAATTTCCCTCCACTTTGTTTTAATTCCTGTGAAACGCATAAAGGGTTAAGAAACTTTCTAAATGCTGTTTTGAATACTTTAAGGGGTGCAGTTTTTAAAATGGGGTGATTTGTGGGGTTCCTAATATATAAGGCCCTCAAAGCCACTTCAGAACTGAACTAATCCCTAAAAAAATAGGCTTTTGAAATTTTCTTGAAAATTTGAGAAATTGCTGCTAAACTTATAAGCCTTGTAACGTCCTAGAAAAATAAAAGTATGTTCAAAAAATGATGCCAATCTAAAGTAGACATATGGGAAATGTTAGCTAGTAACTATTTTGTGTGGTATAACCATCTGTCTTACAAGCAGATACATTTGAATTTAGAAAATGCTATTTTTTTTCAAATTTTCTCTAAATTTTGGTGTTTTTCACACAAAAATATTGAATATATCGACCAAATTTTTTCACTAACTTAAAGTACAATATGTCACGAGAAAACAATGTCAGAATCGCTTGGATAGGTAAAATCATTCCCAAGTTATTACCACATATAGTAACACACGTCAGATTTAAAAAATCAGGCTGTGTCATTTGGTCCAAAAGTGGCTGGGTCCTGAAGGGGCTAATAAAGTTTTTCGTAGTGAAAAAAAATATTAAAAGTTAAAAAACAAAACTTTTCCAATTTTTCCTCTGAAGTAATTAAAAAAATAAAAAAAATAAACAAAATTAGTATTATAGCATACGTAAAAGTCAGAAACATTACAATATAGCATTATTTAATGCGCTCAGTGAACTCCGTAAAAAGAAAAAATATGAAACGCCAGAATTGCTGTTCTTTGGTCAAATTAGCGGTGAAAAAAAATTGAATAGAAAGGGATCAAAAAGTTGTATGTACCAAAACATGGTAAGAATAAAAACCACAACTCGTACCACAAAAAATAAGCCCTCACACCGCTCAATCGACAAAAAAAATTAACAAGTTATGGCTTTCAGAATATGAAAACAACATTAAAGGGCTTAATTTTGGATTGTATATTCTTGCATGTTATAATGTAACTTTAACATATGTAACAGTGAATATAGTCATATGGTATGTACAGTGAAGGACATAAGTATTTGATCTCTTGCTGATTTTGTAAGTTTGACCACTGTCAAAGACATGAACAGTCTAGAATTTTTAGGCTAGGTTAATTTTACCAGTGAGAGATAGATTATATTAAAAAAAAAAAAAACAGAAAATCACATTGTCAAAATTATATATATTTATTTGCATTGTGCACAGAGAAATAAGTATTTGATCCCCTACCAACCATTAAGAGTTCAGCCTCCTCCAGACCAGTTACACGCTCCAAATCAACTTGGTGCCTGCATTAAAGACAGCTGTCTTACATGGTCACCTGTATAAAAGACTCCTGTCCACAGACTCAATTAATCAGTCTGACTCTAACCTCTACAACATGGGCAAGACCAAAGAGCTTTCTAAGGATGTCAGGGACAAGATCATAGACCTGCACAAGGCTGGAATGGGCTACAAAACCATAAGTAACACACTGGGTGAAAAGGAGACAACTGTTGGTGCAATAGTAAGAAAATGGAAGACATACAAAATGACTCTCAATCGACATCGATCTAGGGCTCCATGCAAAATCTCACCTCGTGGGGTATCTTTTATCCTGAGGAAGGTGAGAGCTCAGCCGAAAACTACACGGGGGGAAGTTGTTAATGATCTCAAGGCAGCTGGGACCACAGTCACCAAGAAAACCATTGGTAACACATTACGCCGTAATGGATTAAAATCCTGCAGTGCCCGCAAGGTCCCCCTGCTCAAGAAGGCACATGTACAGGCCCGTCTGAAGTTTGCAAATGAACATCTGGATGATTCTGAGAGTGATTGGGAGAAGGTGCTGTGGTCAGATGAGACTAAAATTGAGCTCTTTGGCATTAACTCAACTCGCCGTGTTTGGAGGAAGAGAAATGCTGCCTATGACCCAAAGAACACCGTCCCCACTGTCAAGCATGGAGGTGGAAACATTATGTTTTGGGGGTGTTTCTCTGCTAAGGGCACAGGACTACTTCACCGCATCAATGGGAGAATGGATGGAGCCATGTACCGTCAAATCCTGAGTGACAACCTCCTTCCTTCCACCAGGACATTAAAAATGGCTCGTGGCTGGGTCTTCCAGCACGACAATGACGCGAAACATACAGCCAAGGCAACAAAGGAGTGGCTCAAAAAGAAGCACATTAAGGTCATGGAGTGGCCTAGCCAGTCTCTAGACCTTAATCCCATCGAAAACTTATGGAGGGAGCTGAAGATCCGAGTTGCCAAGCGACAGCCTCGAAATCTTAATGATTTACAGATGATCTGCAAAGAGGAGTGGGCCAATATTCCAACTAACATGTGTGCAAACCTCATCATCAACTACAAAAAACGTCTGACTGCTGTGCTTGCCAACAAGGGTTTTGCCACCAAGTATTAAGTCTTCTTTGCCAAAGGGATCAAATACTTATTTCTCTGTGCACAATGCAAATAAATATATATAATTTTGACTATGTGATTTTCTTTTTTTTTTAAATATAATCTATCTCTCACTGGTAAAATTAACCTAGCCTAAAAACTCTAGCCTGTTCATGTCTTTGACAGTGGGCAAACTTACAAAATCAGCAAGGGATCAAATACTTATTTCCTTCACTGTATGAACTCCTCACATCTTACAATTTTTGGAGAGTACATTTTGTTTCTGCGTAAGGGGCCTGATTGAGTACGCATTTTAGTCGCAAAAGTAGAATTTTTGTGCAAT
Organism: Rhinoderma darwinii; assembly: GCF_050947455.1. NCBI lineage: Eukaryota > Metazoa > Chordata > Amphibia > Anura > Rhinodermatidae > Rhinoderma > Rhinoderma darwinii. Next base: position 311,423,100 of record NC_134691.1, read on the forward strand.
TTCTGCTTATAATTACTGTTTGATGCTGTTTTGTGAAGCAAACAAATAACAAAACAGGATTTTGGTAGGCTGGTAGGTGTTTTGCTTGTGCACTATATATTTTTATCACATTTTTGGATGGAGGCGGAATATTACATGACTTTTGTTTCATCGTTTTTGAGAGCTCAAGCTCTTATTGATTAGGACGCTTGTGGTATATACAAACTTTGCACTCCTTGATCTATTATTTAATAAAGATATATGTGTAAGCCTCTCTTTGTATGTGAGTTTTTCGCGCAAATATAAAAATTATTTTTTTTTTAAATGATTTATTTGACACAAAGTTACATGAAGGCAGTAATGGCTCTAAATTTTAAGACAACTGCAATCATGAGGTTGTTTGCTTTCAGGAAATATATACACTTTGACACAAAGTTGCATGAAGGCACATATGTGTAACAAAATTGCATGAAGGCACCTGTGTGTATAAAGCTTTTAGTGACATATTGACAATGTACTAGGTGTGTGCTTTCAGATAGTATAGGGGTATGGGGGTTTAGTACAAATTTAATATTTTGCAATTCATGTTTTGTTTGTATATGTCACAAGAGTGAAAACTGTCTCGGCTACCAGAGGTGCAACACGTCTAGAAATCTCTGCAAGCGAAAGGATTAAATAGCGCCAACATTTTTCGCGGCACTGTACAGAGATCATTAGCACTCACATCAGTCCCTGTCCCCAATGGAGCTCACAATCTAATTTCCCTATATCAAAATGCACTAGAGCCAATTTCTTAGGATGGGAACGACTGTATGTCGTAATGTGGGAGGAAACCTACGCAAACTCAGAGAGAACATGCCAACGCCATTCAAATGTTGCCCTTCACACCCAGGACCTTCGTGCTGGAAGTGTTAACCACTGTGTCATCATGACAACTATAATACAATTAATCTGCCCCTATAATTGAAAAAATAACTCGGAGTTCCCCTTTATCAACTTCAGCCTATAAAATGTTCCTTACTGCTTCCAACGTTGTAGTAAATTCTGTTCAATGCCAGATCAGACACTGGCACATTGTAATTAAACTTCCAGACAGGGCTGGCAGTCACTGACTTGTTATCTGATCCAGAGTCAAGCTCAACCTGGATTATGGTTACATGAAGTGGAAAGTTACTACTAATTGTTACATTGTTCCTCTTGAAATAGAAAGTGCAACTATCTTTAGGATTCCAACCCACAATGACCCTTTTCTATATATTTTCTCCTTTCAGTTCTAGCATTACGACTACACTCTACTAGAGTATGAGTTGGTCTTTAAATTTACCAATTTCTGTTCTGATTTCTATTGACATAGTCTATTTAATCCCGTTACTATAACTAACATAATACATTTTACTTGCATTTATTTAGGATGTGCAAAATCGGGATGTGTTGATGCGAGATAACAGTTAAATGTACATTTATTGAAATTCTAGAACTGCATGTGTTAGGAGACAAACTCTACCTTTATTATTTCCTCATAAGATATCAGAGAGTCAGATAATGTGGCCATGATAAGGATCTAGCTGCCTGTCATTCCTCTGGTAGGTCAATTTACACGCATAATGCCATCTGGTATCCCATAACGTTTACATTGGATGTGATCTACTGATACTTCTTCCCCTGGGCTCCCATTTAATAACATCTTGTAAGAAGACCTGCCATTAGGATTAGTTTTCCGAATCTCAGGCACCTCAGAAAGCTCCCATTAATTGGAATCTTAGCTGCATAATGAGCCCCTGATCAGCTCCAGCTAATGATACAAACTTATGCCGCTTGCACTTTGATGTAATCTCCACCTGTTTGTTTAGGTTTTCATGAGTATAAAAATGAAACTTAAAATTAGCTAATTAAAATTAATAAGGAAGATATTAATGCTAATAAAATTATCCCTCTGTTAAATGCATATTTTAATGTATCCAGAACTTAACCATCCATGGGGCAAGATGAGCACTCTAGAGAAACTCTCAGGAGATACTCTTCCCTGGATCCAGGAATTGGGGAGGCATTTAGTTACATATGCCTTCTAAACCTGCAACATTTTGGGTTGTTCCTAATTTTCTCGAATGACAAAGACCAGAACCCAATAATATTTTTCATGCAACAGCCACTGATGGGCTGCTCTCATGTATCATCAGGTAGAAGAGAAAGAATTTTGGGTTTGTGGAACAGGTAGGCATGTTGTAGTTTTTATATAAGGCCGGAAGTAGGAAAACGACTGTGAGTACTAGGCATCATTATTATGTTGGCACAATGAGCTGTGAGTATTGCCAGTATTGACTTGAGGGTGTGGACCTGATTGGTTTAAAGGTGTGATTTAATTCATCTAGGCTTTTTCCGTAACTCCCATAGTAGTGAACGGCAGTTACAGAAGCAGCGTAGCATGTGAACTACGCGGGTCCCGTAACTGCTATTCAGTTCTATGGGAGTTACGGAAACAGCATACCTCAGCTAGTTACGCTCTTTCTGTAACTGCCGACCATGTAATCAGGAAGTGGCTGGGATGCAGCGTGACCACAAAAAGCTAGAACGGGGTTTAGGGGACCCCGTTCTAGAGATAGGTGCAGGTCCCAAAGGAGGGACCCACATCTTTCTGACATTTATGACATATCCTGTGGATATGTCATAAATGCCTCGGATGGGAAAACCCCTTTAAATCTGAAATTCCTTGCCTCAGCACATTGTGCATACCACAGGTGACTGTCACTGTTTCCAATCTCCAGTTTGGGGAGGAGGTACCATTTCACTCTCTGCCATAGGAAGCACAAAGGCGAGAATGGCCATTGACTGTATTTCTGAACTGTTTAATTGTAGTAGAACCACTACATGATTTACAGGGTTTCATATTTTAATTTGGCTCCAATTGCAAAGCACATGTAATGCTCATACTTGCTAATATACTGTACATTATGCTACAATATGGCCCTAAAAGTTGATCATAGGGAGAAAGTAGGTAAAATGTTATCAGTGCGGGTATATTTATTGGTGAGCCATGTCAAAAGCTATGTATAGCTACACTACATGGCCAAAAGTATGTGGACAGCTAATCATCACAACTATATGAGCTTGTTGCACTTCCCATTTGGAAATTATGGGCGTTAATATAAAGTTGGGCCCCCTTTTTCTTCTGTAACAGCCTCCATTTTTCAGGGAAGGCTTTTCACAATATTTTGGAGTACGTATGTGGGAATTTGAACCATAAGAGCATTTGTGTGGTCAGGCAGTGATGTTGTATTAGAAGGCCTGGCTCGCAAACTCTGTTCTAGTTCGTCCCAGAGGTGTAAGATGGGGTTGAGGTTAGAGCTTTGTGCAGTTACTCAAGTTCCTCCACACTAAACTTGTCACACCATGTCTTTATAGACCTAGTTTTTGGCACAGGGGCACAGTCATGCTGGAGCAAAAAAGAGCCAACCCCCAAACATGAAATACTGCCCCAGGCCATCATCCCCCCACCACTAAATTTTACAGTAGGCGCTATGCTTTCTCAGATTAGTCCAGGAGTCTGCCAGATAGTGAAACGTGATTTATTACTCTACAGAACACGTTTCCTCTGCTCCAGAGTCTAGTGGCAGCGTGCTTTACACCACCATATCCGACGCTTGGCATTGCGCATGGTAATCTTAGTCTTTTCTGCAGCTGCTTAACTATGGAAACCCAATTCATGAAGCTCCTAAGGCACAGTTCTTGTGCTGATGTCACTTCTGGAGGCAGTTTGGAATTCTGTAGTGAAGATGATCTACCACTTTGTAGCTGAGCTGTTGTCTCCGGAGATTGCATGGCTGTGTGCTTGATTTTATGCATCTGTTTGCAATGGGTGTGGCTGAAACACTTCAACTCAATAATTAGGAGGGATGTCCATATATCCCTTACTTTGAGGGCCACCCATATGGACAGGTAATGAGCAAACAAACAACTCCCAAAGGCCCACAATGATAATTTTAGTGCCGTTTATATTAGCAAGTACGAGCACTACATATTTTATGTTATTTGAGCCCTTCCAATGTCAAATCTAAGAATCTCTATTACTTGGGAACCTCAATGACTCATCTACTAATCAGAAATGCAGAAGACATTCCAAATATTTTTTAGCTATAGTCGTCCTCTCCAACTATTCCAAAGACATTCTAGGAGACTCATACAGTCCAAGTACACTGTGTTACTCTTTATTTTAATTTAAGAGTGGCTATTTGGGTTTCCCAGATTTGCCAGTTCTATGAGTTCAAGGGAAATTTTCAGTCAACAAAGCAATATAAAACAAATGCCATAACTGATAGGAACACTGAATTAAAGGGCATAAAAAACAATGTCGAAAAACTGATTGCAAGTAAATACAGAAATATATTGAATTTACATAGATATATATGCCATTTACACATAGCACAAGGCATGGGCAGCATATTTATTAAAGCTGGAGACTAAATTGATGGTACAATTATGTAATGATAGCAGAATGCCTAAGCTAGATGCCAAATTTAGCAAAAGGAATGTCTGTTTTTCTCTAACCCGTTCTTATATATGTTTTCATTGGTCTCTTTGTACATTCCTTAAACCCAAACATATTAGAAAAAACATATTTCCAAGCTAACATTAGAAATTATATTTTTCTGTTATTTATATGTGGGTAAGAGATTCTTTCGTTTTATTTTTTGTTTTGTTGGACCAAATTATCATACTGGATATGACATGAAAAATATACAGTGCCCATACAGAATGAAAAATATGGTTACTGCCTGGACCACCTAATCTCTATACTATGCAATTTTTCTTTCAGCTTACTGTGCAGTCTGACAAGCAGCCATTCGCATTCATTTGTCAATTGCCAGTTAGCGTAACGTTTTCTATTTAAAGTAATCATAATAGGAGCCATTCCTGTATAAAGGAGAACTGAGGTTTCCTATCATTTTAACCTAGATCCACACTATCCAAGACTGTTTAAAGAAGAATATAGTTCTTCTATGATTTTGCTGTAGATTCAAAACAGAATTATTAAAAGGATTGTGTGCTTTGGACAATCCATTGTTGCTAAAAGGGTCTCCTGACCTAAACAGAGGGTATCCTACTGCTGGGATCCCAAGCGATCAGATATAATCTGTGAGGGAACCCAACAGTAAGGGGAAATGTATTAAGACAGACATTTCATACACCAGTCTTAAAATTAAGAAAGTTGGATTAAAGTGCACCTAATTTATTAATTGCTGCACGCCTATTAATAAATTGGGCGCATCTCTGCTCCAAATAATGTGAAATCTATGCCAGCCATGAGCTGGTCTAGATTTGAGTCATAAAACCTATGGCATAAAATGTGATAAATTTGTTGGCTGTGGTGGCCCTGTCCCCTACCACTAAGCTCTGCCAACTTTTCTGAAAAGTGCTGTGAACGGAGCAAATGGCACCAAAGTAAAAATTTTAACCGCAAATAGCAACTTTTGTGACATTTGCGACTTTTCAATGCCAGAAAACTGGCGTAGATGAGTTAATAAATTCCACCCTAAGGGAGGATTTACACGAACGTGTAATACGTTCGTGCAACATGCGCAAAACACACATGCTGGTGTAAATCCGCCCTTAGTGTTCATCTCCCCTGCAGCGCCACCACAGGCGTAATGAAGCATTACACAGTGCCCATTAAAATCAATGTAATGTTTATGTAATGCACGGACATGTAGAGCCCTCTAGATCGAGAGATGCTATTTGTAGCCACTCTGCGCTTTGGGTAATAGATGAGGGTAATGAACTGGAGAGAAACACCCCTGAGAATTCCCATATAAGGCATTTGTGAATAGGTTTTCTAAACCAGATAACACCTTTAAACTTTAAAACTTTTAGCATTCTAGATCTTTATCCAAGCCATAAGATTTGGAGAGGATTGAAATGTTAACTCTAAAACATTATCTTCTCAGAAGCTTCTAAGCATGAAAATGACACCCACAAACTATAGCGATTACAATACGATATGATGAACTTTGACAAAGGGCCAGTATGTGAGAGGCACCGTAGGGGGACCATGGTTTCTATTAGTAGTGTTAGTAGTGGTAGCACTAGTATATATAAAAATTTCGGGTGTTCTTGTTTTCTATGTTTTTTGTTGTTTTTTTTACAAATTCTGTTGAAGAATTTAAAATTCCATCTTAAAATATTGGGAAATATTGGATTTTTCTTTTAATTTTCCATCTCCCATAACCTTTAATACGTAGTTATAACTTACCCACATCAGATGAACTGCTCAGTACAATGACTGGATATTAAATAGCTCCGGTAATCTTGTGAATACTTCCAAAATAAGAGGGATTATCCTGTCTATGCTAAAGACATGGAAACATCAGAGACTGATGGCTACTTGCTCCAGAAAGAATATGTATCCTATTGTCATTGCAAACAGAAGAAGCACTATCTGATTTAGTAGAACAGCGACTTCAATTATGTCCAATGACACAACGTTGGTGAAAGATGAATTCTTCAGTGAAAGCTCACCTTCCAAATCTGCGGTGTTCCTGTGAGGTGGGGGGGGGGGGTTAGACGACCACTTCACAGGTAGCTCCATTCTCTACACAAAGTCTGGAACACTTTCAGACTCCTTAACAGGCAGCTTGTAAAATTTACTGACTTATTCAGAGGAAGTGGAATCAAGAGGCAAATCCCTAGAATAGTTCATATAATGCAAAGGTTTGTTTTGTTTTTCAGGATTAGTATTCACACGTTTCCTGAAACAGGACTTCCTATTAGTGATTAGCTCTGACCACAAACCAACCATTGAGAAACACAACCAGAACTAATTTCTATTTCCTGGTACATGTGAAAGGCCAAAAGGTTTATGTCACCATATGGAGCATATGATATCGAATAGCGTGGCTTTAGACTGTAATGATGACTAATAATTAAAAACTCTTGGGGTAAGAAATGATTTTACATTTATGAGAAGGTAAATTAGGCAAGTAACAAGAAAAGAAAGTATTTATCATTCAATCCCCTTTGTGGGTTTAACCAATTTTATAAATATTATTAACCTAGGTGGTATGTATCAGCACTGACACAGACTCAGACTTCACTTACAAAGAAGAGGCGGCACGGCGGCACATGGAGTACCCTGCTGGTCTGTACTAAGGAGCCATAGAAAATCCATGTGCTGGCATATAATGTTGTCAGAGAATAGTTCTGTGCATACTGTATGACATCGGATGGTGCATGTCACAATTTTTTAAGAAAAGCCTCCATATGCCTCTGTATTAAATCTGAGGCGTTCAGTGGTACAGTAGGGCCCCATGTATCTTTATAGGTGCCCTATTACGGATCAGTCCAAAACAGAGCCATAATATGGGCATGTGCATGAGGCCTAAAACACTAGTCTCTGAACTTCACATAACACAGTCTTGAACCTTATAAGTGACGAATATATTTGATAATGTATCATCCTTAAGTACAAGACTGTGGAATGTGGATTGGTCAAGAATGGAATTTTGGATGGATTTTGGTACTAATTTTCAGTTACAGTTTACTTTTTTAGCCATTGGTCACTGAAGACACATTTATTATGGATATCTCTTAATGGCTTTGAGGTTGTTAAAGAAGTTCTCTACCTAAAATGTAAAATTGCCCATCATTGTAACTAGAGGTAAACGCAGTGATTAACCCCTTAGTGACCACCAATACCCCTTTTCATGGCAATCACTAAGGGGCCTTGTCACGGCAGCCCCGTCTAAGTCCTGCACTGGTGTTCCGTGCAGGCCGGAGCCGGGGCTCGGCTGTCTGATGACAGCCAGTTTCCCACTCCAACGGCCGCAATCGAAGTTTACGTTGATCGTGGTCGTTTAACCCATTAAATGCTGCGGTTAATAGCGACTGCGGCATTTAAATAATTTACAGAGGGAGCTCCCTCTCTCACCCATCGGCGGCCCGCAAATGCAATCTGGGCATGTGCCTATTAGGATATGCCGGAGGCTCGTTCTAATAGATTGCCTGTCAGTTTTACACTGAAAGGCAATAATGCTTTGGTTCACTAAGAATACTAAAGCATTATCACAGCGATCTGAAGATCGCATAGTAAAGTCCCCTAGTGGGACTAATAAAATAAGCAATAAATGTGAAATAAAAATTATTAATAAAAATGACAGTAAAAAGTAAAAGTGTAAAATATAAATAAAACTACACCCATAATGTATCGCTGTGACCGTAATGACCCAAACAATAAAGTTAATATGTAATTTGCAATTTTTTTCCCATTGCCCCCCAAAAAAGTAATAATAAAAGTTAACCAATAAGTCCCATGTACACCAAAACAGTACCAATGAAAACTACGTCTCGTCCTGCAAAAAAACAAGCCCTCAAATCACTACATTGACGGAAAAATAAAAAAACTATGGCACTTGAAAAGAGACGGTGCAAATACAAATAATTTTAGTTCAATGAGTATTTATTGTGCAAAAGTAGTAAAACATAAAAAACCTCTACATATGTGGTATCGTCGTAATTGTACGACCCATAGTATAAAGGTAACATGTTATTTACGCCGCACAGTGAATTTAAAACACATAGAACCATGGCGGAATTTCAGAATTTTCTTTCTATTCAACCCAAAAAAAGTTAATAAAAGTTAATTAAAAAAATATGTACCCTAAAATGGTCTCATTAAAAAGTACAACAATCCCGCAAAAACAAGTCCTTATACAGCTATGTCGACTTTGAATGCGACTACAGAAAAACGAAAAAAATAGCTCAGTCATTAGGGCCTAAAATAGGCTGGTCACTATGGGGTTAAACCTAGACCCTCATTCAAAATCGGCGTCTGGTTTCCCCACCAATCATGACATTCTTTGTAAAGCACTTCTTTACTCTTATGTGACCGTGGGATCTTTGGGCTTACTAAGGGCCTGTTCACATCAGAGTTAGTTTCCATTGATAGGATCCATCAGACCTTTCTATCGGAGGAATGCATCAACGGAAAGGCAAACGGACACCATAGTATTCATTTGCATTACCATTGATTTCAATGAAATGCTTCTGTTGCTAATGGTTTCCGTTTGTCTCCATTCCGTAATGTTTCCGTTGTTTTGGCGGAATCAATAGCGCAGTCAACTGCACTATTGTTTCTGCAAAAAAAACGGAATCCTAACGGAACGGAGACAAACGGAAACCATCAGCAATGGAAGCATTCAATTGAAATCAATAGTAATGCAAACGGAAGCTATAGTTTCTGTTTGCCTTTCCGTTGATGGGTTCCCCTGATGGAAAGGTCAGACGGAAGCCATCAACGGAACCAAAGGCTGATGCGAACAGGCCCTTAGGCATCAGAACTCAAAAGCAACTGCTACACCTGTCCCACCTATACCTAAGCCACTGCTTTAATCATTGTATTGCAGGTTATAAGATTTTTTCAAGAGGTGAGTGTGAGGCTTGAAAGAAAGGCTGGATCTAAAGGTTGTGAAACTGGGCTAAGTGTGGAGCTATTAACTGTAATTTATAGCTCTAGATGGGGAAGGATTAATTCAGTTTCCTCCATGTTGCGTTTAAGGAAGTGGAAGGAGAAGAAGGTGGATATAGCTGCTAGACACTCTGGAACTCTGGAAAGCAGGTTGGTGGCATTTGGGCCAAAGATGTAAATTTGTGTGTTGTCCGGAAAAAAGGGGTACTGAAAGCCAAGGGATTTTATAAGCTATCCAATGTCAAAGGAGTAGAGTTAAAGCTTTCTATAATATTGTCAATCTTGTGTTTGAAATGTGTGGCAAAGTCTTACGCTGAGATGTGAGACACGGGAAATCTACTGGATTCAGATAATACAAGAGAAAAGTTATTTAATTATCACACTTTAGTAAATCAGTAGTGAGGGACTGAAAAAAGAATGACGGCCACCACGTTAGTGGGTGGCAATTCTGCACAGGAATTGAGGAACCATATGTTGAGGTTGAAGGTTAGCAGCTGGTGGCTAGAAAGAGGAAACAGAGCTAGAGACAAGAGACCAAAGTAGAAAAAAACGAAAGTAACTTCTATCAGGATGATATTTTTATGTAAAAAGTTGGTCATATCTCAAGTTAATGGAAGCAATGTATTAAGTATTCTGGGGCTATCTGCATGGTAAGTGTGACCACTTAACAAACAGTGGATCCCCTAACTTTTTAAGGGCACATTCAGTCATGGCGAAATTGCTGTGGAATTCCGCTGCGGACAGTCCATAGTGGAATTCTCCAGCGGCCGTTTTTTTCATTTCTTTCTATACATTTTTAGGAAAGTTAGTTCAGATGTTGCAGAAAATTACTTTGCGGAAATTAGGCTGCAGTGCAGATTTTTCCCTCCGCAGCATGCACTTTCCATTGCGGAGAAGAAGCGGAATTTCACTGCGTATTTCAGCCTTCACAATGCAAAAACTGAAATCTGTGGCAAGTCGGCTGTGATATCTGCAACATCTGAATTACCTGTCAAATATGCAAATGTTGGTGCAGATTCATTGCGTGAGGGCGGGTTCACACATGGCGGAATTGCACTTAAATTCCGCTGCGGACACTCCGCAGCGTTAATCCGCAGCGGAGCCGTTTCTACATTGACTTTCACTTTAATTTAGCAGTGTTCGTTTACACGATGCGTACAATTCCGCTGCGGAGCATAGGCTGCGGAGCGGAATTTGGTGTCCGCAGCATGCTCTGTCTGTTGCGGAGCAGTGGCGGACTCATGGCGGAATTTCTCCATTGACTTCAATGGAGATTCAAAGTTCCGCAATGAAGTCCGCAGCTGTCATGCACATGTCATGTGTGCTGCGGATGCGTCTTGCTTTTTTTACTTGACATTTCTTCATTCTGGCTGGACCTATGTATTTCTAGGTCTACAGCCAGACTGAGGAAGTCAATGGGGCTCCCGTAATGACGGGAGCGTTGCTAGGAGACGTCAGTAAATAGTCACTGTCCAGGGTGCTGAAAGAGTTAAGCGATCGGCAGTAACTGTTTCTGCACCCGGGACAGTGACTACCGATCCCAATATACATGTATCTGTAAAAAAAAATGAAGTTCGTACTTACCGAGAACTCCCTGTTTCTGTCTCCAGTCCGGCCTCCCAGGATGACGTTTCAGTGTAAGTGACGGCTGCAGCCAATCACAGGCCAAGCACAGGCTGCAGCGGTCACATGGACTGGCGCGTCATCCAGGGAGGTCGGGCTGGATGCCGAAGGAGGGACGCGTCATAAAGACAACGGGCGGTAAGTATGAATTTCTTTTACTTTCACTAGGGAAAGTGCTGTCCCTTCTCTCTATCCTGCACTGATAGGGAGAAGGGAAGCACTTTTCCCGCAGTCCGCAGCAGCTAGTCCGCATCAATTTTCTGCACATTTTGTGCAGATCCGCAGCCGTAATCCGCAACCCGGATTAGGTGCGGCATTGATGCGGACAGTTGCGGAGGAATTCCGCCATGTGTGGTCATGCCCTAATTGCCCAAAATCTGCACCAACAATTGCAGCGGAAAAATTCTGCCACGTCTGAACGTGCCCTAAAAGTCTTCTTGTGGAGCAGAGGACTAAAAGGGTAAAATATTAATATTGCTCAGTTTGATATTACTATACTGGACACGAGAACCAGTACAGTCATGGTGTTGTGAAAAAAACAAAGGAACCAATTGCCCTCCACTTGCCTGGCTCCACACACTATCCTAAAATTAGTTGAATTTCTGTTTTTAGAAATGTCATGGGGTGAAATACAACTACCCTCTGTTAGAAGTGAAACATTTTGATTAATGTTGGCTCTTTTGAGATCTGTCAACAGCAACATGCCTAATAATACAAGACTTTATTGGTAGGAGCCGATTTTTTTTCCTACAATGAGAATAGCAATAAAATTGTGAAGATATAGCACAAAGGTGTTACATAGATTTTACACTTGCTTACTTATATAGCTCATATGAATCAAGGATGGAACTTCACTATAAAAAGGCAATGCTGCGTTTACAGGAAAATAAAGAAAAGGGAAATCATTATTCCAAACAGCAAAACTGTAAATTGCCTAAAAACAGTAAAAAAAAATAGTTCAAAGCCTATAATTTCCATAATATTATTTCATATTAATATATCTAAGTGTTTGGTACTTTGCACAAAGCTATTTGTATGTATTTAGTTGCATGTCTGGTTGGATAGGTACATATGCATCGTATAAAAATTAACTTTTAATTAACAAAATTAATTAAACAGAAACAATGTAATTTAATTAAAAGAAATACATTTTGCCATCTTTTCAGATGAAGACTTAAAAAACTGGCACAAATTTTAAATATTCATCACTATTTACCAGTATTATTCCTTTTATTCCTTTAAAATAAAAAATAATGTTATATTAAAAATCATTGTTTATAGGAAGCAAATTGTTTTATTTTTTTTAGTAGAATTTTACTGCTAATAAGAAATGTTTATTTTTTATTTTTTAATAATTCTTTAAATAAAAACAACATTTCCAAATGCCACCGGGATAAAATTGTTTTTCATGCTTGTCTTACTTCTCTTCAGAAGATAAAAGTCGCAAAATCTAAGGTGTGGCTTTATTTACTCTCACCAGGAAAGAAATAACATTGCTTTGTCTGCTTCATGTCGAAAACGAGTTTTTTTTTTGTGTGTGTGTCATGTTTCAGATCTTTCCTCGGAGTTCATCTTGAAAGTTTGCTTGCTTTTTCTTTTCTAAGAATTAAAGACTGAGTTGGAGTGAAAGATCCCTTTATTACTATGGTCTGGGACAAATGAATGGTGTCAAACAAAACATGATCATTGACTGGCAGCACTCAGTAAGTGGAATTTATCTGATTTCCCATGCTGCAAACAAGGAAAATATTCTTTTGGTTGAGCTAATGGATAAGATAATATTTGCCAAGATGACTTTTGTTTCATTTGCAGCATTTTGTTCTTTTCAAGAACCGCATTTGATGTTTGAAAGCACAGTGCAAATATATCGAAGAATGTAAAAGATCATGATACACAGAAAAGACTATAGAAAAAACACTCCCCAGTATAACAAATGACATAGAAAGATTGAATGGCAGACACAAAAGAGAAATAGATTAGATAGATAGATAGATAGATAGATAGATAGATAGATAGATAGATAGATAGATAGATAGATAGATAGATAGATAGATAGATAGATAGATAGATAGATAGATAGATAGATAGATATGAGATAGATAGATAGATATGAGATAGATAGATAGATAGATAGATAGATAGATAGATATGAGATGGATAGATAGATAGATAGATAGATAGATAGATAGATAGATAGATAGATAGATAGATAGATAGATAGATAGATAGATAGATAGATAGATAGATAGATAGATAGATAGATAGATAGATATGAGATAGATAGATAGATAGATAGATAGATAGATAGATAGATAGATAGATAGATAGATAGATAGATAGATAGATAGATAGATAGATATGAGATAGATAGATAGATAGATAGATAGATAGATAGATAGATAGATAGATAGATAGATAGATAGATAGATAGATAGGTAGGTAGGTAGATAGATAGATAGATAGATAGATAGATAGATAGATAGATAGATAGATAGATAGATAGATAGATAGATAGATATGAGATAGATAGATATGAGATTAGATAGATAGATAGATAGATAGATAGATAGATAGATAGATAGATAGATAGATAGATAGATAGATAGATAGATAGATAGATAGATAGATCCTATATTGTAGGGATTTTACAGTTTCTTTCAGTTGGGCTTAAAAATGTAATTCTAAAAAAGTCAAATTATATCAAATCAACAAACTTATTTCTATGCTGTGCTTAGTTTTCCTATATGGTAACTATAAACTTAGTTCTTCAAGGGGTTAATAGCTATGGGAGGAACCCCCATAATCACATGTTTGCTGCAGGTGCAATAATGCGGGGAAACAAACTTACCATTGGTTACAAGGTACATCCTCCCACTATTTGTTTAGCGCAGAGAGCTGTGCTTGGCATGAAAAGTAGAAAACCCCTTCTCAGGGACTCACTACATCTAAAAGAGCATTTTACCTGCCACAAAAAAAATAATAGTAAAGTAACCACCAAACGTGTAGCACGACTCAGTGGTTAGCACTGTTGCCTTGTACTGGGTTCAATTCTGACCAAGGGCAACATCAGCATGCTCTCACTGTGTTTGTGGGGTTTCCCTTCGGGTACTCTGGTTTCCTCCTACACTCCAAAAACATACTTATATGTCAATTGGCTTCCTATAAACTTGGTCCTATTGTGTATGCATGCAGGGGCAATGCAGGAAACGGCGTGTCTCCAACTTAGCAGCCAGCACCGCCAGCCACAGTCCAATGTATTTTTCCTTCCCTTAATTAGATGTTGAGGCTGAGAAGGAAAGTCACGGGTGCAGAGCACCGAAGCCAGCCATACTCACTCTTGTCGAGCTCTCTCTTATTCTCTACCACGGCCCACGCTCGCATGCTTTTCTTGTTTACAAGCTTGCTGACTGGCTGCCCCTCTATTATGATGTGCTGCTCCAACGAATTGACTGAGGATTCTAAAGGGGTTGAAAAAAATACAAACAATGGTACCACACATACACTATAAGGCCGGATTTACTCTGCGTTTTGCGTGCGCAAAAGGCACTTAAAAGCTCCGTGTGTCATCAGCGTATGATGCGCGGCTGCAAGATTTTCTCGCAGCCGCCATCATTATGACACTCTGTTTGGATGTTTGTAAACAGAAAAGCATGTGGTGCTTTTCTGTTTACATTCAGAGTTTGACAGCTGTTGCGCGAATCACGCAGTTTGCACACGCGTTGCACGCACGTTGCACACACGTTGCACGCACGTACACTACCGTTCAAAAGTTTAGGGTCACTTAGAAATTTCCTTATTTTTGCAAGAAAAGCACCGTTTTTTTCAATGAAGATAACATTAAATTAATCAGAAATACACTCTATACATTGTTAATGTGGTAAATTACTATTCTAGCTGCAAACGTCTGGTTTTTAATGCAATATCTACATAGGTGTATAGAGGCCCATTTCCAGCAACCATCACTCCAGTGTTCTAATGGTACATTGTGTTTGCTAACTGTGTTAGAAGGCTAATGGATGATTAGAAAACACTTGAAAACCCTTGTGCAATTATGTTAGCACCGCTGTAAACAGTTGTTTAGAGGAGCTATAAAACTGACCTTCCTTTGAGCTAGTTGAGAATCTGGAGCATTACATTTGTGGGTTCGATTAAACTCTCAAAATGGCTAGAAAAAGAGAGCTTTCATGTGAAACTCGACAGTCTATTCTTGTTCTTAGAAATGAAGGCTATTCCATGCGAGAAATTGCCAAGAAACTGATGATTTCCTACAACGGTGTGTACTACTCCCTTCAGAGGACAGCACAAACAGGCTCTAACCAGAGTAGAAAGAGAAGTGGGAGGCCCCGCTGCACAACTGAGCAACAAGACAAGTACATTAGAGTCTACAGTGAAGAGGCTACTCCGGGATGCTGGCCTTCAGGGCAGAGTGGCAAAGAAAAAGCCATATCTGAGACTGGCTAATAAAAGGAAAAGATTAATATGGGCAAAAGCACACAGACATTGGACAGAGGAAGATTGGAAAAAAGTGTTATGGACAGACGAATCGAAGTTTGAGGTGTTTGGATCACACAGAAGAACATTTGTGAGACGCAGAACAACTGAAAAGATGCTGGAAGAGTGCCTGACGCCATCTGTCAAGTATGGTGGAGGTAATGTGATGGTCTGGGGTTGCTTTGGTGCTGGTAAAGTGGGAGATTTGTACAAGGTAGAAGGGATTTTGAATAAGGAAGGCAATCATTCCATTTTGCAACGCCATGCCATATCCTGTGGACAGCGCTTGATTGGAGCCAATTTCATCCTACAACAGGACAATGACCCAAAGCACACCTCCAAATTATGCAAGAACTATTTAGGGAAGAAGCAGGCAGCTGGTATTCTATCTGTAATGGAGTGGCCAGCGCAGTCACCAGATCTCAATCCCATAGAGCTGTTGTGGGAGCAGCTTGACCGTATGGTACGCAAGAAGTGCCCATCAAGCCAATCCAACTTCTGGAAGCATGAGGTGAAATTTCTCCCGATTACCTCAGCAAATTAACAGCTAGAATGCCAAAGGTCTGCAATGCTGTAATTGCTGCAAATGGAGCATTCTTTGACGAAAGCAAAGTTTGAAGGAGAAAATTATTATTTCAAATAAAAATCATTATTTCTAACCTTGTCAATGTCTTGACTATATTTTCTAGTCATTTTGCAACTCATTTGATAAATATAAGTGTGAGTTTTCATGGAAAACACAAAATTGTCTGGGTGACCCCAAACTTTTGAACGGTAGTGTATATCACGCTCGTGTAAACGAGCCCTAAGGAGAAGTTTTAAAACACTTGATCTATTGGACTTATTAGTTTCAATGTATCAGTGCATACCACCAGCTTTTTCCCCAGCATATGGCTTCTGTCACCTACTAACTAACCTGCTAAATGTGACCTTTAATTTGAGTAATTTACTAATTCATTCACTGTTTTTATTTCATTTTACTAAATCACCAAGTTTCCAGATACCTAGGAGATTCAGCAACTCTCTTATCCTCTTCTTAAACTAAATAAAAGCAAGTAAATCCACCGAGAGAACAAAGACATCGCTATTGTAACATCCTGATCTTAGACTAAACAAAATATGGCAAACAAAATCTTTCTTTTCTTGTTCTTTTTCTCTTCTTCTCACAAAGAAACATGAAAGGACAACATCTGGCTCATTTACAGTATCTGTGTGATCACGATTACGATTAGATAACTATTTTGTTTTAAATAACTGAAACAAAGTAAAACTAGGAATCAGATCTACCACCTGCTTAATGTGATATTTTTGCTTGCTCCAGACATAGGCACCCAGGTTAGAGCATTGACAGAAGCGGGACAGAGAATACAC
This sequence comes from Rhinoderma darwinii, assembly GCF_050947455.1. Lineage (NCBI taxonomy): Eukaryota > Metazoa > Chordata > Amphibia > Anura > Rhinodermatidae > Rhinoderma > Rhinoderma darwinii. The sequence continues at coordinate 311,440,018 of NC_134691.1, forward strand.
TTTACAGGGAATGCTCACTGAGCTCAAAGCTTGCAACTTTACATGCAGGCATGTTAGAGAAAGGAGGTCTTAAAATTAAAGAATGAATGCTCATTACAATTAATTTAGTTATGGGATCCGAAGACCTCTGAGATAAAAGAGAAAGGGGTACCAAATGGTCCAAAGACACAAAAGAAAGAGTGTAGACAACAAACAGAGTAGAGCGATGGGTTGGGGTTATCAAGGGGGGGCTGGTAATGTTTCTGCCCATCTTACGTTTCAGACTCAACTGTGAAGTATAAATCTGTTGTGAAGTCTGGGGCAGTTCCATCTAGGTACTTTCATAACACAAATTTATTTAAAATGATTAAACTAAAGAAAAAATGTAAAAAACTTTGTGCATAACATTTAGCTCTTTTCAATATGTTAAAATACTTTTTGCTGAAATTGACCCTTTAAAGTTAAAAACATACAGATCAATTTTTCCACACAGCATTTTATATTATTTTTACATGGTATAAAGAACCTCGACCTTCACTTAATAAATGTATAATCCACCTACATATATAATACTCGAATAATGAATACTCATAACTACAGAAACAGAACTTTATTATATTTCATATATTTTCTACTGCAACAATTTCAGATGAGACAGTTTAATCTGATATTAGGTTCTCAGCCAAGTTACATTTTTCATTTTATTCTCTGAAATATTTAAAAATGGGAGTTTGATAAAATCCCTTATGTGAAATGTAAGAAAAAAAAAACATGGCACACAAGTTTTGACAATTAACTGTTTTCAAGCAACTTTCTACTATTACTCTACTAAAGTGCTATGGTTCTCTACTATCCGCATTCGGTGTATTCTCACCTTACCAAAATTTGAGCCTTTCAAAAACAGCGTCTTTCTACCACTTTGAAATTTGCCTAAATTCTGTAGTGCATATTCTACATCAGACATTTTACCAGTCAATTATTGTTTTGTTATTGTTTTTTCTCCGACTGCTGCTCACCCTCCCATCTTCAACCATGTATGTTAATGGATTGTCTGAGACTATTATTTACTGACTGAAAACAGTCACCATATATGTATGGCCAACTAAAATAAACCACACAGGATCCATTTTGGACATACACAAAGATAAAGTAGGCATGATGCAATGGCAAAGCTACAGAGGGAAAGAGGGTCATGTCAGACTGGTGCCCTATGGCCTCAGCATGACTTAAATGCCCTCAGCAAAACTATATATGGGTGTTAGAAGTGTGAAGTAATATAATGTAATTAAACAAAAATGGTAGAAGACTAGATGGAGATATCTCACTATAATTAACCTCTTCCCGCCACAGCTATTTTTTGGATTTTCACTTTCGTTCTTTCCTCCCCACCTTCCAAAAAGCCATAACTTTTTAATTTTTTCTTCAATATAGCCACATGAGGACTTGTTTTATTTGCGGGACGAGTTGTAGATTTTCATGGCACCATTTATTGTATCATATAATGTAGTGGGAAACTGGAAAACAAATTCATTGTGGGCTGGAATTCGTTTTTACGGTGTTCACTGTGCAGTAAAAACGGCATGATAACTTTATTCTGCAGATCAATACGATTACAGCAATACCAAATTTATATAGTTTTTTTATGGTTTTTTTACTTTAACAGAAAAAAAACTGATTGTTAAAAATAAAATTTGCGTTTTGTCGCCATACTCTGAGAGCCATAACTTTTTTCCCATCGATTGAGCAGTGTGAGGGCTTATTTTTTGCGGAGCAAGTTGTAGTTTCTATTGGTACCATTTTGGGGTACAGGAAACCTTTTGATCACTAGTTATTCAATTTTTTGTGGGAGATGGAGCGACTAAAAACATGGATTCTGGAGTTTACATTTTTTATCTTTTACGGCCTTCACCGTTGCGGCCAATAATGATGTATTGATACTGTACGTTGTAATATTATAATGATATATTGTAATAGTTCTGGCTTTTACAGACGTGGCAATACCAGTTATATTTATTTTATTTTATTTTTGTAATTGTGCTTGGCTGAAAATGGGAAAAGTTTTTAACTTTTAATAGTTTTATTTTTTATATATATATATATATATATATATATATATAAACATACATATACATATATATATATATATATATATATATATATATATATATATATATATATATACAGTATAACAGCAGAATCTCTAGGTGCTCTTTATCCGTCAACATATGTGAATAGTTAGAGATGTCCTTATGTATCGTTATATCAACACTGATTATCCCTATGAGCATACTTCAGAATAAGTTTTGATCTTTTTCCTGGTTGGGACCACACATTATACCATCAACAATTGCGTTACAATACTTACCCCTTTAATGAGACAGCGCCCAGTGATTGATGGTTGCCTGACAACGGAGGACGCTCTGTGAGTGAGGTGCTCGGGGCGGAGAATACGTTGTCGTCATTACGCTCTTGAAGCATCCTATTGCATAGCGACGCAAGACTTCCGGTTTCTTAAACCGGATGTCGGCAACACATATACACACACCCACATATTTTCAATACTACGTATTGTGGAATGATCGCCGGGATATACATAACCTGAGAGCGATTTGCATTAAGAAGGTCCTGAAGCTCTGATTGGTGAGTGGAACTATCATGATTAGTTCTGACACAACTGATGAATATATGATTATGTTATAATCATGTAATGTTGCATATTTGTTATGCTGTACTGTTATTTATTATATATGTATATGCACTTGCACTTTATGTATCAATGTTTTGATTGTATTTGATACATTACATACACATAATACATTGTAGTTTTTGCACTTTGCACTTTATTTGCATTTTAATTAGATCAATTATGTAAATGCTTTCTTGCTCTATATAAACTGTTATCACTCAGTGTGTCACCATGCTTGATAAAGGTCCTATTGTTGGACAGAAACGTCGCTGTTTGTTGGCTGAATAAACAACTATTTTTTCACATTTTGGAGTGCTGCAAGATTTCTACTTTTATATACTGTATATATATATATATATATATATATATATATATATATATATATATACAGGGTGGGCCATTTATATGGATACACCTAAATAAAATGGGAATGGTTGGTGATATTAACTTCCTGTTTGTGGCACATTAGTATATGGGAGGGGGGAAACTTTTCAAGCTGGGTGTTGACCATGGCGGCCATTTTGAAGTCGGCCATTTTGTATCCAACTTTAGTTTTTTCAATGGGAAGAGGGTCATGTGACACATCAAACTTATCGAGAATTTCACAAGAAAAACAATGGTGTGCTTGGTTTTAACGTTACTTTATTCTTTCATGAGTTATTTACAAGTTTCTGACCACTTATAAAATGTGTTCAAAGTGCTGCCCATTGTGTTGGATTGTCAATGCAACCCTCTTCTCCCACTCTTCACACACTGATAGCAACACCGCAGAAGAAATGCTAGCACAGGCTTCCAGTATCCGTAGTTTCAGTTGCTGCACATCTCGTATCTTCACAGCATAGACAATTGCCTTCAGATGACCCCAAAGATAAAAGTCTAAGGGGGTCAGATCGAGAGACCTAGGGGGCCATTCAACTGGCCCATGACGACCAATCCACTTTCCAGGAAACTGTTCATCTAGGAATGCTCGGGCAGCACTTTGAACACATTTTATAAGTGGTCAGAAACTTGTAAATAACTCATGAAAGAATAAAGTAACGTTAAAACCAAGCACACCATTGTTTTTCTTGTAAAATTCTCGATAAGTTTGATGTGTCACATGACCCTCTTCCCATTGAAAAAACTAAAGTTGGATACAAAATGGCCGACTTCAAAATGGTCAACACCCAGCTTGAAAAGTTTCCCCCCTCCCATATACTAATGTGCCACAAACAGGAAGTTAATATCACCAACCATTCCCATTTTATTTAGGTGTATCCATATAAATGGCCCACCCTGTATATTGAAAAAACTTTATATCACTATATTTAACTTTTTTTACTAATTCGTATCTGGAAAAATGGTTAAAATGGCCTATCCCTTCATTAACATGCACATTCAGCTTGGCCATTTGAGCTTGTTAAGTCTATGGAGCATGGGGAGTGAGGGTGTGCTGGACAGCTCTGGCTCCTTCTTTCTTGAGTGAAACCGTAGAATAGAACCGGAAAAACCAATGGTTGAGCCCCAAATTGAGGTTGGATTGTCCGTGCGGCTGTAGTTTCAGACACATTAAAGCAAGCTTTTTCCGTATCGAAAATAACTACCACATTTGATTGGAAACAGCTAATTCTCCAATTAATCAGACATATTGTTGACGTCACTCAAAAATAATTTTATGATGAATGCAGAACAGTAAATAAATGATTGACCATAATGAAGTCGTCACTCAGCTCCAGGCTACATGACTTGTGAGGTGAGGAAATTATGCCGAGTCCTAATCAGACCAATATCTAGGGGAAAATGCCATCCATTATGCAGACGCACCGTTGTGACTCCATATTGTGTTTAACTTGGCTGTAATGTAATGCTAGTTGTAATTAATTCCATTCCTAGGGGCCCTGTCACTCAAAGCAAGTAGTACACCAAGAAGAACAGCTGGAGGTATGACTCACCATCACTATATCATTGCTGCGACTATGGGAATAAGGGTGGAGACAGGAGACAGAAGCTGTAAAGGTGAATCAACCTTGACAAGATGAAGCCACATGTGGGAGACAGATTTGGAATAGGATAATTTAGTCTCATAATAGTGGGAAGAAAGGAAACAGAGTCAAGTAATGCTATTATATTGATAGGTAATTACTGCTTTCTAAGATGGATTAGCATTTTAGATGTATGAGATATATGAAAAATAAAATGTGCATTACATGAGCTAATATTAAAATTAGTCTGATTTGTTGTTCAATGAAATATAATACATTTTCCAATATACTTTCTGTATTAATTCCTTATGGCTTCCAATATCTCTGCTTGCTGTGACTTAATAGGAATCTCCGTTGTTTACTTCTAGTGGATAGAAAATCTGTCCTTGACATGTCATGGACACACAGGTCCTCGACTTGTTACAGTGACCATACATTTTTCAGAGCTCTGTCTTGTAGCGAGCCATGCAGCTGTGTGAGCAACACATGACCAGGACCGATTTTTATCCCCTGAAAGTAAACAATGAAGGTCTCTATTGAATGACTGCAAGCAAAGATCTTGCAACCGTGAGGAATTGATACAGAAAGTATCTGGAAAATAGGATAATTGTACCCGTAAAAACCCTTCAAGGGATCAGAAGAACATTAAGAATTGGGAAGGTCTGTTGCTTTGGTAATATAAATATGTGATAAAATCATAGTAAATTCCAACAATCACCAGTAACTATAATTCCTTAAAGGGATTGTCTCATGAAAACAATCTCGTTTTAGATTTATAAGCTGTTCTCGCCAGAGGATGCTGCAGCCATTCATCCATTTTTTCTGCAGCAGTATTGTATGTCGCCCATTCGAATGAATGGCAAACTATTCAATGCATGGACAGACTGGGTATGCCAGAGGTCTTGATCGGGTACCCCTATATGATGTCGACATGCCTTAATAGGAAAGGGGTAGTCCCTAAGGCCAGGACCCCTGCGGTTCTACTTAACCGAACATTGAACCATATTTAATTAATAAATATTAATAATTCAGAAAGGAATATTATTATTTTTTTGGTTCTTTTCTCTATATTACCATACAGTTGTGTTTTATCCCGTCTTTCTCATTGATTTGAAATGTCTTTAATATCCATCCCCACGAAACATTATTATGAAAAATACTTCAGGGACATATTTATTCCAAGTCACTTGTTTCCATTTGAGTATAACACAAAAAAACAGATGCACATTCTCCTATCAGTTCTACAACTCCGGGTCAGGATTGGTGAAACAGATGTTCTGTGCGAGGAAAATTTCTAAAAGTATGATTAGCAAAACAGTGTGTCTGCTGTGGTGAACGTGTAGAGGATCTTGTTTTCCATATGGGAGCAGCCACTTTATTTAATGCAAGGTAAAAAAATGTCTCTTCAGAATACAGAGATGATTTTCCCACCAGATCTGATAGCAGGAACTTGAGTATGTCTGTGCTCCTTCCTTCAGACAGTGACACAGAATCAAGGGTATGGGGCTCACAGACGAGGGCTGCAAATCTCAGGTTGACCTCAACTCCTTCCCTTAGGATAGTGGGAGTCTATGCGGGATTCTCCTCATGATTTCAACCGCCTTTTACGTTTTCCCTGGAAAACGTAAAAAATCATACAGTCAAAATTTTTACGGAAAAATTAAACAACCAAATATGAATGATAAATATTATAAGTAATATACATCTATATTATTTCAGATTCTTACATTCCACAAATGTTAATTTTTTTTAAGAATGACACATTACCTATTAAAATCAATGGAGCATCAATGTAATCAGTGGCGTAATCAGTCCCCCCTGTAGATAACGCCATACAGTCCCCCCTGTAGATAACGCCATACAGTCCCCCCTGTAGATAACGGCATACAGCCCCCTCTGTAGATAACGCCATACAGCCCCCTGTAGATAACGCCATACAGTCCCCTCTGTAGATAACGCCATACAGCCCCCTCTGTAGATAACGCCATACAGACCCCCTGTATGGCGTTATCTACAAGGGGGGCTGTAAAAAAGGCACTATCTACAAGGGAGGGGGGGTTATGTGACACCCAGGTGAGGGGGGGCCCCAGTCAAAAGTTTGCTATGGGGCCCAGTCTTTCCTAGTTACGCCCCTGAATGTAATGCAAGTACGAGACTAGTTCTCTATAAGGAGAACAACTCGACATCGCTGTCTGGACCTCCCTCTATTACATTCATATGCCCTAACACAGCATATGAGGAAGGGTTCTATAAGGCAGACTACCCCTTTAATCCCTTACTGCATTTTCACATACATGTACGTCTTGGGAAGGGCCCCCTTCCAGCATCCCAATGTGCATGTATACGATGGTGATCGCGCGGGCACAGAAGCTGAATTCCTGGCTGTGACTCCCACTGCAACAGTCGGGATCAGAAAAATATCAAAACCCAGCCGTTTAACCCCTTACATGCCGTGGTCAATAGCGACCCCAGTATTTAAGTGGTTTGACAGAGTGCGGAGGCTCACTCATCGGAGGCACGCAAAAACGATGGCCAGCAACCGATAGGTTGCTAAGGCAGTTGGGGGCCTAACAAAGAATAGGAAAAGTGCACAGTAAAAAAAGAAAATATTTCATTTATTTTTTTTAAAGTGGTTTTATTTTGTAAAAGTATAAAAAGAACAAACATATTGTATGTTATTTTATTGGTAAGCATCTATTGCGGCGAATATAATGCCATTTCCAGTTGTATTGCCGGACATGCGTTTTAAATACTTTGCTTTGCAATTCAGTTTTATGTACTAGATGAAAAGACCAGAGCTGATTGTATTTTCATTTTTTTAATCCATGCGGTGTCAGCGCTCATTTGAAATCATGTTTTTCCTCTTCCTTGTCTTGCATTATATTTTTTACATCACTGTATGAGGCCGTGTTTTTTTCTGGACAAGTCGAAGTTTTTTAATCACCTTTTTAATATGTTTATGATAATTTTTTATTATCATTACCTGTATTTTTTATTTTTTTTTAACTCACGAAGAGACTTTAATGTTCTTGCTACATTAAATTAGCTACATTAAAATAATCTCCACAAGCATTTGTAAGTGCCGGTTAGAGTATACTTTAGTATTCCCTATCATAGGACAGCCCTGAATTCTTCTCTAAGGACCGTGGCCGACTGTAAAAGGGAGAACCCTATGATCATTATTGAAAGTGTTTCACCAATCCAAGTCTTTGTCATGGGAAGGCAGCTGTCAATTTAATTACTAGGACATATATATACATTTACATACAGTTGACATACTGTATATACATCCTGGAGTGATAATAGGTATTTAAAGAACTATTCCAGGCCAAAATTTGGCTTATAGCTTATGATCAAGCTACTGATGTCACTCGTAAAACGACATGTAGACAGAGCTTTATAATAGACTGAAGACCTATTGTGTTCAAAGTTATATTAGTTTTCAAACACGTGGTCCATAATGATTATGAATAGATTATCAGAGATCTCTTGTAATGCATTTTTGAGGCTGCAATTCTATAGTATATTCCAAAAGTTATTATATTAAGACATACTTCTATTATATATGTAATGGTCGTGGTCGTGTATGTGGTGACCACAGACCTCCTTCCTGTATCCGACGTCTCCTTCCCCAGAGACGTCAGCGCATCCGGCCACTCTGTCCTGCAAAGTCCGCAAGGTGGCGCGCTGTTTCCCTGCCTTAAAGGGCCAGCGCGAATATGTAATTAATTAATTCATTATTTCCCAGACCACCCTCAACTATAAAACTCCTTGCCTGAGTGTTGTTGTCGTTTTCCCATGTTCGTATTGCAAATGGTCCCTTGGTGTTATCTTGCTCCCAGTGTTCCCGTGCTCTGCTACCTGTATCCTGTATCCAAATAGAGAGAAAAAAGGAGCTGCACAGAAAGAGGTAATGGGCTTGAAAATGCCTTCATCAAGAAGGTGTATGTTGCCACGTATACACTGGGTGAATAAACACCTTTGAATCCATGCCTCCTTTCCTTTGAGTGACTCCTGGGGAACTTTGTTTGGCTCTGTATCCTGTATCCCGTGCTGTGTTTGGTTCCTGAGCCTGTCTAGTGTTGGAGTTGTGTTGTGCAACTTACTGTTATACACCACGTCTGGTGTCATCCGCCAAGTCTGGTGTCATCTGCCACTCCAGGTATCATCTGCCACGTCTGGCGCAACCTGCCACTCCTGCTGGTATACACCACGTCTGGTGTCATCTGCCATCCCTGGTATAATCTGCCACGTCTGAGGCAACCTGCCAAGCCTGCTGGCATACACGACATCTGGTGTCGTCTACCATCCCTGGCATCATCTGCCACATCTGGCCCCATCCATCCCTAAGCCTCTGCCGCTAACTGGACTATCTCAGGTACCCTTGTGTTACGAACTTTTGTATAGACTTTGCATAGACTGTGACTTGGCCAGCTGCCTCTCCACTATGGCGGAGCGGCCTAGTGAGTCCACATACCCCGAAATTGTGACAATATAATTGTGTTCATAGAAGATATTGAACCTCATAACCAAAATTAAGTGGATCCCCCATACTGGTACTATTCATATTGTAACAAGACCTAAAGAGAAGGTTGGCATCCTTGAGACAACCCCTCACATTGCCCATATGGAAAGGGTAGGAGGCTAACCTGAGATGGATTCACTACGCTCCAAAGACACCACATGAGTTGCTCCTATGGTAATAGAGGGTAGGAGGTCGACCTTAGCTTGGTTCCATATTCTTCTTCCATCCCAAAAACGACACATGAGTTGCCTTATGGTCTTGCATTTAATCACAATGAGATTCCTATCACTTCTGTAAACTGCTTCAGTCCACTTTATTTTTATTTCATATGAATTAAGAAGCTTATACTTTGTTATTTTCATCCTTTTTCTTTAGCAGCTGTATTATTACTTACAGCAAGTAAAAATATACATATTCTGTAGGAAAATGAGAACTGCTGCTGTTATGCTTGTTAAAAACATTAGCAAAATTCCATAGTGAAGCTAACAGGGGAGAACACGGGGAAGCAGTCAGTTTTTAATAGCTTCTGCATGTTGCTACCATCATTTCATCAAAAAATACATGGGAATTATTCCAGGGTTCTCTCAAAGTTCACATGGGGTACTGCTTTTCATATTTTGCATTTGACATAATGGGGCGGCTAAAGATTCAATGGATTGCTGTTCTAAAATTGACTAACCTCCAAGTCTGTCTTAGAAATGATCATTGCTGTATATATATATATATATATATATATAGATATATATATATATATATATATATATATATATATATATATACAGACACAATATATAAACATTGCTCAATGAGCCACGTACACCGTGTGTCCATTAAAAATAGACCCATCTCATAATTATGTTCTTCTCTTATTGGGTATTTTTAGAAAGTGTTAAGAGGTATAAAATCAAATTACACGCTGTAAGTATCCAATAAAGGATTGTGATTCTTCAGTATTTAAAGGAAAGGTGTCTTTTTTTTATTACTTTATTTGTTTTTATTTAATAAAATAATGTATTTACTTTATTTATTTTTTCTCATAACTTTTTTTTTATTAACACTTTTTTACACTACTGGGGGCTGCCATGTTTTCTTTCATCTGTATATGTGTCCTTTAACGACACATACACAGATGGAATATGGCAGCTACAGGGCATAGGACATAACAAACGGGAGCCTTTCGTTACATCCTCTGCCTCTGCCGTCTAGCTCTGTACTGCGCAGTCCATAGCAACCTAGCATAGAAGCTGGTTTGTAGGGGGAAAGCAGGCGCCATTTTGATGAAGACCGGCCGAGTGCAGGTAAGGTGTGTGTGTGTGTGCATGTGCGTGCGCGGGGGGGTGCGGTGGGGTTGTGTGTGGTGCGGTTGCATGTTTGGGGGGGTTTATGTGTGGGGGCGCTCGATGGAACAGCGGTGCTCGCCGCTGTTCCTTCAAAATGGCTGATTGGCGGCTATGAAGAATCAGCGGCGCATGAGCTGTCTGTGGGGGGTGTCTGTGGGGGGTTGTGTGCAGGGTGCTTGTGGGGGGTGCGTGCAAGGTGTTGGTGGTGTGTGTCTTTAGGGGGGTTGTGTGCATGGTGCTTGTGGGGGGTGTATGCGTGCAGGGTGCTTGTGGGGGGGTTGTTTGATGGTGTGCGTGGGCGTGTGTCGGGGGGGGTGTGTGCAGGGTGCTTGTGGGGGGGTTGTTTGATGGTGTGCATGGGCGTGTGTGTGTGGGGGGGTGCGTGCAGGGTGCTTGTGGGGACCTCTAGTCTTTATTGTGGCACAGGGGAGAAGACAGAAGTCGTTGTAGGTGAGTATAAGTATGTATATTTTTCATATTACTAACTTTATTTTTTTTTTGTTTTGCAGGTTCCGCTGGACCTATTGGACTACATCGTTGATTCGGTAAACTACTGTGATGATCAACTTTTTTTTTGTTTTATAATAAAATGTTAAATTAGAGTTTTTATTTCAATAAAAATATTTTCTTATGTCTTTGTGTTTTTTTAATACTTTATTAGCGCCTTAGTAATGGTAGTTGTCTGTTTGGCAACGTCTATTACTAAGGTGTGGCTTAGTGTTAGCCAGTAAAAAGGCTGCAACTAACCCCACACTGTTACCCCGATACCCACCGCCACCAGGGGTGCCGGGAAAAGCTTGGTGCGATTCAATACCCGACCATCTGCTGTGATGGTCGGGCACTGGGGCTGCCACAGGCTGCTATTACGAGGCTGGGAAGGGCCTAAAACCGTGGCCCTTCCCACCCTTGTAATGCTAGGCTGCTGCTGCTGTGTTGTATCTGGCTAGTTATGAAAATGGGGGGAACCCCACTTCGTCTTTTTTTGTTTTTAAAAATAAAACCAGTGTCTATGGAGAGATGTGTGAAGCGCAAAAAAATAGGACATGACCTATTTTTTCACGGACCCTTCACACTCTCCGTTGAAACAACGGGCGTGTGAACGGCCCCATTGAATTACATAGGTCCGTGTGACAGCCGTTGTTTCAACAGCCGTCACATGGACGTATTCAATGTTCGTGTGAATAAGGCCTAACTGTTATATTATTTTGTCTTCTGTTGATTACTGGGAAACTAAAATACAAGTTGAGCCTGACTAGAAGCTAAACTACCATAACAAACCTGTATAATAAAATGTTCTAAACATACTGCAAGTTTTCTGTTCTGTTTCTATTACACAATTTTGAAGCAATGAGGTGTCTGCGTCTTAAATAAACATGTTTTATAACACTAGAAGTTGTAGTGTTTTGTTTTTGTAAGATCACATGTTTAGTCTATGAGATTTGACTTTGAACACAAGGTGCATCCACATAATGTCATCTTTTCAGGCTGCGTATGTATTTTATATTTTTTTGCGCTTTTTTTAACTGTATTATTTATTTGATATAATTTATATAGCACAAAAATAACCTGCAGCACAGTCAAGAATACACCTCCCAACAGTCCTCGGACTGTCCCGCAAATGCAACCAAAAGAGGAGGGACTTATACATTTTTGACAACTCTAGGGTTGTTCCTGGTCAAAACTGAGATGCGCTCAGGAGTACACAGGAGCCGCTGTCAGCCAAACCATCAGAGCATTTCACTGATGAATTCGGCTGACAGCGGCGTTCTGCAGCTTCTTTATACTGTGATAAATAGAAGCTACAGAAGTGAAACGGTGCATTTTTTTATTAGCATTATTTTAAATAAAAGTAAATTCCAAAAGTTATTTTTGAACACAAAATAAACACATTCATAAGTTGTCCATAGCCCTTAAGACTTGCCATGTCTGAAGCAAAATCTATTTCACTGACATCTGCTTCCTGGTAGAAGAAAGTTACAGAAAATTGTTTTATCTTTTAAATGGTAAATAGAATATTGAGACCCCCATATCGTAAGCCATGAATGTGTGATAGGTGGTAGTCTTAACCCTGGGACCCTCACCAACCAGTGGATCTTTCACTGAAGTCCAGGCACAGCGACACAGGTGGCCATAACACTGTGTCTGGTACAGCCCCTAGTGGACAAACTATCAGCAGATTTGGCTTCCAGTACCATCTTTATGCAGATGACACCCAATTATATGCCTCTTCCCGTGACATCTCCCCTTCACTACCACAAAACACTTAGGATTGTCTGTCAACTGTCTCTAACATCATGTCCTCTCTGTCTAAAATGGAGTCTTTCAAAAACTGAGCTCCTTGTGTTCCCACCATCTGCTAACCTACGTGAAACTGATGTCTCCATCTCTGTGTGTGGCACTATCATAACTCTTAGGCAGCACGCCCACTGTCTTGGGGTTATGTTGGACTCAGATCTTTCCTTTACTCCTCACATTCAATCACTTTCACGCTCATGCCATCTTCACCTCAAAAACATCTACAGAATCCGCCCTTTTCTTACGGAAGAAACAGCCAAAACTCTCATTGTCGCTCTGATTCATTCTCGTTTTGACTACTGTAACTCATTACTAATCTGTCTTCCCTTCACTAAACTCTCCCCTCTCCGATCTATCCTCAATGCAGCAGCCAGGCTCATCTTTCTGACCAACTGCTATATCAATGTCTCTACCCTATGCCAATCACTGCACTGGTTGCCCATTCACTTTAGAATATAATTTATATGTATTATATTCATCCACAAAGCTCTCCACAGAGCTGCACCTCCTTACATCTCCTCCCTCATCTCTGTCTACCACCCTACTCGGGCTCTACGTTCTGCCAATGACCTTAGATTAAGATCCTCCATAATCCAAACCACCCACTCCTGTCTCCAAGATTTTTCTCATGCTGCACCAGTTCTCTGGAATGCGCTACCCCAGACAATCAGATTAAGGCTTCGTTCACATCTGCGCTAGGGCTCCGTTCCATCTGAGCTTTCCGTCGGAGCGGAGCCCTGACAGACACAAACGGAAACCGTTGTGCAAGGGTCCCGTTGTTTTGACAGAATCAATAGGGCAGTCGATTAAGCTATTTCAGAAAGACCATTGATACAGAAAATCTGTTATCTGGTCTACGTGACACATTGAAATCAATGACACCCTAAATGTAACACTGTGTCAATAAATTCTGAATTACAGAAACTTCTGAAAGGAGCTTTGAACATCCCTGAGCACCAGAGTTCCTTTATTCCAAATATCAGCGAGGGCTCCAATTATGGGACCTCACCAACAAAAATTTTTTTTAGGATGATTAATAAATCCTTTGAGGAATATACTTTCTTAGCAAAACCTGTTTATTGTATTAACCACTGTTTTGCAAAACTTCTTTTCATTTTCATAAAAGATTTACCTGTATAAAAGTGTTTTGAAAACTTGGAGAATGTTTAATTTTTCATTTGTTTTTTGCAATCCTCCCTCAAAATATTTGTAGTTACGAAGAAGCCCTGTCAATAGAGGAAGAATAAAACATCTCTCAGTAGGGAGATTGCCTGGTGCTGTTGAAATAAATGAAAGTTTTTTTATTTTTCTACATATAGTGAGGGCGAGTCATTTTGTTTACTCTGAAGCATGCCAAGACTTCTGCAGACAGGAACATTGAGGTATTAGATTTTCCCTTGCATATTTTGGACTTTGTGAGGAAATCCTTAGCTGTTCCTGACAATTAGCAGTTTAACATATAAAGAAAACTTCTGCTGGTTATGGACAAGATGATATGACTGGAGCTTTCGCTGCAGACATGCCTGTTATTATTGAAGGTATGAAACATTTGCCCTGAGGGTGAAGAACGTCATGTCGACAGAATGAAATTGTACTGAAATTCTGTTAGGTTTCTTGTTTTTTTAGCTAAAAGGAAAATATATAATATAAAATCGAAAATAGGTTGAAATAATGGCAAAATCTCGTAAAGAGTTGTGACTATCTAAAAAATATATATATTAAAGTGAATGTGCACAAAATTCTACTTTCTGATGTGTCACAGAGACAGTTCAGAAGATAATATTTGTAGGTCCCTAGGTGCTGAGACCCCCACTGATTTATGCCACAAAGGGTTTACAACGCTCTTTAAAGGGCCATGCCCCTTTGGCTCCCATCATCCCTTCTAGGCTTCACTCGGATGACACACTGTCATCCCACATACTGCAATGACCCAAAGGTGTCTCTCCCAATTCTCTGAAGAGCACCGCTGGTCTAGCTATTGGGTTTGGCATACCACTTTGACATGTCATTAGATAGAATTTTGTGCATTTTAAAGGACTAATCATGATGAGATGAAGCAAAAGACACGGCGCCACATAGTGCAGGTTACCCAGGTATAAAGTGGTAGATGAGAAGAGTGATACTCACCTGGTAACGATGTTAAAAAATCAATGGAGAGATGAGGTGCTGCTGCTGCCAGGACTCAAGGCCGGTGATTCGGATGAAAGACCGCAAAGAATATGCTGGGTGAACTGGAAAGGAGTCTCCGAGGGCGCTGCTGCACATGGATAGGACCGAAAGGACACGAAATAGAATACAGGCTACTCCAGCCTTAGTAGTCTCCAGTCTGAGTCAGGGGTGAGACTTAAATCATTGAGTCCAGTGGGCGGTGCTACTCAGTGATTGACAGCCTTCCCTGTAAGAATGTGAATACAAAGATAGCTGTCAATCAGTGATTAGGACCACCCACGGGATTCCTAAGCCCAGAATGAGCTGGGATATAGGCGAATAAATTACAAGTTATATTGAATCTTCGGCTACAAAAATATACATCAACCTTTTCCCCTACTCCTGCTTTATAAAAGGCTGCCCGCAGATTGCATTTTAAATGTGACAGGTTCCCTTTAAGTATAACGGGAGCTGTATGAATCTATAAACAGTAAGCTTCCCTAGTGGCAGCTGTAGACAGCCAGAATTTTATCATTTAACGCTATAGCTATATGAAGGGAAGCAGGGGTTTTGGAACCCCAACCCTTATAAAGATACTGTATGTTTTCTGGGATTACAAAAAATAAAACAACCAAGCGTAAAGAATTTGAAAAAAGTCTATAGTGTAATTACCGTCAAAATTCCTCGCCAGTCCACTGCACTTCAGACCCCTGTGATACATAGACCACAGTAACAATATGTCATGACTTGCTCCTCTTTGCTTTTGAAAAAAACTACGGTGAACAGCATCCTAATAGATGACAACATCGGAAAAATAGTCACATAGGGAATAAATTGACCAGTCTGGCCAGTTTAAGGCTTGGCTCATGCACACATCAGTTCATTTCTTCAGTGTGCAATCTGTGTTTTTAACGGATATCACACTGATTCATTTCTATAATAGGGCCATGCACACATCTCCAAAACTCAGGGCAGTTCCTATCCCTGTCATTTTTTGCGGATTTGTCTTACCTATTCTAGTCAATGATCCATTAAAAAAACAGACCGCACATGGCAGCCATTTGTATGCAGTTCGATTTTGCTGATACATATTTTTGTGGCCGTATAAAAGGACAAGGATGTATGCATGAGCCCTTAGTGCAGTTGCACATGACCGAGTGCCACTCGGGCCGTTTTTATTGACCCATTCACTTTAGTGGGTAAATCTGACCCAATTCTCTGATCCATGGAAAGATAGGACATGTCCTATCTTCCCACGGGTCACTTATGGGATCCAGCCGGTGCACACTGTCGTGTGCATGAGGCATTAGGGTTTTGATAAATTGTCATAATTGCAGCAAAATCTTCAACCAAAACTTGAGCAAATGTTTTAATGGACTGGAAACTGAACATACATTCATTTTAGTGGGTGGTCAGGACTTGCACCAACACGCCACAGCTGCCTTTCCATTAATGTATCTACTTTGGTTCCAAAAAATGCTGACTCGATTTCCCACTGAGTGGGTGTTACTGAACCAGAGTAGTGACAAACATAACTTTTTTTTACATGAAGACTATAATTACATTGAGAAAAGCTGATATAAATATGTTCTCTGCTTTTTTTCATCCATATAATTTTCACCAACTTTGGTTAGAAAAAATGGAAATTGCAGGGCTATCGAGGCCATTCCTAATATAGAGCAGGCTGTTTGTGTTTTCTGCTGGAACCATCTACTTTGAAGCAAACAAACAAAACATTATAAACAATACAAATGGGAACTTTAGAAGAAATTTAGAACAATTTCCTTTGTAGTCATTTTTGTTAAAGAGGCTCTGTCACCAGATTTTGCAACCCCTATCTGCTATTGCAGCAGATCGGCGCTGCAATGTAGATTACAGTAACGTTTTTATTTTTAAAAAACGAGCATTTTTGGCCAAGTTATGACCATTTTTGTAGTTATGCAAATGAGGCTTGCAAAAGTCCAAGTGGGTGTGTTTAAAAGTAAAAGTCCAAGTGGGTGTGTATTATGTGCGTACATCGGGGCGTTTTTAATACTTTTACTAGCTGGGCGCTCTGATGAGAAGTATCATCCACTTCTCTTCAGAACGCCCAGCTTCTGGCAGTGCAGACACAGCGTGTTCTCGAGAGATCACGCTGTGACGTCACTTCCTGCCCCAGGTCCTGCATCGTGTCAGACGAGCGTGGACACCGGCACCAGAGGCTTCAGTTGATTCTGCAGCAGCATCGGCGTTAGCAGGTAAGTCGATGTAGCTACTTACCTGCAAACGCTGATGCTGCTGCAGAATCAACTGTAGCCTCTGGTGCCGATGTGGCCGACACGATGCAGGACCTGTGAGTGACGTCACAGCGTGATCTCTCGAGAACACGCTGTGTCTGCACTGCCAGAAGCTGTGCGTTCTGAAGAGAAGTGGATGATACTTCTCATCAGAGCGCCCAGCTAGTAAAAGTATTAAAAACGCCCCGATGTACGCACATAATACACGCCCACTTGGACTTTTACTTTTAAACACACCCACTTGGACTTTTGCAAGCCTCATTTGCATAACTACAAAAATGGTCATAACTTGGCCAAAAATGCTAGTTTTTTTTAAATAAAAACGTTACTGTAATCTACATTGCAGCGCCTATCTGCTGCAATAGCAGATAGGGCTTGCAAAATCTGGTGACAGAGCCTCTTTAAAGGGAAAATCCACCTAAAATAATGATCTGAGATCCGATCTGGATCTATTTTGTTTGAGAGGTATGCAGTTATAATTCCAATTAAACTACTTTCCCCTGATAAAAGTAAGGGGTCTGCTAGGTCTTAGGATTTTATGTTGTCATTAGGATGTGCTGGCAAAAATTGAATGTCTATTTCTTTTACAAATAACATTTTAAAGGAACGCTCCAGGAGAAGGAAAACTAATACAATGTGTTAAGCCTAGTGCAGGGCCTGAGGGGGCGGTGCACATTGGGCACGCCGCCTCCCAGTAAACGTCGCCCAGTTGTCAAAAGTGGCAAGAGAAGTGTAAAACAGCAAAAAGTTACAAATTATGGCACAAAGTGTGCCATATGCGCATGCACCATAATTTTCAAACCTTTCAATGATAAAATTGTGGTGCAAATTCAATAATGCATTTCCCCCAATGTCCGAATTCCCTTTTACAGCATGTGAACAACTTGGGGGGTAGGTCCCTTGCCCAGTATCTCCTCTATAGGCCAGATCTTAGAAAGAATCATAAAGAAAGTGGGAACAACATTACATGGGCCCCTTGACCTCCAAAAGCTCATCATAGATGACCTTCCTTACCTCTCTCCAGCAATCTACCAGTAATTGTGCCATGACATTCATTAGCTCAATCCCTCAAGGCCCAGTTACACGGGTCGATGATCGGGCGAACGAGTGCTCATAAAGAATGCTCGCTCCCGATTATTTGCCTATGTAAACATGGCAGTGATCTACTGACGATCGAGCAAATGCTTATTTGTCGAATGATCAGCTCATTTATGCTGCCATTAAAATTCTCACTTCTCGGCAGCACATCTCCTCGTGTAAACAAGTTATGTGCTACCGACAATATGTAAACTGTATAGGGACAAAAGATCATATTAACAATAGTACGTCCCCATATTGCCGCGAATGTTGCTCCATGTAAGTGGAGCAAATAAGCGCTAATCAACACGTCATTATGGTCGATCAGCAGGTAAAAGGACCATTACATGCAAAGTAATATACAGTAGGAAACTACTAGCAATGTTTAGACCCCCCCTCCCCTTACTTTCTGAGTCCCTGGTATGTCCACCCCTGGCACTATGCACCGGCAATACTACTTTATGGCTGGTCCCAACTTTACTTGTTACAGTCTGGAGCTTCAGAAGGCAAACCCACAACGATCACCAAAAATTCTCACAGGATGAATGAAATGCACAATTTTTTGCAGGTAAAAAAATTCTTTATCCATTTCAGTGCAAAATTCGGCAGTACAGATATACCATGGCATATAATATTCACCATTTAGTGTGATAGTCTCAGCAGTGGTTTGTATTGCCTATTATCAAATATAGTCCATAATTCAGATGGGGAGACTTTGCTGGAGGGGAACAAACATTAGACATGCTTTTTTTTGTGCCCCTACAGTATAATGTCCCCTTAGTCGCCCCCACACAGTATAATGCCCCCTTCAGTAGCCCCACACACAGTATAATCCCCCCATCCCTCCCCTGGGTGCCACACACAGCCTTCCCTTGTAGATAGTGCCATACACCCTGTAGATTCTGCCATACAGCCCCATGAAGATTCTGCCATACAGCCCCCTGTAGATTCTGCAATACAGCCTCCACCTCCCCCTTGCTGACAGTGTCCCCCACTTCCCCTTTGTAGATAGTGACCTACAGCCCCCCCACCTGCTCCTTGTAGACAGTGCCCCACACCTCCCCTTTGTAGACAGTGTCATACAGCCCCCCACCTTCTCCTTGTAGACTGTGCCCCCCAAACAAATAAAACAAAAATGTTTTACTCATCTAGGCCCCATTCTATAATGCCAACGGGATCCTTGCATAGGCTGGCGTGATCCAGTGACGTCATCATGCCGGCCTGCTCAGGGATCCTGTCTCTGCGCCTGATAACCTGATAGGCTGCAGGCCGAACAGCCTGTAGCCTAGTAAATGGCAGAGCATGGAGATAGGACCCATAGGTCCGCTCCCTAATGCCCAGTGGCGCCGCTAGCAGCCACTATGGCTGCTACACTGGTAGTTATGCCACTGAGCAGAGGAGCACCCAGGCGGAAAGGCAGCTATAGAGGGCCCGGGCGCTTCACAAAAACAAGCAGGGGAAGGCAGCCAGCACATCCCACCCTTCCACCTGCTGGAGTGATGCACCCTGTGCGATGGCACAGGTCGCACAACCCAAAGGCCGGCCCTGGGAGAGACCTCATGTGCATGTACTATTACGGGAGTGGCGCCTATAAATTTACCTGGTTTTGCATTATTGTTTGCTCAGATCTCTCAAAGAACATTTTCCCCAAACATCAAAACATATACTCTTGATTTTTCGCCTTTTGTCAAGTTATAAAAAATTCTGCTTTGACATTTTTTATCTGCAAAGCTAGGGGGCAACCAATATGCCCCACACTACAGCTTCCATAGGATGCCACCCAGCTTAACCAAACTCCAAAGGAGTCTCAGGTTTCTCGCTGCAAATTTGCCCATCAAGAGTCTGCGTAAAAACCGCCTTTTATCATGGTGGCCATTTTAGTTGATTTCCTTCCCTGAAAAATTCATAAATGAGGAAATGATCAACTTGACAGAACACGACTCAAGTAATATATTGACTGGTGATTTTTTTTAAATTTAGGACATTGTCCTTAATAGGCTTAATAGGCTTTAATAGGCTTCTTATGGATATAGCCATCTTTATCTTGACTCTCATAACTCGCTGCAGCGTGATATCATACAACAAAAGCCATTGAAAAGTCATTGAAAAAGTCAAGATAATTGATCTTGCCACTGTGTATTTAATGTGTTAAAAGTCAAGATAAAGATGGCTACATCTGTACATTCAGTTCTATAACCAGATTACCTTGATACAGGAATAGATGGCTGTGTGCTAATATATTACTAATTTATTTGGATTATAAATCCTACAGAAAAACTGTTCTTAGCCAACAAGTTTCCTGGTGGTCCTGAATGTTCCCACCATCCGTGGATGAAGTGTATTTTAGCATCCTGTACTGATCAGTCACAGCTGAGTATTCTAGTTCTTAGTGCAAATGGAGACATTGTAAAGTAATAAGTGCTCACAATGGACTCTATTAACATAACAATTATTGTGTTTGCCAAGTACAATTGCATCTATTTGTTATTTGGAATGTGTTAATTATTCCTACTAATTACATGCAAAACACTCATTATCACCTAGTGAGATGTAGGGCAGGCCCACTCAGATTAAATGACAAATTAATGAATGTGTTATTACTCAACTATACCCTGGACTCACGTTTATGTGAAAATCAAATATGTTCCCGGTATCGTTGGCGCTCACCGTGTATGTTTTCATTGTTCTGGTGATACAAGCTTTATATCCTCATTATCCATAATGTTCTCGGTCCAGCTGAGACCCTCGCTCTAAACTCTATTATTCACATGCTAATTATTCTTGCTTGTAATATGGGAGCTTTGTTTTAATATGACATTTAAATGTACCTTACAATGTAGTCTAGGGAATTACATGTAAACCAGGGTATATGTGAATAATAGATAATGTCAGGAACAATACCAGGACTGAATCTCTCGATAGACCATATGGGCCTAAAATAGCGTACACAGATAGTAATTCCTTCTCACGCCCCAATATTAAATTAAAAAAGTATAATATTATATAATATTTTTTGCTCTGCCATTCAGCGCTTTTCACTTTTCAATGACGCAAGTGGCAAGATGACGTTGACTATCTACAGGCGGATCTATGAAGGCCACTATCTCCAGGGGGCTCTACGGGGGGCACTATCTACAGAGGGCTCTATGGGGAGCAGTATCTGAAGGAGGCTTTATGGTGAGCACTATCTACAGGAGGCTCTATGGGGGCACAATCTACAGGGGGCTCTATGGGAAACAGCATCTACAGGAGACTATGGGGGCACTATCTACAAGGTGCTCTATGTGGGGGACTGTTTACAGAGGGATCTATGGGGGGCACTATCTACAGGGAGCTCTATGGGGGGCACCATCTACAGGTGGCTCTATGGTGGGCACTATCTACAGGAGGTCCAATGGGAAGCAGTATCTACAGTGCGCTCTTTAGGAGCACTATCTACAGGAGGCTCTATGTGGGCCACTATCTACAGGAGACATCACCTGTGAGTCAATCAATGTAAATGTTTATAATGCCTCTAATCAGTACTGTAGTCACTGTATGATCTACAGCAAGCTGATGGGTGGTATGATTTTTTTTGTAAACAGCAACTCCCAGCACTTCCTTACCATTGTTCGGGCCATGCTGGGAGCTGTAGTTTTATGCCATACAAACTTATATGGCAGGAGTTGCACTGAATTTGCAAGTGATCTCTGTACTGAGCTGTATTTGTACTGGTAACGTATTTATGTACTGAGCTGTATTTATATACTGGGCTTTGATCTGGTGTTGTATTTATGTCCTGAGTTTTGTTCTGGTGTTGTTTTTATGTACTGGGCTTTGTTCTGGTGCTGTATATATGTACTGAGCTTTATTCTGGTTATGTATTTATGTACTGAGCTTGGTTTTGGTGCTGTATTTGTGTACTGAACTGTGTTCTGGAGTTGTATTTATGTACCGAGCTTGGTTCTGGTGCTGTATATATGTACTGAGCTCTGTTCTGGTGTTGAATTTACGTACTGAGTTTGGTTCTGTTGCTGTATTTATGTACTGAGTTTTGTTCTGGTGCTGTATATATGTACTTAACTTAGTTCTGGTGCTGTGTATATGTATTGAGCTTGGTTCTGGTGTTGTATTTATGTACTGAACTTTGTTCTGGTGTTGTATTTCTGTACTGAGCTTTGTTCTGGTGTTGTATACAGTGAAAGAAATAAGTATTTGATCCCTTGCTGATTTTGTAAGTTTACCCACTTTCAAAGTCATGAACAGTCTAGAATTTTTAGGCTAGGTTAATTTTACCAGTGAAAGATAGATTATATTTTTTAAAAAAAACAGAAAATCACATTGTCACAATTATATATATTTATTTGCATTGTGCACAGAGAAATAAGTATTTGATCCCTTTGGCAAACAAGACTTAATACTTGGTGGCAAAACCCTTGTTGGCAAGCACAGCAGTCAGACGTTTTTTTGTAGTTGATGATGAGGTTTGCACACATGTTAGATGCAATTTTGGCCCACTCCTCTTTGCAGATCATCTGTAAATCATTAAGATTTCGAGGCTGTCGCTTGGCAACTCGGATCTTCAGCTCCCTCCATAAGTTTTCGATGGGATTAAGGTCTGGAGACTGGCTAGGCCACTGCATGACCTTAATGTGCTTCTTTTTGAGCCACTCCTTTGTTGCCTTGGCTGTATGTTTCGGGTCATTGTCGTGCTGGAAGACCCAGCCATGAACCATTTTTAATGTCCTGGTGGAGGGAAGGAGGTTGTCACTCAGGATTTGACGGTACATGGCTCCATCCATTCTCCCATAGATGCGGTGAAGTAGTCCTGTGCCCTTAGCAGAGAAACACCCCCAAAACATAATGTTTCCACCTCCATGCTTGACAGTGGGGACGGTGTTCTTTGGGTCATAGGCAGCATTTCTCTTCCTCCAAACACGGCGAGTTGAGTTAATGCCAAAGAGCTCAATTTTAGTCTCATCTGACCACAGCACCTTCTCCCAATCACTCTCAGAATCATCCAGATGTTCATTTGCAAACTTCAGACGGGCCTGTACATGTGCCTTCTTGAGCAGGGGGACCTTGCGGGCACTGCAGGATTTTAATCCATTACGGCGTAATGTGTTACCAATGGTTTTCTTGGTGACTGTGGTCCCAGCTGCCTTGAGATCATTAACAAGTTCCCCCCGTGTAGTTTTCGGCTGAGCTCTCACCTTTCTCAGGATCAAGGATACCCCACGAGGCGAGATTTTGCATAGAGCTCCAGATCGATGTCGATTGACAGTCATTTTGTATGTCTTCCATTTTCTTACTATTGCACCAACAGTTGTCTCCTTCTCACCCAGCGTCTTACGTATGGTTTTGTAGCCCATTCCAGCCTTGTGCAGGTCTATGATCTGTCCCTGACATCCTTAGAAAGCTCTTTGGTCTTGCCCATGTTGTAGAGGTTAGAGTCAGACTGATTAATTGAGTCTGTGGACAGGAGTCTTTTATAAAGGTGACCATGTAAGACAGCTGTCTTTAGTGCAGGCACCAAGTTGATTTGGAGCGAGTAACTGCTCTGGAGGAGGCTGAACTCTTAATGGTTGGTAGGGGATCAAATACTTATTTCTCTGTGCACAATGCAAAGAAATATATATAATTTTGACTATGTGATTTTCAGTTTTTTTTTTTAATATATAATCTATCTCTCACTGGTAAAATTAACCTAGCCTAAAAATTCTAGACTGTTCATGACTTTGAAAGTGGGCAAACTTACAATATCAGCAAGGGATCAAATACCGATTTCCTTCACTGTATATGTACTGAGCTTTGTTCTGGTGCTGTATATATGTACTGAGGTTTGTTCTGGTGTTGTATATATGTACTGCACTTTGTTCTAGTGCTGTATATCTGTAATGAGCTTTGTTCTGGTGCTGTAATTATAGTTATAAGAACAAAATTTCAGGGCAGATGGAATTGTTGCAATTCATTGTATATTTAAGGGGAAACTGTCAGGTAGTTTTAACCCCTTGAACCGCCATCATGCGGTAATACATGACCTGACAATATTTCCAAACGTTACCCTTTATGGTTTTTTCCAGATGCAGCAAAATCTATAAAAACAAGTTTTAAAACGGTGCACACTATATGCAAATTACTCTTTAAAGGGAATGCGTTGCGAACTGAAATTTTTTTTTTACGTAAGTTACTTATTTTTAGGAACTATTTTTTAGTTTTTTGTGTATTTGTTTTATTATTCCACAAGGTGGGAAGTATTAAAAATTAAATAATAATTTAACAAGTTTTTCTATGGTGGCCACCAGGGAGAGCACTTCCAAGACTTACAGCAAGGTGAATCAGGCAAAGCAACCTGACATACAGCTGCTGTAAATGTGGGAGGGGACTCAATCCCCCCCCCCCCCTATTTTTGGCTACAAGCCAGGAAAAGGTGTCTTCAAATTGCTAAGCATTGTCCAGCTCCATTTTTGAAGAGATTGTCCAAATGGTAGCTGGCAGAAGCTAAAGAACACACCAAAAGGCACATAACGGAATTGCTGCAGAAGATTTCTGCAGCAATTCCGTTGAAAGTAGCAGACATTCCGCTACAGAAAAAATGCACCATTTCCTGCGTTTTTTACTGCAGCGAAAATAAAGCAGATTTTGTTACGTTTTTTTCAATGCTGGAAGATAGTGATATCCCCTCTGAAATACGCAGCAATTCAGTCCACATTCCGCAGCAGGAATTGACATGCTGTGGTCCGAAAAATACGCACCACAGATGTAAATGAATGGAATGTAAAAAACGGACAAGAATAGGACCTGTTCTATTATTCTCGGCACGGCCACATGCTTCAATTAAAAAAACGAAAGTGTGCATGGCCCCATAGAAATGAATGGGTCAGTGTGCTATCTGTTAAAAAAATGTATAGCACACTGAAGCATTTCACTAAAATGTGCCTGAGGCCTAACTTTTATTTTTTTGTAGGTTCCACTGGATCTATTGGACTACCTCGTGGATTTAGCGGACTACTGCGATGATCCACGGTTATTGTTTGAATAAAATGGTTAACGAGGGTTTTGTGGGGAAGTTTTCAATAAAAATATTTTCTTATGTATCTGTGTTTTTTTAATACTTTATTAAAGCCTGGATAATGGCAGTTGTCTGTTTGACGACGTCCATTTCAAAGGCGGAGCTTAGTGTGAGCCAGTAAAAAGGCTAGCACTAACCCCCATTGTTACCCCGGGTACCCACTGCCACCAGGGGTATCAGGAAGAGCGGGGAGCAATACAGTACTGGACCATCTGTAATGATGGTCGGGCACTGGGGCAGCCGCAGGCTGGTATTATGAGGCTGGGAAGGGCCAAAAACCATGGCCCTTCCCACTCCGGTAATGCTAGCCTGCCGCTGCTATGTTGTATCTGGCTGGTTATAAAAAATGGGGGGGAACCCACGTCATTTCAAATTTTGTAATTTTTTTTTCAAAAAAAATTACATGGGGCCCCCCCCATTTTCATGTGTGGGGGGAAGTTTTTGTGTGAGGGAGGTGTGTCTGGGGGTGGGGTGTGGCAAAGTTGCATGTTTGGGGTGTTTGTGTGGGGGGGCGGTACACGGGCGCCATTGATCATTCATAGCCGCTTATCAGCTGTTTTGAAGAATCAGCGGCGAGCACCGCTGCTCCATCGAGCGCCCACACCCACACAGAAACCACCCCAAAATTGAAACTGCACCACACGTGGTTTGTGTGTGGGGGTTTGTGTGTGGCACTGTTGCATGTGAGGGGCGCTCGACGGAGCAGCGTTGCTCGCCGCTGATTATTCAAAACAGCTGATTGTCGGTTATGAATGATCATGGGCGCCGCTGATCCGTCAGAGCCGACAATCAGCTGTTTTGAAGCAACAGCGGCGAGCACCGCTGCTCCGGCAAGCGCCCCCCCTCCCCACACAAACCCCCACGAACACGTAACCGCGTCACACAGAACCCCCCCCCACGTACGCACCGCATGCACACAAACATACACACACACTTTACCTGCAGTGCAGCCGGTCTTCGCCAAAATAGTGCCGGCTTTCCCCCTACAAACCAGCTTCTATGCAGGGTCACTCTGAACTGTGCATGGGCAGTACAGAACTAGACAGCAGAGGCACAGGTTGTAGTGAACGGGTCCCGTTCGTTACGTCCTATGCCCTGTAACTGCCATATTCCATCTGTGTATGTGTCATTAAAAGACACATACACAGATGAAAGAAAGCATGGCAGCCCCCAGTGAAGTAAAAAAGTGTTAATAAAAAAAACCTTTTTATGTGAAAAAATAAATAAATATTTATTTAAATAAAATATAACATTTTATTAAATAAAAACAAATAAATAAATAATAATAAAAAAATATTCATGACACCTTTCCTTTAAAGGGTCATGGGACGGGTGCCGCTAACCTGAAGAGTCACACAGTCCTGACTCCCTACTCATACATATCAAGATCTGGGGGGTGCCAATCCAATTTTCGCCTCAGGCAGCAGAAAAGATTGAATCGACCCTGGATGTAGTTACTCCACAGCAGGGAATCTGTGTGGCAGATCACTGCTATAGCTATACACTTATGTTATTTTTCTAATGCTTTTTGGCAATAACATTCTCTTTTTAGAACTACCCGTAAGTAATTACATTCTGCAAATAAATGGAAAATAAACAATATTGCATGTTATTACAACAACAAAACCCTAGAAAACGTAAACTTTCTCGGGCTCTGAAAATCCACAAATGTTCAAGCCGAACATAGAACGTGGGACATTTGCCATACAGTACATATGTCACTCATTGACTCAGATTGTAAAAAAAAAACATATAGAGGATAAGAATCCCCTTATATTGAAAGCCTAGTCGACTAAGCTTTCAATACAGTGAAATAAAAGTTATGCCAACGCACTTCCCAAGTGAACGCCTAAAGGACACTCTTTTGGTCTCATGATAGTCTATGGTCATGTATACATCAGGAGCATTTACTGGCTAATACGCTCAACGTGCTCAATTTATCATAATGGCACACACTATATATTATACTTGGTGACCTCAAAATTGACTAGACATATGTAGTCTGCCTCGACACAAGTCAATAATAATTTTGGCACAACCATTGCAATTTGTCACTCACTTTTGTTTAATCTTTTTACAATTTTGTCATGCATGTCACAGAACAAGGTTACAAATTCAAAGTCTTTCAGAAATTCAGCGCATGTCACCCAATGTTTTGGAAATCTCTAAAAATGTTTCAATAAAATTAGTAACAGTAGTAGTAGTAGCAGGAGTAGTATTAGTGAGTAGTAGCAGTAGTAGTAGTAATATATATATATTAATATATTTATATATTAATTGTTATTTTTTTAAATTGAATCATTTAAAATTGTTATTATTTTCAAAATATTTATTATCATTAATTTTTTTTATTAACAAAAATCTATTTTTAAATGATACATTTTATAAATTGAACAGACTTTAATATCTAACCCCAGTAATATTTCACTTTACAAGGTCATATGCTAATTATCCTTTATGCAAAGTAAAACGGGTTACATTTATTTTCGTAAAATATATGGTCTTGTTCTGTCAAATGCAATTTGTGTGCTGAGCTGTCCTTGGTGATATTATCCCACAATACAAAACTTGTTTACCCTCTGTGCTTATTACGCTACAGGGAAAATTGTCCAGCATTAGCACAAAACGCTGCAGAAAACAGAATCTCTGAGAACCAGTGGCCCCAACAAGTTTGTTCCTTCCAGGCATGACAGTATTGAATTACAATGACCCTCCTTAGACCTTTACTCTTTTCCCTTAAGGAAGCTGTCAAATTCTATTTGGTTGAGAAATCTGGATAGGTTTTTAAATGATTAAAATAATGTACTCAAAATATACTTTGATTTATCACGTTTAGCAGCGACACATTGTAACATTATTAATCGTCCAGGGTTTTTTGTTGCATTTTTAAACGTAAGTAAAGATGACTACAAAAATGGCTGCATATTTTAAATATTCTTCTTTAGTACTGGCATTTTTTTGAAGTTATATTGAAAAGCCCTATGGATAAAAATGTTTGGAAAAAATATGCTATACCTTCAGCGTGCTGAGTTTTGGGGAAAAAAAAACACCTCTGGTCCCAATAATACAAATAAAATGGACCAAAAAAACCACCAAAAACCTGTGGTAAGGCGTTCTCATAATTTTTTTATAGACTCCCAGCAAACATCTGGCCACGGTTTTAGCCAACACAAAAAAAAAGAAAAGTAAAAAATCTCACTGAAAATACTGGGGCAAATTTATTATTATCTTTGCGCCTCGGTAATGGCGATTCGTGCACCTATTTTCTCGGCGCATATATTTTTGTCCAAACGTATTAATGCGTGCGCCAGAAAGAACCTTGACTTGTGACATACTCTGCACGTCAGGTCGCATACTAAGAATATGGTCATGGATTTGTCAAGTGAATGCGCCAGATTTAATACCTGCATGCGCCAGTTTTGTAGCGTGGAATACTATTCTAAAGTGTACCACCCAATAGGTGGTGTAAAGAAAGGAAAGGAGTCTATCATGCACCAAGATGCGCTAAATCTACTAGACAGCGTGCACGTCATCTTCAGCCTAGCACCTCTAGCTTTAGGCCATCAATCTTTAAGACATTATTAACAAATCTGCTCCATTGTGTGTGAAACCAGCTTTAAAAGTGCCATTACATGGGCAGATATCGCCTGTGTTTACCACTTTTAAAACGAGTGCCAATCGACAATACAGCTCGTTGCTCCCTTTAAACGGAGCCATGATGCTTTAGTATGGGGACGAACGATCGTTACTGCGATCGCTCATCCCCATGCATTTGCATCGTGTCAGTGCTGTCGACTATCGATAATTATTATTATCTGCATAAAATATGGGTTCGTCGACTGATCGTTGCGCTGTTTACACAAGGCAATGATCGGGAACAATCGATCATATGAACGCTTGTTTGCTCAATCATTAGCCTGTGCAAAAGGGCTTTAAAAGTGTCTTGGTAATTAGAAGTTCATGGACAGCATGAACAATGATCACATAAAACAGTACAACATGCTCATTTATACGGGAGAGCCCTGAACTCGTAGCCTGTATAGCAGTCCACCCACACTGTACAGCTCCTTGCTACGGAGCTGCCCAGTCCATCAGGTGCCACATATATACTGAGATATTCCTACCTAGAATTGGAGCATTGTATGATACATGGAGTCATGTACGGCTTTGTACTATGGAGCCCAATAGGCTACGTGTGCTGCTGCTGTACAATGCTCTGTCCGGTGCTGCATATACAGAAGGAGCTATGTGCCCTTAAAAACTCTGTACATACAGCACCCCATAAAGGTGGCCACGATTTATTTTCTGATAGATTCGTACAGAATCTAGAATAAAAATGATACCTGAGACATACAGATGTACAGTAAAGGCCCTGCATGAGGCCTAAGAACCTATGCACACGGCCATATTATGGATCTGTGAGGTAAAACGGGAGCACACAGGTTTCTTTCCTACAAATGTCATACTTGAATGGGGCTAAGTTGCAATACCAAACATAGCCCATGTAGTAACGTTTGTAATGTAAAGAGTTTATAGCTTGATGTACTTATTTGCAGACTAAATATTTTGTCATGGGAGTCACCGTGCACATAGGGGTTCTCGAATGCAGACACATTTCCTGGCCAGAATGGAAATATAAAAGGTTCTCAGTGTTATTTAATTTATGTTTCCACGGCTAGGATAACTTTTTTTCTTATCTGTAAATGCTGCCAATGAGATGTCGGTCACTGGGAATGTGAAGTAAACAATTATGTCACTTGTGGTATGTCTGCGAAGAAAGGCAGGAAAGAAGGATGTCACTCTGAAATGTCTCAATATGATTTACGTAGGATATTTATGCTATTTATATAATGGGTGTGCTATGTAGTTCATGGTAAGTTAATTCTGAAGGTGCTTAAATTCTAAATGGTGAACTGAAAGTATTGGTATTAGGCTGGGTTCACACGAGCACATTAACGTCCGTTAATGTGCTCGTGTGAACCCAGCCTCAGGCTGGATTCACACAAGCATGTTCGGTCCGTAAAGGACGGAACATATTTTCGGCCGCAAGTCCCGGACCAAACAGTGCAGGGAGCCGGGCTCCTAGCATCATAGTTATGTACGACACTAGGAGTCCCTGCCTCGTTTCGGGACAACTGTCCCGTACTGTAATCATGTTTTCAGTACGGGACAGTAGTTCCACGGACAGTGTGTTCGGTCCGGGACTTGCGGCCGAAATACGTTCCGTCCTTTACAGACCGAACATGCTTGTGTGAATCCAGCCTAATAGTAAGGGAGTCCAGATTCCTTCCAGTTAGACAGACGTGCCGGGCCTTGCAACTAGCTCCATAGCTAAAAGAGAAGCATTGCCAAAGCCATAAGGTCCTTTTACACGGGCCAATTATCGGGTAAACGAGCGTTCACTTAATGCTAGTTCCCGATCATTGCCCTGTGTAAACAAACAAATGCTCATTCATCTTCTGATCATATAGTTTATGCAGTCTAATATATTATCGTTGTCGGCAGCACATGTTCCTGTGTAAACAGGGAGACGTACTGCCTACATGATAGAAATGAATGGGGACAAGCGATCGTAGTAAATATTTTTTAACATCCTCATTAAATTGTTGTCTACTTGGCACAAAATATATGGCTCTGGCACATAGAAATACACCTTAATGCGAAACTGTCATCTGTCAGCACAGTATGGGGACAGGTCCACTGCACTACTAGCCCATACAGCAAAAAAAGCATGTGGCATAGAACACAGCGGCATAGCTATGTATTCATGAAGAGAGAGCTCCCCCGTCTCTCCCTGTCTACTCCTGCCCCTCCAAGGCAGTGTTTGATGGCTGCCGTGTATACGGCCATATACAAGATAGCCCACTAGTCATTGTTGAGAGAGACGGGGGGGCTCATATCTATGAGTCCACAGTATTTTTTGCTAACTGCTATTTGCCAAATGCCTCAATTGTTTGTGCCTTTCGGGCTCATAGTGCAGCAGGCTTGTCCCCAGACTATGATGCCCAGTATGATGACAAATCCGTTTTTACCTGAGCATGAATAAATGGGGGACTTTAATGGTATATGATCTTTTGCTATTTTTGATTTTAGATCATTATTGTTAATAATGAATAAATAGATGGGGGGTCTCCTGTTTAGGATCCTCTTTTATAAGTCAAAAGAATAAAGGCTCTTATACACGGGCCAATGATCGGGCAAACAAGCGTTTCTAGCAATACTCGTTCCCCATCATTACACTGAACGAGCAAAGGCAAGCTTATTGGCTGATCTGCTTGTTTATGTGTTCATATAACGGTGATTAGTCAGCAGCACATCTCCCAGGTTGTCGGCACAATACGTCGGCAAAACCCATTCAAATGAATGGGCAGATGTTTGCCGACGTATTGGAGCCGTATTTTCAGGCATAAATCGAGGCATAATACGCCCCGTTTACGCCTGAAAATAGGTCGTGTGAACCCAGCCTTACTACAAATAGTGCCTCTTGCTCTGAACGACCCAGCATGTACATGCATGGCATAGACAGCCCATTAATTTCAATAGGAACTTGTATTGCTTCATTTCTCCTGTGTTGGCGCTGCAGGGAAAATGAACACTTGCTGCTGGGGTCCCTCGCATATTACAGCTGATTGCTGGGGGCCACAACAACGGGAAAACCTGTAATTAGTCTATTTCTTGGGGACAATTATAACACATAGGGATTGTCCAAAGTGGACGACCCCTTTAAGCTGAATATGCATGTTAATGGGGGAACCTGAGGGGATAGGTCTCAGCAGAAGGATAATTTATCAGTTACAAAATGTTTATGGTTAGTGTGATGCTAGAGAAAACAATCTGGTTGGTTTATTTTCTTTACTAATTAATAGGCTTATTATTTATTTTTGCTGTCGATCTGCTTGTTTTTAGTTATATTCTTAATACTGTAACTAATCCTGAAATAATGAAATGCATATTAAATCTGTTACATGACTTTGCATAGATGCATCACTGTAGATATCCTCTTGTCAATTTCCCAAATATTCTAGTTTTAGGACTATGCAACATGGAACTTACGCACTGACTTGTATTGGGGCACCGTGGCTGGCATTGTATAGAGGCACTGTGACTGGCATTGTTATGGGGCACTATGGCTGGCATTGTATTGAGTCACTGTGGCTAGCATTGTATTGGGGAACTGTGGCTGGCATTTTATTGGGGCACTGTGGCTGGCATTGTATTGGGGCACTGTAGCTAGCATTGTTTTGGAGCACTGTGGTACTGTTCTATACCCTATTGTCTGAATATTTCTCAGCAAAAACCTTTTTCTCCTCTTTTATGATACAAATTATGGGTGCGTCTTATGGTCCAGTGCGTCCTATAGTCCAAAAAATAGGGTAGGTAAATTATTATTATTATTATAAATGACGGGAGAATGACCAGACATCGCCTCCAGCCAGGAGTCAGCTGAAGGCGATGTCTGGTCATTCTCCCGTTGCTCCGGTGAAGGAACTGCAGGAAGAAGTCACGTCACAGAGTGATCTCGCGAGATCACGCTGTGCTATCACAAAAGCTGGACATGAATGAAGAGAAGTGTATAACGCTGATTGGTCAGCGTCATAAACTTTTCTTTACAACGCCCAATTGGTTAAAGTAAAAAAAACGCCCAGTTGGGCTTTTACAAAAAATTTGCATAAATGTTAAAATGCTCATAACTTTGTCACTAATAAAAGTTTTTTTTTAAAAAAACAACAACACAGTAGTTATCTACAACACAGCGCCTATTAGATTAGGTAGGAGATAGGGAAGTATGAAACTGGTAACAGAGCCTCTTTAACCCCTATCCGCACGAGGACGTAACTGTCCGTCGTTGCGGGAAGTTACTTCCCGCACGAGGACGTACAGTTACTGAGTTAATCCCGGGAACCAGGAGGTCAGCTGTCGCCGACAGCTGACACTCCCCTCTTGCCGGCCAGCAGTCCTTTGCCGCTGATTTCGGCGCATTAACCCCTTAAATTCGGCAATCGGGTGCAATCGCCGAATTTTAGGGGTTTCTAACATATCGGCAGACCCCCGTCCGAAATCGCGGGGTCTGCCGATAGTTAGTATGGCAAACGGAAGCCAAACAATGGCTTCCGGGTCTGCCATGGACGGAAGCCCATCAGGACCAACCTTCGGCTGGTCCTGATAGGCTTCCTGTCAGAGTGACAGAAAGTCACTGTGCCGTTCCCGATGCACACTGTCGGCGACAGTGTACATCGGGAACTTGGAGATCAGCTGTCCCCGACAGCTGACACTCTCCAGTGTTGCCGATCAGCGGCTCATCGCCGCTGATTTCGGCAATTAACCCGTTACATGCGGGGCTCGATTGCGATCTCCGCATGTAGCGCATCAGCAGCCCCCATGCAATCGTGGGGGCTTCTGATGCTTGAGATGGCACCCGGGGGCCAGACAACGGCCCCCAGGTCTGCCATGTATGTCAGCCTATGAGGATCAGCCTTTGCTGATCCTCGTAGACCAACTGTCAGAGTGACTGTGACGTCACACTGACAGTTGGAATACATTACACTACCTAGGTAGTGTAATGTATTCTAGCAGCGATCAAAGCTGCAGGTCAAAAAAAGAAAGTGTAAAAAGTAAAAGAAAAGTTAATAAACAAAAATATAAAGTGTAAAAAGTAAAAAAAAAGTTAATAAAAATGTTTTATAAAAGTGTAAAAATAAAAGGTTTTGTTTTCCTATAATAAGTCATTTATTATAGGGAAAAAATGAAAACGTTAAAAAAAAGTACACATATTTGGTATCGCCGCGTTCGTAACGACCCAATCTATGAAACTATAATGTTAATTTTTCCGCACGGTGAACGCCGCAAACAAAATAAACAGAAAACTGTCAGCATCGCTATTTTTTGGTCACCACCCCTCCCAAGATATAGAATAAAAAGTGATCAAAAAGTCGCATTTACCCCAAAATGGTACCAATAAAAACTACAACCCGTCCCGCAAAAAACAAGACCTCCCACAGCTTTTTTGACGAAAAAATAAAAAAGTTACGGCTCAGAATAGGGTGTCTCAGAAAATAAATAATTTTATAGAAACTTAATTTTATTGTGCAAACGCTGCAAAACGTAAAAAAAACTATACACATCTGGTATCGGCGTAATCGTACCGACCGGCAGAATAAATTAAAACGTAATTTATTGCGCACGGTAAACGCTGTAATAAATAAAGAATTTAAAGCGCCAAAATCGCTGTTTTTTGGTCACCCTAGCTCTAAAAAAGATCCTGAGGGGCCAAAATGCTCACTATACCACTAGAAAAATTCCTTGAGGGGTGTAGATTCCAAAATGGGGTCACTTTTGGCGGGTTTCCACTGTTTTGGTCCCTCCGGGGCGTTGCAAACCCGACATGGCACTGAAAACCAATCCAGCAAAATCTGCGCTCCAAAATCCAAAAGGCGCTCCCTCCCTTCTGAGCCCTGCTGTGGGCCCAAACATCAGTTTACGACCACATATGGGGTATTGCCGTAATCGGGAGAAATTGCTTTACAAATTTTGGGGTGCTTTTTCTCCTTTATTCCTTGTAAAAATGAAAAAATTCTATGTTTCCACAGAAAAATAGGTGATTTTCATCTTCACAGACTAATTCCACTAAATTCTGCAAAAAAACTATGGGGTCAATATGCTAACTATACCCCTAGAAAAATGCCTTGAGGGGTGTAGTTTCCAAAATGGGGTCACTTTGGGGGGGTTTCGGCTGTTTAGGTACCACAAGACCTCCTCAAACCTGACATGGTGCCTAAAATATATTCCTAAAAAAAGGAGGCCCCAAAATCCACTAGCTGCTCCTTTGCTTCTGAGGCCTGTGTTTCAGTCCATTAGGATACTAGGGCCACATGTTGGATATTTCTAAAATCTGCAGAATCTGGGCAATAAATATTGAGTTGCGTTTCCCTAGTAAAACCTTCTGTGTTACAGATTTTTTTTTATTACAAATGAATTTCGGCAAAAAAAATGAAATTTGTAAATTTCACCTCTACTTTGCCTTAATTCCTGTGAAACGCCTAAATGGTTAAAATATTTTCTGAATGTGGTTTTGAATACCTTGAGGGGTACAGTTTTCAAAATGGGGTGATTTATGGGGACTTTCTAATATATAAGGCCCTCAAAGCCACTTCAGAACTGAACTGGTCCCTGAAAAAATGGCCTATTGAAATTTTATTGAAAATATGAGAAATTCCTGCTAAAGTTCTAAGCCTCGTAACGTCCTAGAAAAATAAAAGTACGTGAAAAAAAATGATGCAAACATAAAGTAGACATATGGGGGATGTTAACTAGTAACTATTTTGTGTGGTATTACTATCTGTTTCACAAGCAAATACATTTAAATTTAGAAAAATGCTAATTTTTGCAAATTTTTGCTAAAATTTGAAGTTTTTCACAAATAAATATTGAATTTATCGACCAAATTTTTTCACTAACATAAAGTACAATATGTCACGAGAAAACAATCTCAGAATCGCTTGGATAGGTAAAAGCATTCCGGAGTTATTACCACATAAAGTGACACATGTCAGATTTGAAAAAATAGGCTGTGTCCACAAGGCCAAAACAGGCTGTGTCCTAAAGGGGTTAAGGGTATGTTCACATTGAGTTTTTGCTGC
Source organism: Rhinoderma darwinii (assembly GCF_050947455.1). NCBI lineage: Eukaryota > Metazoa > Chordata > Amphibia > Anura > Rhinodermatidae > Rhinoderma > Rhinoderma darwinii. The sequence goes on from NC_134691.1 coordinate 311,475,993, forward strand.
TGTTTTTGTCGCAGAAACCGCTTCGGAAACCGGGTCGGGAAACCACGCTAAAAATCTTCTGAAAATGCCTCCCATTAATTTTAATGGAGGCAGAGGCGTTTTTTCCCGTGAAAAAATCGCTTGCGGGAAAAAGGACAATCATGCTTTTTCTTCAGGCGTCTCCATCTCTGACCTCCCATTGACATCAATGGGAGGCAGAAAAAGCGTTTTTCACTGCGTTTTTTGTCCACGGCTCTCAATGGCCGCAAAAAACGCCACAAAAAATGCGATAAACAGAGTGAAGGCAGGTCAAAATCTGCCTAAAAATTTCTGAAGGAATTTTGAGGCAGATTTTCCCACCTGTAAAAAAACTCTGTGTGAACTAGGCCTTAGGCCATTTTGCGTGGGCAAATGATCGGAGGAACGGAACCCATTCACCGAGCCATGTAAAAGGCCCCAGTGATCAGCCGAAAAACTAGCACATGATCATTTGTAGGCTGATCGCATCTTTTATGCAGCAGTAAAAGTCATCGTGGTTAGCAGCACATCTCCACATTAAAACATGATGCAAATTGTATGGGGATGAACAATCTCAATACAATGATTTCTCTATGTAAATCCAGCAAAACAAGCGTCAAATTGACGTGTAAATTTTCTGGTCTTAAAGGATTTTTATGGCAATAATCACTATCTAAAAAAAAGGACTTTTTAGAAGTTTAATAAAAACTTATAATGCCGGTATACAAAAAGTTTTACTTTTGTTGCTGCTTTACAAGCATTAATGAAACAATAAAATTAACTTCCATATACTCTACACATTCCCCCACAAGTGGATATTCACTTGACCTATATATGATGAACCAGACTTTTTTTTGGCTGTGGGTGTATGTATATGTACAGTATTTAATAGTTTTTGTGCCACAAATGTAACATAATTGTGGCCAAAAATGTGACGGTTACATAAATTCTAGCCTAATTACTAGTGACTCAACCCAATACTGATCATACCAAGCTGGATCTTAACATGTCATATAGTCAACCCCACATAGACCAGTTGTAATATGGCCGTATTTTAGTGTATGTATTATGGCCACAACAATTGGACCCCTGCGGTTCTACTAAACCAAACTTAGATCACCATAGGGTTAAAAAAACGTTTTAGAACAGTGCAGGGTCTAATCGTTACAGCCATAATTTGGAACCTAAAATGTGGCAATATAATTGCTTTGCTATTCAGGTCTAAAAGTGACTTTACACATGGCGATGTAGGTGCGTTGTGATTTTAGTGACTGACAATCATCCTGATGGAAATATTCATTGGATCCTCGCCAATCGTTTACCAAACCACCAATCATTTGGTAGTGGTTGGAAAAATCATTGTGTGTAAAGGTAACTTTATAGCAGGGGCATAGCTATAGGGAGTGCAGAGGTAACAGTCGCACCCAGACGATGGTGGCTGAAGGGACGCAAAGGCCACTGTGCCACATAAGAAGACACCAGTAATATAAATGGCACATGGTAGGTGGGGACCCTATTACATATTTTGCTTTGGGGCCCAGGAGCTTCAAGTTACATCACTTCTTTATTGCATTAACCGCTCATAGGAAACAAATGATGTTTGTGCCCCTAATAAATGTATATGCTGGAAGCACAATGCCACAAGACATGGAGGACGGAGCAGAAATGCACTTGTGAGATTCAGATACAAGTAACATTATCACATTTTACTAACAGGTCTTCTACATTCTTTTCAGTCCCAGCTGTTCCACATATTGCTGTATAGCTTAATTGTTGGAATTAGCATAAAGCAATGTAATCACAGGCTTTTTGTTTTAACTACAGCTCAGAAAGACGTCCCTGCTTTATCTCCTCAAGACTAAGGCCTCATGCACACGACCGTAGCCATGTGCACGGGCGTGATTTTCGGGTCGGCTGAAGGCGGAGTGTCACCCGCAAGCCGCCCGCAAATCGCCGGCCATGCCCATGGCCGCGTGCATTATTTTCTATGGGCCTGGACAACAGAACACGGCCGTAATAAGACATGTCTGTTCTTTCTGCGGTCCCTGCTCCTGGGCCATGCACAGACCGTCTAAACCACGGTCGTGTGCATGGCCCCATAGGAATGGGCCCGCAATTCTCCCGTAAATTTCGGGGGAATTGCGGCGGGAAAAGCACGTTCGTGTGCATGGGGCCTTAATTGTTTGCAACTTCAAATTATTTGGAGACAACCTAGAGCAAGACAAGCCGAGGATTTACAAGAGGTGGAATGATTATCTTAGATATATATAAAAAGTTGTCAAATCCTAGTGACAAATGCCATGACATACTGAACTAAGCAACTTCCAGATTCAGGAGTAAAGTCCCTTTTATACGGCCAACTATCAGGCAACGAGTGTTCATATGGAAACACAGGGCAACGATCAGCCGATGAACGTTTTATCGGCTGATCAGATCGTTTATGGAACATTAACTATTATCATTGACGGCAGGCATTCTGCCGACATGAAAGAAATGTATGGGGACGAGCGATCATAGTAACGATCGCTTGTCCCCATGAATTGCGCCTTGTGAAAGGAGCAAACAAGCGCCAATCAACGAGCTGTCTCATTAAACGGTGCTCATATACACGGCCCATGACTGACGGGCAGATCAAGAAAATATCTGCACAGGATAATGTCTATACACGTAATAAAAATGCCACAAATAAGAAAACTGGCTATAGACTTTTTTACTGCCATTTTTGATTCATTGACAATGTAATGTTTTTATGGGTAGCCTGATCACATCAGACATATTGGATTTTTTCCTGACCATTTCTTTGTTTCCCCCTATATGAGTGGCACCAGAAGTGTCTGACAGCCACTTATCACCGTCCCTACATAGAAATAACGTACGAACAAACGCCAAGCTGAATGGGCACTGGGGCAGTTGCTTTGAGTGTCCATGATAAAAAACAATCAGATATTATCACTAGAAAAACGTTGAAATGGTTATGTAAATGCGGATCGTTTTATGATAGTCCAATGTATAACAGTATGGAATAAGCTCTAGTGGTCGCTGCAGGCAGAATGGTATCTTTTAAATCTATGTCTATGCTGGAGCTTTATATCTCTGTATCAGAAAATAAAGCTTCGACCACTTTAAAGATATATTAACCCTTTAATGACCAGCCTATTTTAAACCTTAATAACCAAGGTATTTATTACGTTTTTCCAGCGTCGCATTCCAAGAGCTATGACTTTTTTTTTTTTTGCGTCGACATAGCTGTATAAGGTCTTGTTTTTTGCGGGACAAGTTGCATTTTTTAATAGCACCATTTTGAGGTACATATTATTTATTGATTAACTTTTATTTACTTTTTTTTGGGGGGGGAATAGAAAAAACCCAGAAATTTCGTCACTCTTTTTCGTGTCCTAAATCTACACCGTTTACTGTGTGGTATAAATAACACAATAACTTTATTCAGCGGGTTGCAACGATACCAAATTTGCATAGTTGTATGTTTTACTACTTTTACACAGTAAAAACACTTTTTTTTCAAAATTATTTGTTTTTGTGTCTCCATATTTGAAGAGCCATAACTTTTTTATTGTTCCGCCGATTCAGTTTTATCAGTACTTTTTTTTTTGCGGGAAGACTTGTAGTTTTTATTGGTTCCATTTTGGAGTAGATGCAACTCTTTGATCACTTTTTAAACAAATTTTTTTAAGTCAGGATTCACAGAAAACAGCAATTTTTCCATAGTCTTTTATTTAATTTTTGAGGCGTTCACCATGCGGGTTAAATAATGTAATAGCTTTATAGTTGGGGTCGTTACGGATGCGGCGATACCAAATATGCGTAACTTTTTAACTTTATTTTGGATTTTTAATAGTAAAGCACTTTGTAAGGGGAAAAAGTGGGTTTTTCATTTTTTCCAATTTTTTTTTTATTAACTTTATTCAACTTTTTTGTACTTTTTTACTAGTCCCACTTTTGTATTGCAGTGTATTACTGCCTGTCCGTTTAAAACGGACAGGCATCTGCTAGGACATGCCTCTGGCATGACCTAGCAGGCATTCACTACAGGCAGACCTGGGGGCCTTTATTAGGCCCTCGGCTGTCATCGGAGACACAGACACTCGGCGATCTTATCGCAGGGTGTCGGTGGGATGAGAGGGAGCTCCTTCCCTCTCTCCAAAACAACTCAGATGCAGCGCTCGCTATTGAGTGCCGAATCCGAGGGGTTAAACGGGTGAGATCGATACTTATATCGATCTCACACGTTCGAGCAGGGACGCCCCCAGCTCTCAGGCAGCTGAGAGCAGGGGGATTTGACAGCTCCCTGCTCTGTTTACTTTATTCTGATGTAGTGCCGTAAAAAGGCTTATGCATCAGAATAAAGCCCATTAGTGGCCGCCGTGAAAAGGCGGTCACTAACGGGTTAAGAAATAAATTATCACAGAATGGAAACCTTTTTAAATTATTGAATACAAAATTGTATTCAAAGGTGGACATTCACTTTAAGGATCTTTTTAATTGTAGAATAGGAAATTCTAATCTCAAAATCCTGATTCTTTGTGATTAGTTTTTATATATTATATATTTTATCTTACAGGCCATAGAAAAGAACAACATGTTTTTATTCAGTATTTGGAATTATCCATACTAGGTTCATCTATAGTAAAATGACTAAATGCTCTGTTTCTTTTCGAATGTGTGTCAAAAATATAAAATTTTCATTTTTGTTCAGAACCCCTCAAGCTGATCTCACATGGAGTGGTGGAAGCTGAATTGCACCATTGTGGATGATATAGAAGCTATTTTGATAACTCTATTTACCTGGGAGAATAGAACTGCCATCGGCAATGAATGATACCATTTCTGTAATTAAAAGAGCAAACCTTACATGACACATCCACTGAATGTTACTGAAAAATAGACTCCTGGAACCCTAAAAAATGACTAAAAAACATTTATGGCTTTTAAGGTCACCATATATTTATTTTCCACATTAGCAAATTTAATTTAAAACTCTTGTGGGAATCTCTGAGATGTTTTTGGCAATTTTTTTGCTATTATTGCATGGTATTATATTGTTTTATATAATAATAGCATAATATTTCTTGTTTTAGTAGGTACATAATTACACATATACTCTGAGGAATGCTTTTGCTGGGTGATAGGATGCATATAACAATTTTATTCCTTTACATGGACAGAGGCATTCACAAGGACAAAACATCCCAGAAACTTTGCTTTTACAGCAGTGGGTTCAGGATAACAGAAAGTGATACATGGTTAAATAGGATGTTATAGATAAAAACACTGAAGAAGTGAATCATCCGTTGCACCAGGAGTTCATTGTGCACTGCTGCATTTCTTTTTGTAGGAATATTATCTCATAGCTTTAAAAACCTGTAAAGCTGTCCCCGTGCAGACACACCGCCTCCAGGCAGAATGCATCATGTCTCTACAGGCAAGCTGACTCATCACACCTAGCTCTGTATCCTTGTGTGCTCAATGCTTCATATCCCTGCATGCAAACCATTTCCTGTCCAAAGACCCTATGCCTGGGTCACTTCACCCCATGATACTGCAACTGCATCCCCTCCTGTCCATGCATTCAATTCATCTAATGTCCAAACAGGCAGAATGCTTTTTAGTACTTTGAGCACTAGGTTCCTTGTGCCTGCCTGTCCTCTAAGGGTGTGTTCACATCAGCGTCACCCTACCGTTCATAGGTTCCATTAGATCTTTCTGTCAGAAGAACCCATGAATGGAAAGGCAAACGGAAACTATAGCTTCCGTTTGCATTACCATTGATTTCATTGGTTATGCTTCCGTTGCAAATGGTTTCCGTTTGGCTTTCAATTCATGGGTTTCTTCAACGGAAAGGTCTAACGGAACCCATGAACGGAAGGGTGACGCCGATGTGAACAGGCCGTTATGGTAGGGACCCTATGACCAGCAATGAAAACCGACAGTAAGAGACCCATGTGTAATAATAATGTGTATTCCCTTCGCTATCCAAGTGCGGGGTGGTAGTCATAGAGCACCTCCATTATGACTCCCAAGAAAATCTCTCACCAGTTTTTCGATCCGCTAGTAATTGAATCATTGGCACATTTCCTTGTATGTTACAAAGTTCCAAATCCCTTTTTATCCTACCCAAAGCAATACAGTTAAATGATAAAAGTCTGTCTGTCTCTTTTTCACCACTAGAGAGTGCTTAGCAGCTTACTGAAGACATTAACTATTGAATTCAATGGGAACTGAATGAATTTGTCATCCCTGTGGTGGTTTCTGCAGACAGACAGAATTTTATCATTTAACCCCATTGCTGCCCAGTCAGTCCATTTTCCAACAAAAAAAAATGATGTAGGAATCGGAAGAAGCAGCAGGTGAAGGCTTTACAATTTTGATGTTCTTGCTGAATACGGTTTTTATTAATTAAATTATGCCAGAAAACTGGGGTAACTGCATTGATTAACCCCCAATATTTTATGACACCATAAGCACAGTTCCGCCTTTTCATACTTGTACCCCATTCTACCAATACCACCTGTTATACAAATACAACCATTTCCTATCATGGTATGTTAACAGTTTTACTATGGTTTTACCATGGTCATCGCTGCATTTAGTAAAAAAAAAATTCTGTGGGAATGTTCCTTGACTACTTCTAGAGAAAACCACAACTGGGCTAATCTATGTTAAACGTGAACCTGTCACCAGCATTTCACCTATTAAACCAGCAATACAAGGCTGTAGTGGGTGAAAAATAATTTCTATATAACCTATAATTATCTTTTTAGTCGGCTCCGTGACTTTAGTATTCAGTTTTTAGTGTTCCCACACCGTATGCTAATGAGCATAAAGGAGTCATATCTTCGTTTTAAAAGAGTCAAATCTTCAGTTGAAAAGAGATCTTCATTCCTCAAGTCTTTCTGAGTTTACCGGCCTCCTTACTTTTGATTGACAGCTCCTCGCCTTCCCCCAGCACACAAAATCCTGCGCTTGTGCATTGATGTCCTCTTCAGATGTGTGCGCACAAAGGGACACCGGATTATTAGGATAAAAAGCGAGAAATGTTTGAAGACCGTTATTTACAGTCGGAGGAGGAGTTTAGGAGAGGGGATAATGGCAATGAACTTTTGATAGCAGTGGCCAGTGAGGGATAAGTAACGTGAAATGCTGGTGATAGTTTCCCTTTAAGTTCAATTACGGTCAAGGGGGGAAAAAATACATCAAATCCTGAAAAATCTTGCAACAGTTTAATAACAACCACAGTATGTGCTGAAAGATTAAATGGTTCTTGCTGCATTGTGTGAATACGATTTTTCAAAATCCCATTTGCTACAAGGTAGCATCTGGTCGCTGACCTAAAATTACTGCAGCAGTCAAAATAGAGCTACATGTAAACCTACCCTTAAATTTAGCTATAAGCACAAAACCTCTGTGGCTACCTTGAAGTGAATGTTCAATCTTAAAACTTAGTTTGTTTATTTTCATCTGAATAGGACACAATCCTGTTCTGAATACATTTTTATTATATATGGGAGCTTTATTTTTTTTAAATGCAGACCGTCAAACCTCATGCATAGACTCATAGTTAAATAATAAAATACTAGGTTCCTGCAGTCACCACTAGGGGGGCCTTACTGCATACTGTATATACACTGAACTCCATCAAAAAACAGTATGCGGTAAGCTCCCCCTAGGGGCGATTGCAGGCAGACGGAATTTTATTATTTAACTCTAGGTCTATGCAGGAGACTTGGTTCTCTGTATCAGAAAAACAGAGGTCTGTCCCTTATAAAGATATATTACAATGTTAGACCTAAAATCATGTGGTGTTAAAATGTGTCCATTCACTTTAAGACTTCCGGTAAAAAACATTAAAATTTCAAAGTAGCTTTTGTGTTTTTGATTTATGACGTATACTATGTGATTTTCGTAACATGTTTATTCATAAGAATAATTTTAATTAGTCTCATCCTATATTTAATGCTCCTGGACCTATTTATACACCTTTTTCTTATGGATTATCCTGTTGAACATTTTCCTATTTCTTAAGGCCCTGTGTATTTACACCATTGGATAAGAAAACAGCACATCATTTAAGTGTAACTCCAACTTTGAATATCCTTTTGTTTTTTAAGTTCACAATTCTTTTGTTTATTATTTTTCATAATATATCTTTATAATGGTTACAGCTCGTTTTTGGGGGATATAGATCTTCATGTTCCCAAGTCATAGAGTTAAAGTCTCACTGCCTATGAGCAGATAGAGGTACTAGAACACTTGTCACCCAGAGAGACACTAACTGACCGGACTCTGATCTTTTAGTGCCGCACACACATTCTTTTTTCACAGGGACTCCTGAACACCATTTGGGGAGTGTACAGTGGGCACTCTCTGGAAACTGCTGTTCCAACTCATCATTTTATAGATGCCTGTATATAAAGTTCTACAGTCAAATGATAACATTTTGGTTATCTGCAGCCATACGGCATATTTTTTCAATAGGTGCTGTGTTAATCCAAATGCAGCGACGTCCCCTAGTGATGGCTACAGGAAGACAGAATTTTGGAATTTATGTATATAGGGAATATGGAGCTTTGGATTAGGAAAACAAAGCTCTTACCATTATAATGATATATTATGGAATTTATCAGCACAATATTTTGGAAATAATAATATTTGGAAATAATATTCAAAGTTAGAAATACATTTTAGTATCAAATCTAACCAAAAGTAAAGCTATTTTCATGTGCAGTTATTGTATTGTTTTTTTTTTATCAACAAGCCTCTGGTTACTGAAATCAAATTTATAAAAAATGAAGACTCAGTTGTGGTTGAAGATTGTTCCTGCCCAATCCAACTCCATCAAAGCCTCTCTTCCTAGTGATCCCTCGTTTCGGTGAGGGGGTATGATGGTTCTTTCTAGAGATGAGTAAAACTATAAAAAGTTTGCTTTACTGATATTACTTATATTTCATATAAGACAATGGAGACAGTAACTTCACTACAGATTCTTATTTTATCCTCTATTGTCTTATAAGAGAGAAATATGGCTCCATAATAGAAAAAATAAATAAAATCAGAGAATGGTAGGGAAGCAAATTTTCACAAATTTGCTCATCTCTAGTCTCCATGCAAGAAATCCTCCAGTTAAAGTGTCCCTGAGCAAAGCAGACAAGGTTGAACATCATAACTATTCCTCCTACATGGAAAAGGCAAACTCAGGGGCGTAGCTAAAGGCTCATGGGCCCCGATGCAAGAATTCTCACTGGGCCCCCCCCCCCCCGCAAACTTCACATGGCCGACGGTCCGCCGCTTTATGCTGCATCGCTGGGTCTCCTAAGTGACCCAACAATGCAGCACTAGCAGCCGGGGGCGTCACTAAGGCTGGGTTCACACACCCTATTTACGGACGTAATTCGGGCGTTTTAGCATTGAATTACGTCCGAAAATGCAGCTCAAAAGCGTTGGCAAACATCTGCCCATTCATTTGAATGGGTCTTACGATGTTCTGTGCCGACGGTCATTTTTTTTAAAGTTTTCATGTACCCCAAACTTAGTATTCATAAAAATTAAAGCTCACCAGTTTCCCAGTACATTATATGGTACAATAAATGGTGCAGTGAAAGAACTACAACTAGTTCCGCAAAAAACAAGCCCTCATATTGTTATATCAACGGAAAAATAAAAAAGTTATGACTTTTGGAAAGTGGGAAGAAAAAAAACAAGGGGTCAAGGGGTTAATTAAGCTCAAATTTGTATAAGCGTTGTGTCTATGTCTGAATAAGTCTGTGGGGTAGAGCTCGTAGACTCGTTCTGAGAGGCTTTGACCAAACACATTCCCTGTTACTCAGCACATTACATGATAGACCAGTCAACTGCCATGGCGCACATAGTGGAATATACTATATTATTCATTCTAGGGGGAACGGAAGAGGTGTGGCCTCTAATGAATATTTAGGAGAAGTCATTTTAATTTAGAAACTGGTGAAAATGAAGAGAATCCCCCTCACATTGTATAATATATAATTATCATATCTTGATTGGTTTTAAAACATCCAACAGTATTTTGATGACAAGGGCTCTTTAAATAAGATATTACATCCCTGCAGAAAGTACTTCTGGCCAGTAAGCGATGACATCACAAACAGTCTCTATGATGTAACTTTCTAAAAGTTCTATCTCTATGGAAACTAAACATTCCGCCAGTAACCAATATACATAGTGACAGTTTAATACTGCATCACTTTATTTTCACGTCACTGTGAAGTGAGGAGCCAAATACCTCCAGTCGCGAAAATGACCGGACGTAGATCTACCAGACCTAACAAGGGGGCCAGATACCAGGAGCTTGTATCTAATGGTTTATTGACCCTTTTATTGGAGAAGGAAAAAAAACGTAAGTGTAAAACATTTTTTAATCAGGTATGAATAGGACCAAAAGCGTAGCTGGCAGGGGGGCGGTGACCCTGTGCCCCTTTATATGGTAATGCCTACCCACCAAGGCTCTAAATAGCAATCAAAACGCTTTCCAATTGCAACAAATAGTTCTGCCTTGTCGCCATTAGTAACTAGCACCCCCGCCTCACTGTTGCTTTTTATGACAAAACAAATTGTCCCTGCATCTAGCAGGCGCACCGCACACTAGGCACATCTGCTAGAAAACATGGACATGAGGCGCGCCCTACGTGCCAGAGAGGAGCAGGAGACAAGTGGGGGAATCCTGGCTACTGGCAGCGGCGCTCTGCTCTGTAACTTCTGCCCCGACCATCATCAAAAAGTTTTGGAAATATGCCAGTGGCACTCTGCATGTGATTACTCTTGGGGGGGGGGGTCCTGGAAACGCTGGGTGTGATTATAACAGAGTGGGGGTTGCTGGAAATTATGATAGTGATTACTCTGTGGGGTAATTGGGGAAAGCTGGATGTGATTATATCAGGAGGGAGGGGTCCACTCAGGCCGCAGATTTGTTTTGCCCCCCCCCATGTGTTGAACCCTTAGCTGTGCCTTTGTAAGGAACTTAATATTTCTCAGATTATCAGATATTACGGACTACCAGGTGGTTATAGAAAAGTATATAGAACTCATTTATTAGGGTAGATAAAAATTTCCTAATACTCTACATTTTTTTCCACTATTAGCTGCTCAACCAATCAAACAAAAATTCATAAAGAGAAGACGGACGCTAAAATATTATTTGGAAAGAGCCGCCATACTTCCAGAGATCGGGGAGCCAGGGCTGGACATTGAATGTCATCTATACACTGAGTAAGTCACTATTTGTATAGTACAATACCTGCTGTTCCTATTTAGGGTTCATTTACTTTTATGTATTGAGGATAGAAGGTGTGATGACTCTTTACACCTCATGTGCAGATTCTTACATCTCAGACGTCTTATTTCTCCTCACTATTTACTGTTTCTTCTGAACAGATCGGAGATTGCCGCCATGCTGAAGCCCAGGAAAAGAAAATGTAAAGCGTGTCCCAGAGCCCCGGACCAGTGAGTTACTCTCAGTGATGGCACCAACTTCACACCAGGGCTGGGCAATTATGACCTAAATCAAAATCATGATTAATTGAACATGTAACCTCGATTACCATTAATGAACAATTAATTAGACCACACCTCTTTTTGCTGGCAATGCCCCCTATTTGTATGCTACGCCATTGAATTAATATTTATTCCCTAAGCCTGCTGTATACTGCTGTTTATAATATACCCCGACACTGCCCCCACACATTATATTGCCCCATAGCTGTCGCTACACATTATAATGCCCCAATAGTTGCCCGCCACACAGTATAATGCCCCCATAGCTGCCTCTACATAGTATAATGCCCCCATAACTGCCTCCACGCTGTATAATGCCTCATAAAATAATAATATACATATTCACTTAACCCCGTTCCACTGACGAGAAGAGGCGATCCCTCTACTCCTCTGGTCGGCACGGCGAAGATAGGCGCGATAAAATCACTGCTTAGTGTCTTGCGATACATAGTGAACGAGCATAGGAACCTTTCGGCTCCCTGCTCTATCATTGGATTCAACTGTATCTGCGTTTTGAAGGTGCAGATACATTTTAAACCAGGAAAAAATAATTGATAAAACCGAAATTCGCAAGATGACATTGATTAATTGCGGTGATTTTTTTTTTTGTTTAATTGTCCAGCCCTACTTCACACTATAACATAACAAGGTCCTGAAATCCTATTTCTTGTCTATTATTCCTATAGAACATAAGGGTTTTTTCTTTTTCAGGCCTGAAAACCAAAAAGGGGAGAAAAAAGAGCCAGGGAAAGCAGCAAGTACCACCAGCGAGCTGCCCCCTGAGAAGAGGACAAAACGCCACTATTAGTGACGAGGTGATACAGAGCACTAATAATGTCTTCACTTCTGTGCGGGGGAGGGGCGATAACGACCCCGCTGTAACAGCCCACCTGGACAATTACTTGAGGGGATGTAGAAACATTCACAAACAGCTCAGTGTATATATCAATAGGAGGGGAACGTCTCTTTAACCCCTTAATGACTGAGTCATTTTTTTATTTTTCATTTTGGTTATTTTCTCCCCGCCTTCCAAAAGCCATAACTTTTTTGTTTTTCCATCAATACAGTGGTGTGAGGGTTTATTTTTTGCGAGAGGAGTTGCAGTTTCTAATGGCACCATTTAAAGTACCATATGTATTGAAAAAACGGTCTTTGCAGGCTGAAATTAGAATAAACGACATTGTTCTTTGTTCTTTTGCTTTTCTGCGGCTCAATACGAGTGTGAGGGCTTATTTTTCGCGGGACGAGCTGTAGTTTTCATTGGTAAAAATTTTTTGTACATAGGTCTTTTTGATCACTTTTTATTATATTTTTGTTAGAGCTAAGGTAACCAAAAAAACAGCGATTTTGGCATTTTAAAATTTTTGTTTGTTACGGAGTTCGCCGTGCGAGTTAAATAATTGTATATCGTAATAGTTTGAACTTCTACTGACGCAGCGATACCAATTTTATTTATTTTTTACGTTATTTTAGAGCTTTTAATATTTTTATATTTATTTCACTACTAATAACTTTATTAAACTTTATTTTACACATTTCATTAGTCCCCCTAGGGACTTGAACCAGCGATTGTTAGATCGCTGGGAAAATATACTGCAATACTAATGTATAATTGTCATTCATACAGGCTTCTGTTAAGCCGTGCTAGAGGTACGGCTTAACAGAGGCAGATAAAAGGCAGCGACCCCTGGGCTGCCATGACAACCATCGGCACCTAACGATCACATTGTGGGAGTGCCGATGAGATGTCGGAGGGCCCCCCCTCATTTCAACGCCTCAGATGCTGTGGTCGCGATTGAGCACAACATTTGAGCGGTTAAATGGCCAGGAACAGCGCGATCACTATTCCTTCCCGTTAGTCCCGGGTGTCAGCTGTCATACACAGCTGACACCTGCTGAGTATGGAGCGCGCTCAGCCCGTGTGCGCGCTCCATACTTCCCCATAACGCTTATCATGTACATGTACATGCGTCAAGAGGTCAATGCATCAAGGGGTTAATAACAGGTCGTATCTGTTTGGATACACATTTGATAGTGACATCTTATGCTATATAGGTTAACAATGGCCGACATCGGAGGAGTCAGGATAGACAATCATAAATATAGATCTCCAGTGAATAAAGGGTTAACTAAAGTGTCTGTAATATGTTTTCTTGCTCCAGGTGGTGACCTCCCTAGAACATCAGGGGAGAAAATCCAAAGTCACCTTAAGTCATACCAACCACCACCTGTCACCATCTAAAACTACCAGATGCCACCAATTATTACCACCATTCAACACCAACTACCACCAAATGCCACCAGATGCCACTAATTACCACCAATTACCAACAACTACCACCAGATGCCACCATTTACCACTGTCACCTTCAACTACGACCAGATGCCACCAATTGCAACCACCAGTAACCACCAACTTCGACCAACCAACCTAAATGAACCATCATCAGCTACTACTATTTGCCATGAACTATTAACTAACATAAGTTTCGAACAACCACCACTACCTGCCATCCGCTAACACCATTTGTAATCAGCTGCTATCAACTTGACCTACCAACAGTAACCATCAAATATTATCAGACACCACCACAAAATGTCAGTCAACACCCGCCACATTCAGCCATCAACTGCTGCCTTTATGTTATGTTTTTGTTTATTTATTTTTATATTTTTATCTATATATTTATTTTCTTATAATTTTTTTTTACGTAGTTATATATTTATTTTTATTATTTATTTCGTTACCTTTTATGTATTTATTCACATATTTTTAAATATTTATTTTTATATATAGTTATTTTTAGCATTTATTTATATTTATTTTTGTGTATTTATTCATAAATTTATTTTTATTATTTATTTTTTATATAGTTCTATATTTATTTTAATTATTTATTTATATTTATTTTTTGATTTATTCATATATTAATTTTTTATCATGTATTTTTAATAGTTTTAAATTTATTTTTTATATATTTCGATTTATATATTTTTTCATAATTTATTTCTTTTTATATATTTATTTTTATATTTTATATAATGTACATATTGTATATATTGTAAATAAGATTTATATATTTTTATACTAGCTCTGGAGTTGGCTGTGTTCATAATATTCCTGTATAAAGCTATCTAGCCCAGGAGATGGTGATCCTGTTGTCGGATCCAGTATCAATATTTATAAACCTGTATGTGCATAATGGTAAAGACCCTCTGTTTACAATGCCCCAGCCCCACACAATACTACTAGACAGCAGCTAATCTAGTTCATGTATCCAGCTGGGTGGCGTGGGCCTCCTCATGCTTTGGGCCCCGTAGCAGCCGCTGACACTTCTGAATCTTTTTTGTGAGATTCTGGCAAGTGAAACAAAATCTCGCGAGATTACGGAGCTAAACGAGATTTCGTTTCACTTGCCGGAATCTCACAAAAAAGATTCAGAAGTGTCAGGATTCTGAGTACACATGACGTCCAGGCTGGATGATCATGTGTATTCATTATCAGGACACTGTAGTAATGTTAGGGTTTGTGTATGAGGCTGCACATAGCGATATATCTATATCGCTGGTGCAGTGTAAATGAATGGAGAGGAGTGCATGATGCTGATTGGTCAGCGTCTTGCACTCCTCTGTACAACGCCCACTTGGTCGAAAGTAAAAGTACGCCCACTTGGGCATTAAGAAAGCTCATTAGCATAAACCAAAATCGCTCCTAACATTGTGAAAGTAGATCGTTTTTTAAAATAAAAAGCATTACTGTCACCTACATTACAGCGACCATCTCCTTATGTAGGAGATAGGGCACTTATAATGTGGTGACAGAGCCTCTTTAAGTAGCAGCTAACCTCACCTCATTGTCTTCTCTCTTGCTGCTGTTGTAGGGCCTGCGGTCACGTGACCAGCAAGTCTCTAATCAGTAACAAGTACTGCAGATATAAGGTCATGTGATCCTCCACTGCATATATATATATATATATATATATATATATACATACAGGGGCGTAGCTAAAGGCTCATGGGCCCCGATGCAAGAATTCTCACTGGGCCCCCCCCCCCCGCAAACTTCTCATGGCCGACAATCCGCAGCTTTCAGCTGCATCGCTGGGTCTCCTAAGTGACCCAACAATGCAGCACTAGCAGCCGGGGGCGTCACTAAGGCTGGGTTCACACACCCTATTTACGGACGTAATTCGGGCGTTTTAGCATTGAATTACGTCCGAAATTGCGGCTCAAAAGCGTTGGCAAACATCTGCCCATTCATTTGAATGGGTCTTACGATGTTCTGTGCCGACGGTCATTTTTTTTTACGCGACGCTGTCAAAAGGCGGCGCGTAAAAAAGACGCCCGCGTCAAAGAAGTGCCTGTCACTTTTTCAAATGTAATTGGAGCCGTTTTCCATGGACTCCATAGAAAAACAGCTCCAATTACGTCCGTAATGGACGCTGCGAAAGACGCCTGCACATGCCATTAAGTCTGAAATTACGGTGCTGTTTTCTCCTGAAAACAGCACCGTAATTTCAGCCGTAACAGACGCTGCCGTGTGAACATACCCTCAGGGCTTAAAATGTCAGGGGAAATAGCCCCAATACATGTGTCCGCCCAAAAAAATTGTGTATATGAGACAGCATAGCATATCTATAGCACTACGACCCTATAAACTATGGATAGGATTAGATACATTGGCTCAGCAGACAGTATCACACATGATAGGATTAGATACAGTGGCTGAGCAGACAGTATCACACATGATAGGATTAGATACAGTGGCTCAGCAGACAGTATCACACATGATCGGATTAGATATAGGGCCCAGCAGACAGTATCACACAAGATACGATTAGATACAGGGCCCAGCAGACAGTATCACACATGATTGGATTAGATACACAGCTCAGCAGACAGTATCACACATGATTGGATTAGATACAGGGCTCAGCTCGCTGACATTGCGTCTCCAGCGCTGGACCCAGGATAGGTAAGAATAATAATTTTGCTTCTTTATGTGTTACTGATTATTTTTGTGTGTTTGTGGTTTTTTTACAGGTTCGGTTGTTGGACTTCGGATTCGAGAACTTCAATGACGGCGTTTTTTTTATTCTCAATAAAATGTTTAATGAGGGTTGTGTTTTTTTATTTCAATAAAATATTTTTTCTATGTGCTTGTATCTTTTTAAACTTTATTATCACCGCCTTAGTAATGGCCGCTGGCTGATTGACAACCTCCATTACTAAGGCGAGGCTTAATGTTAGCCGGTGCAGAGGCTACACTAACCCCCATTATTACCCCGGTACCCACCGCCACCAGGAGTACTGGGAAGAGCCGGGTACGAACCAGTACCCGACCATCTGTATTGACGGTCAGGCACCGGGGTGGCCGCAGGCTGGTAGTATTAGGCTGGGGAAGGCCAAAAACAGTGGCCCTTCCCACCCTTGTAATGCTGCCTGCTGCTGCTGTGTTGTATCTGGCTGGTTATGAAAATTGGGGGAGACCCCACATCGTTCTTTCCAATTATTTTTTATTTTATTTTTTTTAAAATGACGTGGGGTCCCCCCCATTTTTCATAACCAGCCAGATACAATAAAGCAGCAGCAGCCTAGCATTACCAGGGTAGGAAGGGCCACTGTTTTTGGCCTTTCCCCTCCTGATAATACCAGCCTGCGGCCACCCCAGTGGCCGACCATCACTACAGATGGTCAGGTACTGGATCGTACCCGGCTCTTCCCAGCACCCCTGGTGGCGGTGGGTACCGGGGTAATAAAGGGGGTAGGGGGTTAGTGTTGGCCTCTGCATCGGCTAACACTAAGCCCCGCCTTAGCAATGGATGCTGTCAATCAGCCGGCGGCCATTACTAAGGCGGTAGTAATATAGTTTAAAAAAAAACACAAAGACATAGAAAAAATATTTTATTGAAATAAAAAAAAAAAACACACAGCCCTCATTAACCATTTTATTGATAATAAAAAAAAAGCCATCATCGAAGTAGTCCTGCAATCCGCCGTAGTCGAACGACCGAACCTGTAAGAAAACACACAAAAAATGATTAGTAACACGTGTGTTAAGCTTAGATACAGGGCCCATGTGTGATACTGTCTGTGGGACCCTGTATCTAAGCCTACCACAACGTAGGCTTAGATACAGGGTCCAGCAGACAGTAATCTTATACAGTATAAGATTACCGTGTGCTGGGGCCCTGTATCTAAACCTACAGTGTGGTAGGCTTATATACAGGGCCTATCAGACAGGATCACACATGGGCCATGTATCTAAGCCTACCATGTGATTGGCTTAGATACAGGGCCCAGCAGACAGGATCACGCATGGGCCATGTATCTAAGACTACCATGTGATTGGCTTAGATACAGGGCCCGGCAGACAGGATCACGCATGGGCCATGTATCTAAGCCTACCACGTGATTGGCTTAGATACAGGGCCCAGCAGAAAGGATCACACAATCTGTGATCCTGTCTCATGGGCCCCCTAAGCCTGCTACATCGTAGGCTTAGGGGGTGTACAGTCCCTAAACATTGATGGCCTATCCTCAGGATAGGACATCAATAGCTGATGTGTCTCCCGGGACCCGCAAATCAGCTGTTTTGAAGGGGCCGCAGCACTCGTACGAGAGCTGCTTCCCCTTCATTTCACTACTCGCTCACACTGTGAATCGCCGACATGGATTCACAGTGTGACCGGAATGAAGTGACAGGAATGAAGGGGAGCAGCTCTCGTACGAGTGCTGCGGCCCCTTCAAAACAGCTGATTGGCGGGTCCCGGGAGTCGGACCCCGCCAGTCAGGGCTAATCTTACGTTCCTCTTCGGCCGCGGCGGGAGTTCTGTCGTCTCGATGCTGTGCGCGGCGCATAGCGCTGTGGCGTCATGCGCTGCGCACAGCGCTTGACGTCAGGACCCCCGCTGCGATCCGGAACCAGGAAGGTAAGTAAAGTATGTTACTATAGTAACAGGGGCCCGCGGCCCGAGTTACTATAGTAACTTTTTATTGATGTGGTGTGGGGGGCCGTGGGCCCCCTAGCTTCGGGGCCCGGTCGCAATTGCGACCGCTGCGACCCCTATAGCTACGCCAGTGGGAAAACTATTATCCCCCTATTCGAAACAGTCGACTTGCTGCTTAGTAATGTTGGAAATCTAGATATTCTGTGAACACCCCTCATCACCCTGAAATTTTAATTAGGGACCCTCTTCCAGCTAAGAATGTATTGGGTAATTAAGTCTGGCCATACACTTTAGATAGCTTTTGGCTGAATGATCATTTCGCCATCAGATATTCCTCCCGACTCTCCCATACACATGCACGCTAGGCTTGGCCGAGTGTACATGTGTTTTCTACAGGAAGAAGGGAGAAAGATTCTGCCAGTCTCCTCTGGTGGCAGCTTTGCTCCTTGCAGACAAAAGGATGGTTTATGATGAAATTCAACAGCCCGATCCTTCTCACCCCTAACATCTGCCGTCAGGGGAGACTTGGGACGCCACCATACAAATTAGATAGTCGGGCGGTCTTGCCGAAATCGGCGTGTCTGGCTGACATATAGCGAATGTACATGGCCAGCTTAAGGGAGACGTTGGATTCTAATTTCCAGTCTTAATTTGCATATCTGACTAGAAATTGAAGCATTACTTTGCATGTTAGAAATAGAAATACAAGCCATTCAGAACCACAAGATATATTTTTTGCATGAGTACATGAATTTTCTGAATTCCGGCATATGAATCTCAATCAATATCGACAAGAAAAAATTCATTGGGTTTTTTTTTCTCTATCAATTCAACATGTCTGCCTGCATTCCTCTAACATAAGACAATAGTAGCACTTCTTTTCAGGCTGAGGGGGGGGCTACGCACAATCCTTTGTCAGCTGATTAACTGCTCTATTGACGGAGCAGACCACTAATTGCATGCTCCTTATAGTTACTCTACATTACTGTAAGAATTAATGAGACACAATTACAGTTCCCAGAGATCTCGGAGCAAGTTTACTCCAGAGCTCTCCAGATGAATAAGAGGCCCTACAGAATAAAGACAAAAATTCAGCCTTTTGTTTAGTGGCTGCGGAATGTTGTTTTTTGTGAGGTTTTTCTTGGCTGTTAAAAATAGTATTTATTTTAATGCTTTTTTAATAATTAGGCCCTTCAGGGAACTCTGCTGAATAAAGAAAGAACTTGGGAACGAGTTGTTAGTAAGAATCCTTGTTCGATGCTAAAAAGACATTTCCCTTTAGCTAAGAAGACAAGTTGTCCGCCTTCAGAAACATTTAATGTGTTATGGATAAAAAAAAAAGTATCACCCCATTTTTGGAAAGAAGAGACCAAAGCAATGACTCTAAATTTGCATATGGGTTCCCAGAAATCTAGATAAAAGTGGACAGACTCTATGCCACATGGTTTATGTGGGAAAATATTTTTTATCCTACTTAGATGGATACCACAGTCTTACCTCATTAGCTAATTAATTATCTATTTAAATACATCACAATTAATTTAATTAATCATCAATGGGACCTGTTAATTGCCGGGTTATTTTGGATAAGTGTATAAAATTCTCTTGTAAAGGTAGAGAAACTTCAAGAAAGGCCCCCTAAAAAATATCTGCTACTATAATTATTTATTTTTTTCGTTTAAAACAATTCCCTTGTTGGCTTGCTATGCTCATGTTTTTGATAAGGCATAGGGCTTAGCATGCCTGATCTCCTAATGCAGACAAAATAGTGGGGAAGGGCTCCTACTGCAGCCAGTTGCCTTATAGTCAGAGATGGTTTGTGAGATGGAACAAGGGAAATATGGCTGATCTCCTGAGACATGGATATAGAAGAATTCTTTATATATTTTTCACATATCTAATTGCAACATGAAACAGAATAGGATCAAGAGAGGAATTTTGTGTATTTTTTTTATATTTAATGTTCTTTTAATGGGCAAAGGACTAAAAATTATAATGGAAATGTATACATAATTTTTTTAATAAAAACACAACCCCATATAACACATGTAATTCCTCTAGCAATTGCACAGGACTAAGAATAATTTCTACCTATCAATCGCTTTAGGTATGTACTATTGTTGGCATACGTTGGTATAAATTTGGTATTTATTTTACAATGACAGGTAAATTTTATATAATGAACGCTTCCAGCACGTCTAACAATTAAATGTATAATAAACACACTGATTTGATTGAATTTGAAGATTAGATTATTTTTTAAGAATCTGATTACTACTGATTACTCACAGGTGTAACATTAAGAAAAGTTAAAAAAAACAACTTGTCTTAAGGTATAAATATGAAAAGCCCTAAAACATAACGGGTTGAGAACCAGGGTAAGTTGTTTGTTGCATACTCAAAATCTGCAAAAGAAGTGCAGTTGCAATGTGGCTGAATAAGGTTTTAGAAAATGTCATTTACACGCTGCAGAGCAAATCCACATGGAATTGACGCAATCTGCAGAAATTTCCATTGTTAGAGTATGTTCACACGGCTTATTTTCGGCCGTTTCTTGAAAAACGGCAGAAAATAAGCTGTGTGAACATACCCTTAACGTCCAGGCCTTTTTTGGCCTTAATGGCCAAGGATTATTTTTAGTTTTTTTCACTGTTGCATTCCAAGAGTCATAACTTTTTTATTTTTCCGTCAGCATAGCCGTATAAAATAAACTGATGGATTGCACTCCTTGCTAGAATGTATAGGTGCTGTGAGGGATCGGGTCGGATTAACCCACCATATAAGCAAAAGTAAATAACCCAAGCAATCAAATATGCAAATATATTCAAAAAATCTCTCATCAATAGAAGGTTTCCAAAGATTTAAACATTTTTCTTTTTTCAAATAAATATATGTATTTGTCAAGATATGTGTGATGTTGATACAAACAAAATTGGCTTGCGATGTAACATTTACAGTGCGATTATGACAAAGGCCTGGGACAGGCCGAAACGTCCTTAATACATCACAAGCCAATTTTGTTTGTATTAAGATCACACATATTATGACAAATACATATATTTATTTGAAAAAAGAAAAAATGTTAAATCTTTGGAAACCTTCAATCGATGAGAATTTTTTTGAATATATTTGCATATTTGAGTGCTTGGGTTATTTCCTTTTGCTTAGCATAGCCGTATAAGGCTGGGTTCACACTGAGTTTTTTTGCAGGCAGAAAATCTGCCTCAAAATTCTATTTGGAATTTTGAGCCAGATTTTGCTCTGCCTGCACGCTGATTTTCGTGGTGTTTTTTGCCCGCGGCCATTGAGCACTGAGGTCCAAGAACCGATTGCTAAAACGAAGCGGTGGAAATGCTCGGTTGAGCACTGTTCTAAGTTTCTGATTGACATTTCTCGGAAAGCCAAGCAAGTGGTGCATGGGCTCATAGACCTACTATTGGGCCTGTACACCGCTTGCTCGGCTTTCCAAGGAAATCCGGAAAGCAAAGTGGCACAGACTTCATCCAAGCGCTTCCGCTGCTTCGTTTCAGCGATCGGGGGTGTCCCAGTGCTCAAGCCCCCACCGATCAAATGTCACTATGACATGTCAGAAGTTTTTTAATTAGTTACCCTTTAATGGCTGTCTGTGTAATGGACATACATGGTGGGTCCTCCAGAGTGATAGACATTCTTTGCAGCTGCTCTACACACTAGCTAACAGATGAGGGTCCCAAGCGGGGAATCCCATCTATTAACTTTGAAGTCCCTAATTGGGTATTGGAAAATTCGTTTTCAGACAACCTCTTTAACGATAACGGTAAATGTGTCCCTGAAAATACTTTCTTCAATGACATGTACTATACTATATATTAATAATCAGAAAGTTACATCAACAGATGGACTAATGTGACTATATATTATTCAATTCAATCTTCCCTGCTATCACCCATAAATATACCATTCCTGCTACGATACCAGCTTTGTTATATTGTTTTCTCGGCATTCCCTCTGTTTATCTCCCTTAGCTGTGGCTGTTTTGACCTGAGATTTCAGCTGTAAATTATTAATCTCAGTGTTGCAGCAATCTTATCTGTATCTTGATAGGTATTAAGCTGTATGTGTATATCTCACCTGGGAAATGAACACTTCATGTGTTTCATTACATTACAACTTGAGAGTGTCCCCAGGTGGTGGGAACACCAGTCTTTACTGGTACCTGGGCAAAACATACAATCTAAAATAAAGGGCACCTATTTCGCTTAATTTAGATACGGTATCATAATGTTGCTACGTGGCGAGATAGCAATGTGTATTTATTGCGCGGGACAGGAGCATTTCTTTATGTATATGGGAAATTATTAGACCACACAGGTAAGAAATCTACACCATGGACCTTTGCGCAACTACAGAGAAAGTTGCAGGGGTGGAAATATGAGGGCGGAAGCCATAGCAACTGCTACAAAGCCTAAAAGCAATGAATGCCAAACAAATCTGCCACAGCGACACTCCTTTTTCCAGCAGTGTATACATGTATTTGTGTATCTATGCATGTATGGAGCTAGTAAATGCCCCCCATCATTAAAAATTAATTCAGACCCCAGACAAGACCCCTAAATATATTCATAATCGAGACCCCTTAATTAATTCAGAGCCCAAAGAAGACCCCTAAATCAACAGACCCCAGACCAGACCGTTAAATTAATCAGACCCCAGGTTAGACCCCAGCATTAATCTAGACCAAAGATAAAGCCCCTAAATAGGACTCCAGACCAGAACTCATAATCAGACCAGACCCCATAATCAGACCAGAGACCAGACCACAAAAGTTAATCAGACCACGAATCAGAATTAAAAAAAAGAAAGTTAGACCCCAGACCAAACCCCTTTATTATTTACTTACCTCTTCTCGCTTCCGGCTTCTCTTAAGAGCCCGACACACAAGGTCCTGATGCTGCTTACAGAGTTAAAGCTATAAGACTTGTAAACATTTCATTCTTGCCCTCAAGGAAAGGTAGCATACACCATTGGTCAAAGCTAAATTGTGAACTGGGAAACACATGATGGATGAAAGATTTTAACTAGGATTCACATTAGGGGTTTGAGCACAATCTTGACTATTTGGTCCATTGCTTTTGTCCATAGTCTTTATGTACTCTTTTTCAAAATCTGCTAAAAAATGTTCTCGATATCCAACCAGATGATTGGATGCTTCTCAGCATCAGGAGATGAATTGGGCAACACATAAGGAGTCTGTGTTCTTGTTCACTCCTGTGATTATATCTAACATACCATAACAAAATAAAAAATGAATAAAAAAGCAATAAACTAACATAAAAAACACTAGCTATAAAAGAAATAAGGAATCATAATGATAAAAACTATTTCTTGCATGCTCTACATATTCTAAAACGAAATTGTACATGTGTGTCCACCTACAGACACATAACTAGAAATGGTGAGGTTGCAGTCACACCAATGCCCTGGAGCCTAAGGAGGTGTAAAAGGTACCTCTGCCCCTTATGAGGAGACCAGTACTATAAATGAAATGTGTAGTTGGGGTGCCATATTACAGATTTTTCATTGGGGCTCAGGAGCTTCATGTTGCGCCTCTAGCTAAATAAAAACTTTACATTTTAGCCTTTGATATAGCTCATTAAACGACTTTCTTGGGCATGGAATGGGTTCATGTTGCCTGTGCGAAGCTTTGGAGTGCCTTTTGGAATTATTAAACTCCATAATAATTTACAGTATGTAATGTATTTTCCTTACTTTAAAGATGCAGTTTAATATTGGAAAGTAGTATTAGGCTCTACTAACTGTACTAGTAAGAAGCAGATCAGTGAAGGTAAGGAAAGTGTAACTGCACACTGTATGTATGAGATTTATTGCCTGGCGTTGTGTTACTCTCAGCATCTCACGCCACTAGATACTTGTGTAGCAAGTAAAGCAGATGCATCAAGTCCTGAGTGCAAATGGTTTTCCCTTTACTGTGAAAACAGATCCTGCATTTTCTCCTGTTACGGCCTATTCAGTGTAATAGGAGTGGAAGCCCGAACTTGCTTTACTTATACTGGAATTTGTGTAATACTTGCACAGTTACCTGGAACCTGCCTTTTATATTGTCAACTTTAAAAAAAAATAAAAATTTTAGGTCTCTACTATGCCCCTACTTCTCCCATTTCTACAAAAAACAATACTAAAGTGTTGGTTCATTGTCACTAAGAGTTGACACATGCCATTACAAGTCAGTCACTCCTCAGTTGCTCCTTAGCAATAGAAGACAAGATGCCATTATTTTTAAATAACAGTGATTGACAGTGAGTGTGTAGTCTGCTGCTAAGGAGCAACTAACAACATTTTGAATGTCATGTATCAACTCATAGGGCTAGTTCACACTGAGTTTTTTGGCACTGGTTTTTACACGGAAATCGCTTTGGAAACCGTGCCAAAAAACTGCCGATATCAACTCCCATTGACTTCAATAGGAGGCGGAGGCGTTTTTTCCCGCGAGCGGAAAATGCCCACGGGAAAAAAAAGCGACACGCTCTTTCTTCCTGTGGTTCCGTCTTTGACCTCCCATTGAAATCAATGTGAGGCAGAGAAAGCGTTATTCGCAGCGTTTTTTTGTCCGCGGCACTCAATGGCCACGGCTGAAAAACGCAGCAAAAAACGAAGAGAAGAAAGTGCAGGCAGGGCAAAATCTGCCTCAAAATTCCTGAAGGAATTTTGATGCAGATTTTTCTGCCTACAAAAACTCAGTGTGAACATACCTTTAGAAACACTTAACCTTTTTTTTACGGCCAGCTTAAGGGACATGCTCATATTCCTGAGACCCATCAATGATCATAAAAGTTACAAGCTATGGTGCATTGTCCTGCTGATATTAACCACTGGAGTTTGTGTAAATTTTACAATGAACCTGACCAGCAATTGTTCCAGGATACCTTTGTCTACCTTATTACAAAACCAATACCAGCTCTATTTACACACATGGCCTGTGATACGGGTATGCACAGCATAACAGCATAACCTGACACTACTGAAGGGGGCACCACTGGCCCATATGGCCATAGAGTACCCAGACCTTGCAGCAATGATCGCACACTTGGTGCCTAAACTTATGGACAGGTAACTGAAATAGATGCAGCTTTATTTTTTAGGTAACTGTCCAGTGTCAGACTGAGAGTCCTTGGGCCCACCAGAGGAGATGATCCCGAAGGCCCAATCTCCAACTATACAGAACATGAGCACATTCACTTCTAACTGCATTGTAATTTTGTTTCTATCATTGTACACACATGACATATCATTAATAAGGTATAATAAGTTGTTACTGAATCATCCCTATAAGAAATAGACTCTCATGGCAATTCATTGGCTCTAAAGTTACTATCTTCACTGGATCAGTGGGACCCATTAGTGTTTCAGAGCTAGGGCACAATGGGGATACCTGGTGGGTCAGTCCGATCCTGCAACTGTCTGGCAGCATTATTCGGGCATTATATGGTATGGTAGTTTGTACACAAAATTATTATATTAATGGGCACTATATATTATATCATAAGTGGGTGTACTGCACAGAGCACCATTCAAGCTAAGCCCAGACCTGTTTACATCACGCAGGATCATCAAAATATCCATTATGCAGGTATGGAGCTAATGTGTTCAAAGAAGTTGTGCCTTTGCTGCGGCCAGTAAGTATAAAAAGTCGATATGGTCATCTTCCAAGCCAAACATTGACAATCTGAGATATTACTACTGCATTTAATTGTGTTTAAAGGAGTACAACCAACCAATTGCACGGATTTCCACTAGTCTCCTGCGGTCCCCTCTGGTCAATAACCTCTTTTTGTCTTCATACTTAGGGGACCCATGCACCCAACTTTCTTACCTACTAATAAATAATATGCCATTTCAATCAGAACAACTCATTAATGATCATTCTGGGTTATGTGGTCATGTAGACAATGATTAAAAAATAGTTCTGAACATGGGGCAAATGGGAAAACAATTTTCAGCTACTTATCATCCTTCTTGGAAAAGGCATAATAATATAATATCTTTTTAATGATTTCAGGCTGGTGGGGGATTCTGGTTTGTCTCATATGTGCCTAGCTTCTGTGCAGGAATTTTTACTCTGGACATACCAACAATAGACATACCTTAAAAAACTTTAATGAAATTTGACTTTCTTAAGGCTTCAAAGCAGTTTGTGTAAATAGTCATAAATCAAATCATGAAAGCATTCAATCAATGACATCACAAAACTAACAAATATAGGAAACCAAAATCTAATTCAGTTTTTATTTCATAGCTCATTGCCATCATCTCAAGCTAATTTAAATGTCTTTACTTCAAATTGTATTTCATAGCTCATTGGTATCATTCAACAGTTTTTTCCCTAGTTCAGCCAATATAATTCACTCACACAGAAAAAAATCCATTATCCATGAAAGGGTTAATAAACCACAGAGTAAAATTAAAACACAAAAACATCATTATAAATTCTAGTCTCTCCTGTTTCCATATGTTTGTAATAGTTAGAAATACAACGGGCTGATCACGTCACTTGACACCGCATAAACAGACCGGACAGGAAAGGCACTCTCTGGAGAGAGCAAGATCCTACAAGGAATCATTTGATACCTTAGTTTCCTCCCTTTCACCATTTACTTCCATTTGCTGTTGTCATTTTTGTGGCTTGCCTTTGATGTCATGTTTTGTAGCGTGTATATGTAGTGTTTTTTGTTATTGATTTTTTTTTTTTAATACCTGATTTTAAATCTATTGAATTGTGGAGATTCTGTAAAATTTTGCAGCTGCTCAAACATACAAAAATCTAAATGTACACAAAGTGACTTGGGCGAGCTTCTATTGTCATTCAAGCATCAAACCCTTCCCCCGGCCCTAGAGAACAAAAAAATACAAATGCACAAAAGAAAGAAAAAGTAAGAAACAAAAACATTCAAATCGAAGTCCTATGTAAAGGATCTGCCAGGCACAGCTTCTGGGTCAACGCCCATAGGTAATCAGTCTGTACCTGCTTCTATGGCCACCCTCTATTTATACCTGCCTTTCCTGTTCCTCCTTGCTTGTGATTCTTCTCGTTTGGTTTCCTGGCCCTGCTGCAGCTTCTGAACTATTTGACCCTGCTTCATACTGACCCTGGCTTACTGACTACTCTCCTGCTCTGCGTTTGGTACCTCGTACACTCCTGGTTTGACTCGGCTTGTTCACTACTCTCCTGCTCTGCGTTTGGTACCTCGTACACTCCTGGTTTGACTCGGCTCGTTCACCACTCTTGTTGCTCCATTGCCCCATTTCCCTTAGCCTTGTGTACCCTTGTCTGTTTGTCTGTCGTGCACTTACTGAGTGTAGGGACCGTCGCCCAGTTGTACCCCGTCGCCTAGGGCGGGTCGTTGCAAGTAGGCAGGGACTGAGTGGCGGGTAACTTAGGGCTCACTTGTCTGTTTCCCCACCCCCATCATTACATCCTATTTATTGTTCATCCTTTCAGGAAGGGGCATGATGAACACGACCAAATCATGTCTCCAAACCCATAGCAGAAACGACTTCTTGGGGTTTCCTCACTATAGGATCAGTCTGCAAGTTAAAGGAGTGATAAATATAACGTCCACAGCATATAAAATATGTTTCTCTGAGGTTCTCAGAATTGTAGATATTCAAAATAAAATGTTGATCATATATGAGCAGTGCAGTGGCGTGATTTAATCAACGAAGCTAATAAGGGGCATGGAGAATCTAAGTTATGAGGAAAGATTAAAAGAACTAAACCTATTTAGCCTTGAGAAAAGACGACTAAGGGGGGACATGATTAACCTATATAAATATATGAATGGCGCATACAAAAAATATGGTGAAATCCTGTTCCATGTAAAACCCCCTCAAAAAACAAGGGGGCACTCCCTCCGTCTGGAGAAAAAAAGGTTCAACCTGCAGAGGAGACAAGCCTTCTTTACTGTGAGAACTGTGAATCTATGGAATAGCCTACCGCAGGAGCTGGTCGCAGCAGGGACAGTAGATGGCTTTAAAAAAGGCTTAGATAATTTCCTAGAACAAAAAAATATTAACTGCTATGTGTAGAAATTTTTTACTTCCCCTTTCCCATCCCACTTCCCCTTTCCCATCCCTTGGTTGAACTTGATGGACATGTGTCTTTTTTCAACCGTACAAACTATGTAACTATGTAATCTGAAGAGTATTGAACAACAATGTAATACCTTTTGCTTATATATCGCCAACATATTTCGCAGTGCTATTTAAAGATTGTTACCATAAACATCAGTTTCTGACCCCCAATGGGGCTCACAATGTAATTCCCCTATCTTACACAGTAGTATTAATTTCATAGGAGGACAATAATCTATCAGTATGTATTTGGAAAGTGGGAGAAAACAGGAGTACCCAGATTTTTACTTATTTTAAAGTTATCTTAACAAAATTAATATAATATATAATATTTCACATACTGTAGATAGATAGATAGATAGATAGATAGATAGATAGATAGATAGATAGATAGATAGATAGATAGATAGATAGATAGATAGATAGATAGATAGATAGATAGATAGCCTCCTGTACCCACCAGATAAACACTGAAGAAGGTATAAAAGGTTAGTAAATTTGTTATAATTTTTAAAAATATATAATTTTTAAACTGAACGGTTTAGTACAGAGGTAGATGATAGTGGTGGGGGAAAGTGTCACCAGGGGCAGAGACTTTCTCACTGAGCAGTCACCCGTCTACCATTACCATTCGACAGATATTGCACTGCAGTACTTGTGTCTATGCATAATGGGGGGATATAGTAAAAAGTTTACACCAGTTTTTTGGTATAAATAGTTGCAACTTTTGCTGCACGCCTTAGCTGCATTAACATTTGTGATTTCTTGAAAGTGGCTAGAAAAGGGGCATGGTTTACAGGAGGCGGTGAGGCCTATGAATGCTTGAGAAAGGCCCATGTGGGCTGAAATGTTGCAATGACGTATGGGTGAATAAACCTTTTTTCACTGAATTGGAACCTGTGTTGTCCTGCCTATTCGTTTGGAAATAGATAGATAGATAGATAGATAGATAGATAGATAGATAGATAGATAGATAGATAGATAGATAGATAGATAGATAGATAGATAGATAGATAGATAGATAGATAGATAGATAGATAGATAGATAGATAGATAGAATATATGACATTAAGATATACGACATGGGGGGGATAACGTTTTTACATTGGTGCCCAAATGCTTCAAGCTGCCCTGAGACAATAGATTGCATTAATTTGTGCAGAAAATCTAGATAACATAGACGTTAGGTTAATGTTCTTTTACAGCTGACCATAAACATTAGCTTATTGAGTGCAAGAATTTCCAGGAACACGTTGCTTATACAAATACCTAGGGCCAGACACTTGGTGAGTTCTCAAGACATACAGGCCCGGGTGCTTGGTCAGTTCCACAGACAGCCATGCAAGGCATGCGCTCAATCATCCAGATTTTAAACCACCCACTCACCGATATGCTTACGTAACTATGCTTAAGTGTAACGATATGCTTAACAACGTTTTAGAAAACCCTAATACATAGTTGCCAACAGTCCCAAATTTTCCAGGACTGTCCCAAATTTACAGAGAATGTCCTGGCAAATTACTGTTCTGGACGTGTCCCGGCAACTACCATATTCAATTGTATGCCTCTGCCATTCACTCCTCCGCTCGAACACGATCTCTGCATTTAAGGTGTTTGCAGCTCATCGGGAGCCCGGCAATGAAATTCCGGTGGGGTTCCGGTGGTTGCAATGGCAACCGGAGGCCTAATACTGGCCTCCCGGTCTGCCTAACACTGAACGGCAAGATGGTGCCGGCTCAGGAGTTGAGCCGGCGTCATCAGTGGTGGATGTCAGCTGTATGTTTGTTACAGCTGACATCCACCTGTAACGGCAGGAACCGGAGCTAGCTCCCATCCCTGCCATTAACCCCTTCGATAAAGCGATCGCTGCATCTTAGTGGTTGCTAGCAGTTCGCCAGCCCTGACAGGCAATCAGGACTGGCGACTGCTGCTATGGCAACAGGATACACAATGGCATCCTGATCTGCCATTACATTACAGAAGCCGATTAGGTCCCGCCGGGCGGCGAAGCCTTATCGGCTTGCTGTCAGTGAATAACTAACAGCTCTAATACATTGCACTACTGTAATGACGGGGTAGGGAGACAGACAGGTGAGCCCTAATCTACCCGCCACTCAGTCCCTGCCTACTTGCACGGCCCATCCTAGGCGACGGCGTACAACTGGGCGACGGTCCCTACGCTCAATATGTGCACGACAGACAAACAGACAAGGGTACACAGAAGCTAAGGGAAATGGGGCAGTTGCCCACGGCAACACCGTGAGCAACAAGAGTAGTGAACAAGCCGAGTCAAACCAGGAGTGTACGAGGTACCAAAAGCAGAGGTCAATAGTACAAGCAGCAGCAGCAGCAGAGCCAGGAAACAGGCAGAATCACAGGCAAAGGAGGAGCAGGAAATGAAGGTATAAATAGACAGAGGGCGGGAGCTAGCTCCGTCTGGCCAGGCTGTGATAGGCTCTCCCACTTCTCAACCTCCCAGCCCCAGTGGTAGATGATCGAGTCACTCTATAAGACTTAGGAGCAGGTGCAGACTGATTAACCACGGGCGTCGACACAGAAGCTGTGTCTGGCAGATCCTTTACAACTACATAGGTAGTGTAATGTATTAGAAAAAAAAATATCAGACAGTTGGACCTTCAAGTCCCCTAGTGGGACTTGAAAAAAAGTGTAAAAATAGTGTACAAAAAGTATAAAAAAGTGCAGGAAAAATAGTGAAAAAAGTTAAAGTTTGAAAACATAATAAAAGTTTCAAAGTAATAAATAAAACACAATCGCCCTGTTCCCTTATCAAGTCCTTTATTATTGAAAAAAAATAATAAACCATACGTATTTGGTATTGCCGCAACCGTAATGGCCTGAGCTATAAAAAATATTATATTATTTATTGCATTTCTGGTTTTTGGTCACTTTGCCCTACAAATATTGGAATTAAAAAGTGATTAAAAAGTCGCACGTATCCAAAAATGGTACATATAAAAACTATCGCTCGTCTCGCAAAAAACAAGCCCTCATACAGCTCCATCGACTAAAAAGTTATGGTTCTCACAACTTGGCGACAGAAAAAATACATTCTTTTTACAAAAGTCATTTTATTGTGACAAACGTTGTAAAACATAAAAAAGTGCTATAAATTTGGTATCGCTGGAATCATACTGACCCGCAGAATAAAGTTAACATGTAATTTATAACGCATGGTAAATACTGTATAAAAAAAACCTATGCCAGAATTGCGTTTTTTTTGGTCACCTGGCCTCCCAAAAAATAGGAGAAAAAGTGATCAAAAAGTCGCATGTTCCCCAAAATGGTACCAATAGTAACTACAGCTCGTACCGCAAAAAAAACAGCCCTCATACCACTACGTCTATGAAAAAATAAAATTAGTTAAGGCTCCAATAAGTCAGGAAATAAAAAATATGCAGTTGTGCAGGTCCGAGGGGAACATTTCTTCTGTTTCAAGAGGCGATTTATCAAGGTCCTAAAATTAGGGAACCAGGAAGGGGAGGGCCCAAACATATCTGCTGGAAGCGACGGCGCCCGTATTATACCAGGACAACACTTTCCCAGCAAAATTCCCCAAACTGAAAAGGTGCAGAGTGTGGAGCAAAATGGGGATAAGAAAGGACATTTATCAATGCGACACTGGCCTGTGCAGAAAGGATTGCTTCACAGCGTAACACACATCTGTGGATTATATTATTGGTTTTTTACCCCATTATTATACCACCTAGCTATGCCCCTGATATATATAGCCCAGCTTACATGTACCCCCACATTATAAACAGAAACACCAGCAATAATCAAACAAAACTACTACCAAGCAAAATCCGCGATCTAAAAGCAAAATGGCGCTCCCTCCCCTCTGAACCCTACAGCGTGCCCAAACTACTTCCACATATATGGCATTTTCATACCCGGGAGAACCATTTTAACAATTTTTGGGGCGTGTGTCTCCAGTGGCACAAGCTGGGCACGACATACTTGCCACTGAAATGGCATATATATGGAAAAATATTAATTTTTAATTTGCACCATCCGCAGCGCATTCATTTATGGAAAAGACCTGTGGGTGAAAATGCTCACTACACCCCATAATAAATGCCTTGAGGGGTGTAGTTTCCAAAATGGGGTAACTTTCTTTTTATTATTTCACATCTGAGCCCTGCAATTGTGAACCAATACTTCGTAAATCGCCAAATTAGGCCTCAATTTTACATGGTGCTCTTTCACTCCTGAGCCCTGTTAAATGTCCTTCTAAGACCTGCCGTGTTTCCAAACAGCAATTTATGACCACATGTGGGATATTGTTTTACTCGGGAGAAATTGCTTTACAAATTTTGCACCGCTTTTTCTCTTTTAGTCCTTGTGGAAATGAGAAAAAAAATCGCTAAACCTAAATTTTCTTTGAAAAAATGTAGATTTTAATTTTCACGGCCTACTTCCAATATTTTCTGTAAAAAACCTGCGTGGTCAAAATGCTCACTATACCCCTAGATAATTTCCTTGAGGTATGTAGTTTCCCAAATGGGGTCATATTTGGGGGGTTTCCACTGTTTTGGCACCGCAAGAGCCCTTCAAACCTGACATGGTGCCTAAAATATATTCTAATAAATATAAGGCCCCAAAATCCACTAGGTGCTGCTTTGCTTCTGGGTCCGATGCTTGAGTCCATTAGGACACTAGGGCCACATGTGGGATATTTCCTAAAACTGGGCAATAAATATTGAGTTGCATTTCTTGGGTAAAACTTTCTGTGTTACAAAAAAAATTTCACCTCTACTTTGCTTTAATTCCTGTAAAACGTCTAAAGGGTTAATACATTTTCTAAATGCTGTTTTGAATACTTTGAGGGGTGAAGTTTTTAAAATGGGGTGACTTTTTTTGGGTTTCTAATATATACGGCCCCTCAAAGCCACTTCACAACTGAACTGAACTGGCCACTGTAAAAATAGCCTTTTGAAATTTTCTTGAAAATGTGAGAAATTGCTGTTAAAGTTCAAAGCTTTGTAACGTCCTAGAAAAATAAAAGGATGTTCAAAAAACAATGCCGATCTAAAGTAGACATATGGGGATGCTAATTAGCAACAATTTTGTGTAGTATAACTGACTGTCTTACAAGCAGATACATTTAAATTGAGAAAAATGCTAATTTTTGCAATATTTCGCTAAATTTTGGTGTTTTTCACAATTAAAGAGACTCTGTCACCACATTATAAGTGCCCTATCTCCTACATAAGGAGATGGGCGCTGTAATGTAGGTGACAGTAATGCTTTTTATTTAAAAAAAACGATCTTTTTTCACAAAGTTAGGAGCGATTTAAGTTTATGCTAATGAGCTTTCTTAATGCCCAAGTGGGCGTACTTTTACTTTCGACCAAGTGGGCGTTGTACAGAGGAGTGCATGACGCTAACCAATCGGCATCATGCACTCCTCTCCATTCATTTACACTGCACTAGCGATATATATATCGCTATGTGCAGCCTCATACACAAACCCTAACATTACTACAGTGTCCTGATAATGAATACACATGACCATCCAGCCTGGACGTCATGTGTACTCAGAATCCTGACACTTCTGACTCTTTTTTGTGAGATTCCAGCAACGGATACGAAATCTCGCGAGATCTCAGAGCTAAACGAGATTTGGTTTCACTTGCCGGAATCTCACAAAAAAAGATTCAGAAGTGTCAGGATTCTGAGTACACATGACGTCCAGGGCTTGTGTATGTGGCTGCACATAGCGATATATCTATATCGCTAGTGCAGTGTAAATGAATGGAGAGGAGTGCATGATGCTGATTGGTCAGCGTCATGCACTCCTCTGTACAACGCCCACTTGGTCGAAAGTAAAAGTACGCTCACTTGGGCATTAAGAAAGCTCATTAGCATAAACTTAAATCGCTCCTAACTTTGTGAAAAAATATCATTTTTTTAAATAAAAAGCACTGCTGTCACCTAAATTACAGCGCCGATCTCCTTATATAGGAGACAGGGCACTTATAATGTGGTGACAGAGTCTCTTTAAATACTGAACGTATCGAGCAAATTTTGCCAGTAACATAAAGTCCAATGTGTCACGAGAAAACTTTCTCAGAATCGCTTGGATAGGTAAAAACATTCCTAAGTTATTACCACATAAAGTGAAACTTGTCAGATTTGAAAAATGAGGCTCTGTCAGGAAGGTCAAAAGTGGCCATAGCGGGAAGGGGTAATCCCTTGCTGTCTTTGTTTACATAGCTGCAGCAAAGTCGTCTCATACTTGACATGTGACCACGGAAGCCAATGACTTGCTGCACAACTACAATACTGTATGTTATCGCTGCTTTTAATGGCTAATTAATGATGGCTGCAAGTGAACATTAGATGGAAAACCCAACATATAAGCACTGGAGTCACAATAACAACATGTAAGGACGGACTGTTAAAAAATGTTTCTTTGTTAAACTTCATTGGTTATTTTCTCCATGCGAGAACTTAATTTAAAGAATGAAATTTTTTATTATTTGTTTAGTCATAATTTTTTTATTTATATAATGCTAACACAATGCACAGAGGTGTATGCAGATCATGATATGTTACATAAGTCCCTGTCCCCAGTGGAACACACACACAGTACACACACATATACACACATACACTTTATAGGAAGTGATGTGTGCCGCAGAGCTTTGCCTGTACACAAAATCTGTCTGTCAATGTAAGCCTCGGGCACTTATGAGCTGGATAGAAATAATCAGTTACAGTTCCTGATCGATGTAAGTCCAAAAAGAATGCTATGAAGCCAGGGATTCCCAAGTGAACACAGGAAATATAGTGATGCTACGGTGATGATGTGTGTGTGTGTGTGTGTGCGTGCGTGCGTGCATGCGCACGCGCGTTCGTTCGTTCGTTCGTTCGTTCGTTCGTTCGTGTGTGTGTGTTGGTGTGTGTGTTTGTGTGCGTGTGATACTGGAGCTCCATTTTTCTGATAGAGCTCTAAATCCTCTGTATAACCATAAACTTAAAGGGTAACTAAACTTTCAGAAAACGTCTGACATGTCATAGTGAAATGTCAGAAGTTTTGATCGGTGGGGGTCCAAGCACTGTGACCTCCACCGATCGCTAAAACAAAGCTGCAGAAGCGCTTGGGTGATCGCTTAGCCACTTGGTTACTGATTGGGTTTTCTCGGAAAGAGAAGCAGTTGGTGTAGGGACTCAATAGAAAGTCTATGGGCCCGTACACCGTTACATCGGCTTTCCGAGAAAAGCCTATCTGAAACAAAGTGGCTCAGGGCTCACCCAGGTGCTTCTTGTTTTAGAAATCAGCGAGGTCTCAGTGCTTGGACCCCCGCCGATCAAACTTCAGACATGTCACTATGACATGTCAGAAGTTTTCTGAAAGTTTAGCTACCCTTGAAAAGATAACATTCGGCTGCCTGCAGCCACCACTATGGGAAGCTTAGGAGCTTACTGTATACTGATTTACTATTGAGTTCAATGTAAAAGCAGTATGTAATAAGTGCCCAAGCTCCCTCTAGTGGTGGATTCAAGCAGCCAGAACATTGGGGAAAATGTATTAAGACAGACGTTTCATACGCCAGTACTAAACCGATGCGGGGCAGATTAACATGTGCCTTCTTTTTTAGGATGCGCACGCCTCTTAAAAAATTTAGAGCCTCTTGGGGTGCTCTAGCAACAGAAATTGAAATCTACGCATATTATAAGCAGACATGTATGTGCGCTATAATGTGAGCCAATTTGTTATGTAGATATTAATAAATGTGCCGATCTGATGGTGACCACGCCCATACCAGTTAACTCCGCACATTTTTCTGTCCACTTTTTAAAATATAGGCTATATAGACTATATAGGCGAAAATATCTAACACGTTGGAAATTCTCCTTGTGACAACTTTATCGTTCCTTTTTCCCATAGGAAAGGTTGAAACAGAACTCCTGCTGTGCTAAAGCCACTAAAAGGCGTTGTTGCAGTGGTCTGAGAATGAGTAGATATTTCAAGGACTGTGAAAGGTGACTGGTGAAAATGTTTAGATTCCTATTTTCTCATACATTTATATTATACATTGCTACACAGGTACTACGTGTCACCATTCATAAATTATTGCAGAAAAATGAGTGTTGATAATATATGACATTCTTTTACAATAATGATGCCATTTTCAAAAAACAATTGCTGACAGTTTTCAAGTCCAAAATAGTACCCTGATTAATTTCTTAATATGTATTTGTAGCGGTTTAACGATCGAGCCAGGAATTGGACTATATAGGCGAAAATATCTAAGGCCCCATGCACACGAACGTACTTTTGCGGCCCCAATTCCCCCGAAAATCCACAAGAGAATTGCCGCCCCATTCATTTCTGTGGGGCCATGAACACGATCGTAGTTTTTACGGTCTGTGCATGGCACCGCAGAAAGAACGGACATGTCCTATTACGGCCGTCTGCTGCGGTCCGGGCTCATTGAAAATAATGGCCGCGGCCATGTGTATGACCCGAGATTTGCGGGCTGTTCGGCTGAAAGTCCACTGCTGGCCGACCCGAAAATCACGGTCGTTCACATGGCTACGGTCGTGTGCATGAGGCCTAACACGTTGGAAATTCTCAAGATTGGGCACTTATAATGTGGTGACAGAGCCTCTTTAAGATCAGGAATACTGACAGTCCCATGCCCTGATGGAATCTATAAGAATAATCACGTGATATTAATTGTGTGTATATCTAAACAACTATGATAGGGGCTTCACATATTCTCACACATTCCCTCATAACATCTATATCTTATATTTGTGTTTGGATGGTACAGGTGCCTAGATGGTAGAATTATCTTATTTTCTCAATTGTGTGTTATTATTATTTGAGCACTTCTTTTAATCCTTTCCCTATGTTACCTCTGGAACCCATGATTTTAATGACAGGGAATTATTTTCGGGCACATTGGGTCCATTTCCTGGGAATACCACAATTTGACTTTTTTGCCATATCTAGTCGACAGGTCATAACAAAAAAGTTAATCGGAGAAGCCCTTTAATGTGAACATACACCTTAGATATTTCTTGTTACTTATTGATCACAGTAGGATAACAATAATCTGTACTGTCTATACATTTTTACAGGACAGTCTGGATTTTGAAAGCACAGTAATTTCAGCTTCACCAAATAGGTCTGGGTATTGAAAGTAGAATGTAGGCAAAGATGGGGCATTATATAACAACTATACTGATTATATTTGTAATGACAGGTTTGCAAAATATCTCCAAAAATATTTCTTATATTTAGTATTTATTTTTAATAATCATTGATCGTGATAATTTGGCCACCAGGTGGTGCTAACTTTTGGTCATTCACTTAAAAAATTACAGTCACATAAAGAATACATTATGGAAATGCCTTGTTAGAAAATGTTATTTTGGAAAACTTCTGTCCAACTTACATAAGAACACAGAACCAGTTTGTAGGGTTTTTTTTCTACTTTTACATGACACTTTAGATATTTTAAAATATTTTTCGCTCAGCGTTAACATATTTATTCATCGCACAAAAAAATCCTGAAAAGAGCTGAATATTTAAAGTTCTTTCCAGTAATTCCTTTCTTATTGTCCAATAAACAAAGTCAAAGAAAGTCTTTATACTGTTTTTTTGGCCTGTTTTAGTCACCAGTGTATAACCAGACAGCAAACTGCCCCCCCCCCTCCTTCCACAGAGGAATGACTTGTATTGTTAATAAATCTTACCCTGATTCAGTGAATGGGAACAATGTTAGTTTACACTGCAGCATTGTGAAGGACACAACCAAAGGAGGAACTGTGGATTTAGAATTGATTTGTAAAGTGATTTGCAGAAAAAAAAACACAATTCAGAAGTAAAATTTGTAAACCACATTCCAGATTTGCTTACAGCTGTATAATGATTAATTAAAGATAGCATACAAGGACAATACATCGTGGAGAACATGAATTAGAGTTCGGTAGACAAATACCATCAATCTTTAACCTGCATGTTAATAGTGGTGATGGCAGTGATAAGCGTCAGAAAATTGCTATCTAATGTCAATGTCCAGGGTTCCAGAAGAGTTTGCTCAGGAGAAAGGACATAAGGATAATCTAATATAATTCACAAGATCAACTGTTCCAGATAGGTGCAGATCACTACATACATACAGTACCTTCTTTTTTTTACAATTTGTGAAGATACTGTTTTTAAAACAACAATTTAGCGATTAGAGCATTAAAGAAGCTCTGTCACCAGATTATAAGTGCCCTGTCTCCTACATAATGTGATTTGCACTGTAATGTAGATAACAACAGTGTTTTTTATTTTGATAAATGATTAATTTTGAGAAAGATATGCACAATTTTAGATGATGCTAATTACTTTCTTAATAGACAACTGGGCATGTTTTTACTTTTTTACCACCTGGGCGTTGTAAATAGAAGTGTATGACCAATCAGCGTCATACACTTCTCTCCATTAATTTTTAGCAGTACTCGCAACACAGAGTGATCTCGTGAGATCACGCTGTGCAGTCACA
Organism: Rhinoderma darwinii; assembly: GCF_050947455.1. Taxonomy (NCBI): domain Eukaryota; kingdom Metazoa; phylum Chordata; class Amphibia; order Anura; family Rhinodermatidae; genus Rhinoderma; species Rhinoderma darwinii. The sequence continues at coordinate 311,515,138 of NC_134691.1, forward strand.
TACTCTCACATGAACTTTACCGAAGTGTCTTGAGAGTGAATAGACATCACCTCCAGCCAGGATGCGATGTCAATTCACACTTCCGACACTTCGGTATAGTTTCTATGAATGACAGCACAGCGTGATCTCACGAGATCACGCCGTGCTGCGTAAGTAAGTCCCAAAGAAACTTTACCGAAGTGTCCGGAGTGTGAATAGACATCGCGTCCTGGCTCGAAGCGATGTCTATTCACTCTCAAGACACTTCGGTAAAGTTAATGTGGGAGTATGTGACAGTACAGCATGATCTCGCGAGACCACGCTGTGTTTTGCGAGTACTGCTAAAAATTAATGGAGAGAAGTGTATGACGCTGATTGGTCAGCGTCATACAGTTCTCTTTACAACGCCCAGTTGTCTATTTAGAAAGTAATTAGCATAAATCTAAAATTGTGCATAACTTGCTCAAAATTTATCGTTTTTCAAAATAAAAAACACTGTTGTTATCTACATTATAGCGCCGATCACATTATGTAGGAGATAGGGCACTTATAATGTGGTGACAGAGAATCTTTAAATGGTGTTTTCCATCAATTTTCATTAATCTGTGATCTGTGGGAGATCGGCATCCTGGTCTCATACAGCGGAATGAAGGGGCCGCATTGTAGGGGTGCAACCCATGGGACCTATCACAAATTGATAGCCTCTCCTAAGGAGAGGCCATCAATGAAAATTTCTGAAAACGGGAAAAAGGGAAACGGGGCAGCTGCCCACGGAGACACCGTGAGCAACAAGAGTGGTGAACGAGCCGAGCAAAACCAGGAGTGAGTGAGGTACAAAACGCTGAGCAGGAGATTGGTCAGAAAGCCAAGGGCAATAACAAGCAGAGGATCAGTAGTACAAGCAGCAGCAGCAAGCCAGGAAACAAGCATAGAAGAATCACAGGCAAAGGAGGAACAGGAAAGGCAGGTATAAATAGACAGTGGGCGGGAACTAGCTCCGCTGTGATAGGCTCTCCCACTCCTAAGCCTGCCATCCTGAGTGGTGGAAGATGGAGTCAGTCTCACAGACATAGGAGCAGGTGCAGACTGATTGCCCACGGGCGTCGACACAGAACCTGTGTCTGGCAAATCCTTTACATTTTTATTCTGCTCCACAAATTAGAATCTACACTAGCTACGAGCTGGAGTAAATTTTTACTATAATTTACGACAATTTCTGGTGTAATTGATAGTAACTTTGTCAGGCCGTGCCTGCCCCCTTCGACTAAACCCCACTATTTTAAAGGTGGCAAGACTGGCATAAATGGGTAAAAAGTCAAATAATTTTGCTTAAAGAGGCTCTGTCACCACATTATAAGTGCCCTATCTCCTTCATAAGGAGATGGGCACTATAATGTAGGTGACAGCAGTGGTTTTTATTTAGAAAAACGATCTATTTTCACCACGTTATGAGCGATTTTAGCTTTATGCTAATGAGTTGCTTAAAGCCCATGTGGGCCTGTTTTTACTTTAGACCAAGTGGGCATTGTACAGAGAAGTGTATGACGCTGACCAGCGTCATACACTTCTCTCCATTCATTTAGTCAGCGCATAGTGACACTGCGTTGTTCACTATGTGCTGTCTTATACTGACACATTAACGACACTGAAGTATTTAGACAGTGAATAGACATTCCTTCCAGCCAGGACGGGATGTCTATTCACAATCCCGACACTTCGTTAACGTTTCTGTGGTACTTACAGCAGAGCAAGCGTAATCTCGCGAGATCACACTGTAAATTATAGGTTACAGTGAGATTACGCTTTGCTCTGCTTTAAGTACCACAGAAACATTAACGAAGTGTCGGGATTGTGAATAGACATCCCGTACTGGCTGGAAGTAATGTCTATTCACTGTCTAAACACTTCAGTAACATTAATGTGTCAGTATAGGACAGCACATACTGATCTAGCAGGATCCTTATGCGCTGACTAAATGAATGGAGAGAAGTGCATGACGCTGATTGGTCACTGATTGGTCAGCCTCATACACTCCTCTGTACAACGCCCACTTGGTCAAAAGTAAAAACACGCCCAGTTGGTCATTAAGAAAGTCATTAGCATAAAGCTAAAATCGCTCCTAACGTGGTAAAAATAGATCGTTTTTCTAAATAAAAAGCATTACTGTCACCTACATTTTAGCGCTCATCTCCTTATGTAGGAGATAGGGCACTTATAATGTGGTAAACCCCTGATTTATTCCCTCCTTATTCTTCACTGAATTACAGTAGAGAGTAGTCTGTTTTTCTTACATCCAATTAATATTTCTAAATTGTTGTTATTTAGATCCGTCAATATAAATTGTTGTACATTTTTGCAGAACTTATCACATTCAATTATATTGAATTACAATTGTATCAGCAAAAAAATTAAAAGTTGATGTTTTTGAAGATGATTATGCCATCAGTTTGTATTACTCCCCATTCCAGACACAGAGACAGAGACAAGAACTGGCAAGCAACACAAGAACCACCAAATGTACAGCCGTAGATTTCTGATAATAGGAGCCACTGTAATCTGAACATTAGATAAGATGTCTACAGTATGTCAAGATTGCAAGAAACATTTTTTATAAATTACATAAAGAACTTGTACCGTAACCAAAGGAAACTTTTTGGAACTTTGCTAACTGATATATCGGGAAAGGACTGTAAATCCCAAATGTACTTAACTGACCTCAAACAAAGGAATTTAAGTCATTAGGAGACCAATTTATTCCTTGTGAGTGCATTCCTATTCTTTGCACACAAGGGCCACACAATCGTATGTTGTTTAGCTAATTACTAGGTCAGCAAATCTTCCCACAAACAGAACACGAACAAAACTGTGCATAAGGCAGAGCCGTTAACAACTGTTTAACAAAAGAGAACTAAGACGTTAATTTGGTAAAACTAGTCATTTAGGGGGAAAGGCCAAGAAAAAAAACTCAAATTGATTAATGTGCATTTGGAATTGTTGCCCATGAGAATACAACGTGTAGGAAACAGATACATAGAAGGTTATAGGAGTCTCAGCTTGTCAATTTGCAACTGTCTATCAGCTCTAGGCAAGGTATTTAAGATTTTATCTAGTCTATACATTAGGGTGGATGGGGCATTAACAGATTTGGAAAATGTAAGTGTTTGGTGCAGCCAATTTTTGGTCATGTTAAGTAGTAGTGGCTATACACCTAATGATAATTTTTTACTATAGGACAAGAAAAGATGGCTGTTAATGAATATCGCCCTGTCAACTATCAGTTCCAACCAATGGAAATTTGTTGTATTGATCATATCGGATATGTGAGAAAAATATTTTCCATAATGTACTCGATGTAGTCAAAAATAACTGAAACTTTGTTGGACAAAATTATCTATTTAGATACATCTTAACAGAGAGTTCATCAAAAGATGGCAATAATAAAATAGTCAAAAACTTACAACACACAGTTGACTGGTTCCACTACCTGCAGGACTGATTATGGCTCAGGCATTGATATTATCTCTCTGCTATATAGTTTCTATAGAGTAGCAGTCTATTTCCTGCACCGTCAATCAGAATAGTAAAGGCATTCTTGCCATCAAAAGTAGCCTGATGTCACTGCATGAAAATGTATTGTGGTTAGATTACCTTGTATCAAGGGCATAACAAGATAAAGCCGTGCCGGACCCCATACCCCCCAGATCGAACACCCCCTCCAGACTGGACATCAAAAATTATGTAAAAAATATACTCACCGCTTCTTTACACAGCGGGCCTGTCCCAGATACCCTCAGGCCGCCACATCAAGCCATTGGTCTCAACTTAATCATTATCCTGGGTGAATGAACACTTAGTTATGTCTCTACTTTGTACTAGACAAGTCTGAGATGAATATGAATAGATGTGCCAGAAATACACAGAGTAGTCAACTGGGTTTTGTAGCTTTTCAATATGTATTGTGGTGTACATGTTGTCAAAGAATCAAGGGAACCTGCAAAGGATGGTGGAGTTTGAACTTTGACATTTGCCCACGCTGACCTGCCTGTTTCCCATGATCAGAGAGAACCAAAGGGCAACTTCCATCCCAGGGGCAAGGTGGTTGCATAATTATTCACTATGAACCCTCTGATTATGATTACAGGGTGGGCCATTTATATGGATACACCTAAATAAAATGGGAATGGTTGGTGATATTAACATCCTGTTTGTGGCACATTAGTATATGGGAGGGGGGAAACTTTTCAAGCTGGGTGTTGACTATTGCGGCCATTTTGAAGTCGGCCATTTTGTATCCAACTTTAGTTTTTTCAATGGGAATGCAACCCTCTTCTCCCACTCTTCACACACTGATAGCAACACCGCAGAAGAAATGCCTCCCAATCTGACCCCCTTAGACTTTTATCTTTGGGGTCATCTGAAGGCAATTGTCCATGCTGTGAAGATACGAGATGTGCAGCAACTGAAACTACGGATACTGGAAGCCTGTGCTAGCATTTCTTCTGCGGTGTTGCTATCAGTGTGTGAAGAGTGGGAGAAGAGGGTCGCATTGACAATCAAACACAATGGGCAGAACTTTGAACACATTTTATAAGTGGTCAGAAACTTGTAAATAACTCATGAAAGAATAAAGTAACGTTAAAACCAAGCACACCATTGTTTTTCTTGTGAAATTCTCGATAAGTTTGATGTGTCACATGACCCTCTTCCCATTGAAAAAACTAAAGTTGGATACAAAATGGCCGACTTCACAATGGCCGCCATGGTCAACACCCAGCTTGAAAAGTTTCCCCCCTCCCTTATACTAATGTGCCACAAACAGGAAGTTAATATCACCAACCATTCCCATTTTATCTAGGTGTATCCATATAAATGGCCCACCCTGTATAACAACCAGGATAGCAGATGCTACAGGGCCCAGCAGATCAGGGGACTTACCTTCAGTGTACAAGGAGCCCATGAGGTGGCGCTACAGGGAAATTTGACACTTACTGACAGGTTTCTGCAGAGATTACATGTAATTGCTGGGGATCCCAGCAGGAGGACACTTTGTGATCAGCTTGTTGTCAAGTAGAATTTGTCCAAAGCAGACAACCGCTTTAGTGTAATAAAGTTTATTGTAAATTAGTAGTGAATTATTTAAATTTTTTGTGCTCAGAAACAGCACCACTCTTGTCCATAGTTTTGCCTCTGGTATTGAAGTATTGGGCTATGTTCACACAGGGCATATACGCTGCGTAAAAGTACACAGCGTATCTGCCCTGGTCCCCGCAGGAAATTTCATCCAAAAAAACAAATTGTGGTGCAGTTTTTCGGCTGGAATGTCCACTGTTGGAGAACAGCAGGTAAAAAAAAAAAAAAAAGACTATACATGTGATTGGCTGCAGCAGTCAAATGGGATGAAACGTCATCCCCGGAGGCCGGGCAGGACGCAGAAACAGAGAGATCTGGGTAAGTATAATCCTTTTTTTTTTATGCGGAATCGCAGCTTTTTCACCGCAAAAATTGCAGAATCTGCAATTTGTTACGGGTTCTACCACTCCTTGGAATTCAATGGGGAAATTCCGCGACAGTAAAGCAGCGATTCCAAAGCATAAATTGACATGCTGCAGATTAACAAACTGCGCATCAAGTCAATTTATGAAAAAACAATTCTGCATATTTTTTTACGCAGCGTGTGGATGGGATTTGTTCAAATCTCATCCACTCTGCTGTTACTGTATTACGCTGCATATTTTCTGCAATGAAATCCATTGTGGAAAATCTGCAGTGTTTACGCTACGTGTGGACATACCCTTCAAGTGAATAAGGCTGAGCTGCAATATCGGACATGACACACGCACAAAAGTGGCACTGCCTCTGCAATAAAATTTAAGTATATATTTTTTTTTAATCTCAGACAAATCCATTAATAAATATTGTACAGTGAATTTAATATTTTATGAATATAGGATCAGCATACAAGGTGGATGGTGAAAGAAGTCCACACTCAATGATACTAGGATACCTTATGAATGAAGATGGTGTGTTAATCTATGTGTAGACAACAGGTGCACTTTAACTCCAAACTACAAAATGGAAATAAACCATCCCTTAGACATTCGCCTTTGTCAAAAAAAAAAAAATCACATTTCCTGGTGTTCCCATTGATATCTAATTATTCTGCTTAAGTCAGGGAAGGAGGGCAATATGTTAAATGTTCCTGTTATGAAACCGCCTCAGTAGCTAAACAGTGAAAAATTGAATTTCCGTTGGATGGAAAGTGTCCAATTTAAAGAAAAAAGGAAAAAAAATAGAGAAATCCTGCTTTCCTTCCTTACTTCTAGCGCAAATATAAACTTTAGTAATTAAACTTTTCACCTTTGCAAGTAGCTGACTGTGTATTCCTGCACAGTGGGTGGTTTGTACGGCAGACATATTGACTTGGAACAATATACAAAGCTGAAATCCCAATCTGGAATGTAGCTAATGTAACAATGTATATCTCTAGTGCCACTCACACATCCTCTGCTCAGATTTGCATATATTTTGCTCTCTAAATGAAACACATAGCGGTACCGTAATTAGCTACTTCGAGACAGCAAAATGCACAGTCAGGAAAAACAATATTGAAGATGAGAAGTGGCAATTTCCATAATTATTGATATTTTACGTGAAAGAGAATGTCGACACTTTAGAAGTCTTGAAAATATTTAGAAGAAAATGAGAAAATTAACCTTTAGAGAAGGGTCAGCCAGAATAATGACGTTTTTTGGATTTATAAAGGATTCTCAGAGAACAGTTATCAGCATTAAACAAAACTTTCTAAATGTGGATCAATTTAAAGATAATGCAAAGTGGGTAGTTGCCGGATACTTTCTAGGTAATTATGAACCAGCATGTAAGGAAAAAAGGAAACACAATTAAATCATTATAAAGTTGGTGACAAGATCTTAAAACGGACTCTTAATCCTGAATCAAATTCTTAATTCTGTATGAGAGCGACATAGAGAAGACTTGACAGTTAATTGCATCTATTATCCTGACTCATTTTTCTGGATGAAATAAGGAAATGTTATATCCAGGGTGACATCCAATACTGGTGAGTTCATTTCTGTATACCAATAGAGCAGCGCTTCTACATTACTACTGATGTACCTGCACAGAATCTTACCTTGGACAACATGGAGATTGGTAAGCCAGGTAAGTGTGGGCTGTCTTTGACCTGATTTAAATGTTAACATCTGAGTTTTTTTTTTATTACTTTGACAGGTAATTTCTTTATTCCATCGTAAAATCTTTCAATAATATGTAACTACTTGTATGGTGTCCCTGGGATAAGTCCTTTACAGGTAAATCCATATTTTACCTTCATTGGAAATTATATATCCAGTACTTGAGAAACATTTAGGCCTCATTCACGTGGCCGTGCCCATAATCACTGCTCGTGATTGCAAGCACGGACGACCGCTGACAGCCACCCGCCCGCATTTTCGGCCCGTGCTCCCATACAAAGTATAGGAGCACGGTCCGTAAAAAGCAAAATATAGGACATGTCCTATCTTTCGTGGCAACTTTCTACGGCCCGGACACCTTCCCATAAATATACGTAAAGGTGTCCGTGGTCAATAGAAATGAATGGGACTGTAATTGCGGACCGCAATTATACACGAATTCTACGGTCGTGTGCGTGGAGCTTTATGCAGAAGACTTTATTAGATCATGTTTCAAACTATACAGTAAAAGATGGACATTAATGTTTTCAGAATTTAAGAGCTGCTGGAAGACTTAAATGATTGAAGCAAATCTCCAGTTAAAATGAACACAGTCCTCTTAGATCCTCATATGCAGTACTTTGAAGCTCAAGCTCTTTGTGCTGCAGGCCTCCCTTTCTTCCTTATTCACTAACGAGAAGTTGTTATCATTGTATGCCATGTTGAAGATACAGTGGAGCTGCAGCCCGGCCACAGTCACTGTTTCTTCAAGCCTGCCAACTCAAATTACACAACATCAAGTCCAACCTATAATCCTACCGTATTGATCCAGAGTAAGGCAAAATCCCTATGAGGAGGAAGCCAATTGCCACCTATTGGGGGGAAAATTATTTCCTGACTTTAATTATAGGAATCAGAATAAATCCCTGGATCAACATCCCGTCTCCAAAAATATACTACCCAGAACTTGTAATATTATATCTTTGAAGTAAGGCATCCAGGCCCCTCTTGAACTTATCCAGTGAATTAAAAATCACAACATCCTGTGACTCTTCCAGTAAAGTTCCTCGCTGCTCTTACAGTAAAGAATCACCATCTATGATGACAGTAAAACCATCTTTCCTCTAGATGTAGAGGATGCGCACTTTGTCATGGGGATTAGCTAGCAATGTTCCTCTTTAGACACACAGATAACTTATCATTGCCGGTTTGGCTAAAATATTCAAGTTATTTTAGCTCTGCGCATCTATCTATATATCTTTTTCTCAACAGGGAGGAAGTAACTGCTGCCTACATGATAAAAATGTATAAGGACAAGTGACCGGATTAACGATCGCTCGTCCCCATACTAGCTCCTTGTGAGAGGAGCAAACGAGCGCCGATCAACCAGCTGTCTCGTTGATCGGCGCTCGTTTACATGGCCCAGGTCGGGCTGTCCAACACCAGCTTTAGTATTCTGCAAGGTCAATCTCAGACAGTGTCTTCTGGTATTTCTTTTATCTCTACAAATGCCTAGTTCACCATGTTGTTGCACCATGCTCAGATATATCCAATAAAAATTGAGGTAAAAAATATCCTCACTGTCCTGCCTGAAATGATCTCATGATAATTCAGTTTTAATGAATATAAACGGTAATACAAGAATGTCCAAAACTGATGCAATTTCACATATGGATTAAATGTCCATTAGAATAACTAGTCATAATGACATGTCTCAATCCCACAGAGGCTGAAGAACATTGTGTGTGGTTCAGACAGTCATCATCATTTTCTGTGACTAAAACATGAGGTTCCCACAGAAAATCATTGCAGAATCAGTTGCCGTCTTACAATTACAAGCCTTATAAAGCAATGACATGCTGGCCCATGTAGGAAAAATATTATTAACCCTTTACATTATTAACTCCTTAACTCCAAAGAAAATCGAGTTCAATTTAATATTGCTATCAAGTAAGTATCATGTGTTATTGATCCAGAAGAAGGCAAAATAAAAGTCGTACAATTACTCCAAGTCGTAAATACTCTTTCCTCACTCTGTCAGTTACCCTCCTCAAGCAATTACCCATATTAAAGGAAGCCTCAAGAGACAGTCCCCTTTAAGGGACTTAAAGACGACCTGTCAGCTCTCCTGACCTACGGTACTTGTATTCCCAATTAAATAGAAATATTCAATGTGCCAATACTTTGTTATTCCACCGGGAAAATTATGCATGAATTTAGTACTGGGTGTTACCATACCCCTTGTCAAAGTGGTGACCCCTACACAGCAGGGAAGGCATTAGGGGGGGGGCAAACTCGGCAATTGCCCAGGTCCCCCATTTTCTTAGGGCCCCCTGCCCGCGGCTGCTACGGGGCCCTAGGCATGAGGGGGCGGCACGGGCCCCGGTGCTAGCGACAGCCACATTCACTTTTATCTGCATCCTCAGGACGCAGATATAAATGAGTACTATAGGCTGCAGCCTATAAGGCGCTGGGAAGACTCCCTGCGCAGGATGGCGTGATGACGTCACTGCATCACGCTGGACTGCGCAAGGAAAATGCAATATATTTTTTTGGGGGGCTGTGTGGCATTATACAGGGGGGATTGTTGTATAGCACTATATACAAGGGGGGCCGTATGGCACTATATACAAGGGAGGGGTGCTGTGTGGCACTATATACAAGGGAGGGGTGCTGTGTGGCACTATATACAAGGGAGGGGGCTGTGTGGCAATATATACAAGGGGTGTTGTGTGGCACTTTATACAAGGGGGGGCTGTGTAGCACTATATACAAGGGAGGGGGCCTGTGTGGTACTATATACAGGGGGACGGCATTTTGGCACTATATACAAGGGGGGTTGTGTGGCACTATATACAAGGGGGGTTGTGTGGCTCTATATAAAAGGGGGGCTGTGTGGCACTATATACAAGAGGGGGCTGTGTGGCACTATTTATAAGGGCGGGCTGTGTGGCACTATATACAAGAGGGGCTGTGTGGCACTATCTACTAAGGGGGGTGTGGCACTTTCTACTAGGGGGAGCTGTGTGACCCTTTATACAAGGGAGGGGGGCTGCATGGCTCTATATACAAGGGGAGGGCATTGTGGCACTATATACAAGGGGGCTGTGTGGCACTATATACAAGGGAGGGAGGCTGTGTGGCACTATGAACAGGATGAGCTATGTGGCACTATCTACTAAGGGGGCTGTGTCTACTAGGGGGCACTATATACAAGGGGGCTGTGTGGAACTATCTACTAAGGGGGGGCTGTGTGGCACTGTTTACTAGGGGGCACTATGTACAAGAGAGGCTGTGTGGCACTATATAAAAGGGGAGGCTGTGTGGTAATATATACAGGGGGAGGGCATTTTGGCACTATATACAAGGAGGGTTGTGTGGCACTATATAAAAGGGGGGCTGTGTGGCACTATATACAAGAGGGGGCTGTGTGGCACTATTTATAAGGGCGCGCTGTGTGGCACTATATACAAGAGGGGCTGTGTGGCACTATCTACTAAGGGGGGTGTGGCACTATCTACTAGGGGGAAGTGTAGCACTATATACAAGAGGGCCATGTGGCACTATATACAAGGGGGAGCTGTGTGGCCCTTTATACAAGGGAAGGGGGCTGCGTGGCTCTATATACAAGGGGAGGGCATTGTGGCACTATATACAAGGGGGCTGTGTGGCACTTTATACAAGGGAGGGAGGCTGTGTGGCACTATGAACAGGATGAGCTATGTGGCACTATCTACTAAGGGGGCTGTGTCTACTAGGGGGCACTATATACAAGGGGGCTGTGTGGAACTATCTACTAAGGGGGGGGCTGTGTGGTACTGTCTACTAGGGGGCACTATGTACAAGAAGGGCTGTGTGGCACTATATAAAAGGGGAGGCTGTGTGGCATTATATACAAGGGAGGGGGCTGTGTGGTACTATATACAAGATTGTGCTGTGTGGCACTATTTATAAGGGTGGGCTGTGTGGCAGTATATACAAGAAGGGCTGTGTGGCACCATCTACTACGGGGGGTGTGGCACTTTCCACTAGGGGGCTGTGAAGCACTATATACAAGGGGGGCTGTGTGGCACTATATACAAGGGAGGGGTGCTGTGTGACACTATATACAAGGGAAGGGTGCTGTGTGGCACTACTATACAAGGGAGGGGTGCTGTCAGGCACTATATACAAGGAATGGGCGCTGTGTGGCACTATATACAAGGGGGGCTGTGTGGAACTATATACAAGCAGGGTCTGTGTGGCCCTTTATACAAGGGGGAGGCTGTGTGGCACTATATACAAGGGGAGGACATTGTGGCACTATATACAAGGGGAGCTGTGTGCCACTATATACAGGAGGGGCTGTGTCGCACTGTCTACTGGGGGAACTATATACTAGGGGGCTGTGTGGAACTATCTACTAAGGGGGGGGGTTGTGTGGCACTGTCTACTAGGGGGCACAATATACAAGGGGGCTGTGTGGAACAATCTACTAAGGGGGGGCAATGTGGCACTATCTACTAAGGGGGCTGTGTGGCACTGTCTAATAGGGGGGCACTATATACAAGGGGGCTGTGTGGAACTATCCACTAAGGGGGGCTGTGTGGCACTGTCTACTAGGGGGCACTATGTACAAGAGGGGCTGTGTGGCACTATCTACTAAGGGAGGTGTGGCACTTTCTACTAGGGGGCTGTGTAGCACTATATACAAGGGTACTGTGTGGCACTATATACAAGGGAGTGGTGCTCTTGTGTGGCACTATATACAAGGGAGGGGGGCTGTGTAGAACTATATACAAGCGTGGGCTGTGTGGCCCTATATACAAGGGGGGCTGTGTGGCACTATATACAAGGGAGAGAGGCTGTGTGGCACTATGAACAGGAGGGGCTGTGTGGCACTGTCTACTAGGGGGGCTGTGTGGCACTGTCTACTAGGGGGCACTATAGACAAGGGGGCTGTGTGGAACTATCTACTAAGGGGGGGCTATGTTGCACTATCTACTAAGGGGGGCTGTGTGGTACTGTCTACTAGGGGGCACTATATACAAGGGGGCTGTGTGCAACTATCTACTAAGGGGGGCTGTGTGGCACTTTCTACTAGGGGGCTGTGTGGTGCTATATACAAGAGGGAGGACTGTGGTGCTATCTACAGGGGGGCTGTGTGTGGAGCTATCTACAGGGGGCTGTGTGTGCCACTATCTAGAGGGGGTGTGCTTGGCGCTATCTGCAGTGGCACAAAGGGGGCATTACTGCTGTGTGGGCACAAAGAGGGCACGGTTACTGAGGGGGCACTTTTATTGTGTTAAGCACTAAGAGATCAGCACTTTTATTGTGTTAAGCACTAAGAGATCAATATTACCATCGGGGGCACTGTGGATTACGAGTTTGTTTAGAGGATGAGGTATAGGTGTGGAGGATGTTGGAAAAGCGAGAAACCAACATGTCTGTGTGTCAAATCCTACAGAGACGAGACGTGGCTGGAATAAATCATCACAGAGTTCTGGGCCAGATGGAGAAAAAAAGGGAAAGTGAACGACTCTAATCAGAGAAAATATCACCGGTGAGTCACTAGATATAAATGTGCTGTAATCACTTATATCATCTGCAGAACTCCAGTGTATAACTGGCATATACCACTATATGGTCACTATATGCTGGTAATATTGGTCTTTATAGTGTGGGTTTTATTCAGTAACAGTATAGGGGTATTATTCAGTCACTATTTGGTTATGGTGTGGAGGTATTATTCAGTAACAGTATTGAGGTATTATTCAGTCACTATGTGGTTATGGTGTGGTTATGGTGTGGAGGAATTATTCAGTAACAGTATGGGGGTATTATTCAGTCACTATGTGGTTATGCTGTGGCGGTATTATTCGGTAACAGTATGGGGTATTATTCAGTCACTATGTGGTTATGATGTGGAGGTATTATTCAGTAACAGTATGAGGGTATTATTCAGGTACTATGTGGTTATGCTGTGGCGGTATTATTCAGTATCAGTATGGGGGTATTATTAAGTCACTATGTGGTTATGGTGTGGAGGTATTATTGGTCTTATAATAGTGAGTTGTGTTCAGTAACAGTGTGCAGGTAATATTTCAACTGGTATATTGGTATGATTTAATAACTGTATATGTACACTATAGTTCAAAAGTTTGGGGTCACCCAGACAATTTTGTGTTTTCCTTGAAAACTCACACTTATATTTATCAAATTAGTTGCAAAATGACTAGAAAATATAGTCAAGACATTGACAAGGTTATAAATAACGATTTTTATTTCAAATAATAATTTTCTCCTTCAAACTTTGCTTTCGTCAAAGAATGCTCCATTTGCAGCAATTACAGCATTGCAGAACTTTGGCATTCTAGCTGTTAATTTGCTGAGGTAATCGGGAGAAATTTCACCCCATGCTTCCAGAAGCCCCTCCCACAAGTTGGATTGGCTTGATGGGCACTTCTTGCGTACCATACGGTCAAGCTGCTCCCACAACAGCTCTATGGGGTTGAGATCTGGTGACTGCGCTGGCCACTCCATTACAGATAGAATACCAGCTGCCTGCTTCTTCCCTAAATAGTTCTTGCATAATTTGAAGGTGTGCTTTGGGTCATTGTCCTGTTGTAGGATGAAATTGGCTCCAATCAAGCGCTGTCCACAGGGTATGGCATGGCGTTGCAAAATGGAGTGATAGCCTTCCTTATTCAAAATCCCTTTTACCTTGTACAAATCTCCCACTTTACCAGCACCAAAGCAACCCCAGACCATCACATTACCTCCACCATGCTTGATAGATGGCGTCAGGCACTCTTCCAGCATCTTTTCAGTTGTTCTGCATCTCACAAATGTTCTTCTGTGTGATCCAAACACCTCAAACTTCGATGTGTCTGTCCATAACACTTTTTTCCAATCTTCCTCTGTCCAATGTCTGTGTGCTTTTGCCCATATTAATCTTTTCCTTTTATTAGCCAGTCTCAGATATGGCTTTTTCTTTGCCACTCTGCCCTGAAGGCCAGCATCCTGGAGTCGCCTCTTCACTGTAGACGTTGATACTGGCGTTTTGCGGGTACTATTTAATGAAGCTGCCAGTTGAGGACCTGTGAGGCGTCTATTTCTCAAACTAGAGACTCTAATGTACTTGTCTTGTTGCTCAGTTGTGCAGCGGGGCCTCCCACTTCTCTTTCTACTCTGGTTAGAGCCTGTTTCTGCTGTCCTTTGAAGGGAGTAGTACACACCGTTGTAGGAAATCTTCAGTTTCTTGGCAATTTCTCACATGGAATAGCCTTCATTTCTAAGAACAAGAATAGACTGTCGAGTTTCACATGAAAGCTCTCTTTTTCTAGCCATTTTGAGAGTTTAATCGAACCCACAAATGTAATGCTCCAGATTCTCAACTAGCTCAAAGGAAGGTCAGTTTTATAGCTCCTCTAAACAGCAAAACTGTTTACAGCGGTGCTAACATAATTGCACAAGGGTTTTCAAGTGTTTTCTAATCATCCATTAGCCTTCCAAAACAGTTAGCAAACACAATGTACCATTAGAACACTGGAGTGATGGTTGCTGGAAATGGGCCTCTATACACCTATGTAGATATTGCATTAAAAACCAGACGTTTGCAGTTAGAATAGTCATTTAGCACATTAACAATGTATAGAGTGTATTTCTGATTAATTTAAGGTTATCTTCATTGAAAAAAACTGTGCGTTTCTTGCAAAAATAAGGAAATTTCTAAGTGACCCTAAACTTTTGAACGGTAGTGTATATAGATAATTTGTTTGTGTGAGACAGGAGACATATGCTTTGGGTCTTGCAACACTCCTGGACATGCTAGAAATCAGCGATGCAGTTCTCTGCATACCGTCTTATGAATTGACTGCATTATTGATACAGTAAGGGTGTGTTCACATCACGTTTGATTTCCGTTGATGGGTTCCATCAGACCTTTCCGTCAGAGTAACCCATCAACTGAAAGGCAAACGTAAACCATAGCTTTCGTTTGCAGTACCATTGATTTCAATGGTAATGCTTCCGTTGCAAATGGTTTCCGTTTGTCTCCGTTCCATAAGGTTTAAGTCCTCTTAGTGACTATATCAGTGCATAGTATACAGAGTATTTGTTGCAATGCACTTTATTTATGAAAGAGAGAACAACCCCTTTAAAAAAAATGTATATTGTATTATATATAAAGTTTATATCATTTCGATGATAATGAGTCTGTAATATTTAGATATTGTACAAAAACCTGGAATGTGAATGTCCCCTGGGCTCCTGACATTTGCTTTCTCTTAATCTCCTGTAGTCTTTAAATTCTTGAGCTAAATAAATATTTGACTTGTTTTGTATAGATAAGGTACCTAGTGAGCAAATGTTTACTTTGTGAATTTTTATTGACTGCAGTGATATGAAATTTGAAATTGTGCAATCTAATAGAAAAACATCATGGATGGGAAAATTGCTGTATTTATTATTTTTATGACAGCTCTTCCAGTCTCCTTCCGTACATATATTTGTATACATTTTACAACTTCTCATAATGGCGCTCTGCTTTTATTTACACTGAGATTTTCTCTTAATTGGCTTTAGGCTGAATGCATTGTCAGAGATTGTGTTGTGTTGTTGATAATGTGCACACCTTGTGATTTAATCCATATTTAACTCATTAACTTCAGTAAATATACCTTGTGCTTTTATTACGTTTCCTGTATTCACAGGATGCAGCTTTGGAGGCCGCAATGATTAGGTAATAATAGATACCTCTCTGGGCTTGAGCACTAGTTGGCCTTCAACACAGTAATTATCACAGAGTTACTGCAGGATCAATGCAGAATATATTCCTACAAATCAAATAAAAAAATTCAATGAATTTTGCACGATTGTTGAAAGTAACGTCTGGCTGTGCAGTGACCTACAGTTTCCAGGTGGGTGTATCATGAGAGAGGGACCAAAGTGTGTGCTCTCAATTAATTTCGGCTATGGGTCCATGTCGGTACTGGCATTAATGTATACTAATAGTATCAACATAAGAAAATATCTTGTTTTCTCTGGAAGCTAAGAAATTCACAGGAGCAGTAACAACAACAACAAAATTAGGGTTATTTTTTACTTTGGAATATAGATGGCTCAGGGATGGCATAGACACTGTGTATAATAGCTGTATATCATATCTCTCTCTCTCTCTCTCTCTCTCTCTCTCTCCTCCCCCCCCCCCCCCCCACCACACACACACACACACACGACAGAAAAACGCATTATGACCACGACATGTGAACAGGCACCAGGGCATGGTTGTGACAGTAACCTCAGCCCCCCACAGGATGTGCTACTCTGCTGTCAGGACATGATGGGGGTTGCAGTCTAAAAAAAAATGTGTATGTATGTAAAAGGTTGTTCATGATCAGCTATGAAGGTTGTTGTTTTGGACGGCAACGCCATAAGTTAAAACAACAAGTTGCTGAACAATCTATGCCTTGATCTGTAGTCAGGTCTGGGCTTTAATTTCTGGCTTGCAGATCTGTCGGTTGGCATAAACGTCTTTCCAAAAATTGGACCCGACAATAACCGGAAAAAAACCAACACAGAAGATAAACTTTCCTCAAATATCTGGCTTCAGTCGACATCTGTCACACTTATTCGTGTGGTGGTCAGCAGGTCTGCACCAGCCTTTTCAGCTGACCAAAATCTCAGTTGGAGGTTGTTTTGGGGTGATAAGCTTGCTAATGTCATTATGATTTTCCTCAAATTGTACTATTGATGTTAGGTTATCGACTTATACTTGAAGGCAATATTAATGAAAGCAGACATTTAACTTTTTGGTGAACTGATTTATTTGCTATTATGATAATTTGATAATGCTCTAGAAAATCTAGTTACATCACAACCCCTGACTCGCAAAGTCATTCACTAGCACACAGGAGATGAAAAAAACCCTATGGAGGAAATCTCTTGAAACCAAGGCTGAATGGACTTGCCTTTTCTCTGGGAATTAAGAGGCTGTGGAAGCAAATAGCTACTGTCTTGTTACAGCCAACATTTCCTTTGTAAGGGTATGTTCACACGGCCAAATTTCAGACGTAAACAAGGCGTATTATGCCTCGTTTTACATCTGAAAATAGGGCTACAATACGTCGGCAAACATCTGCCCATTCATTTGAATGGGTTTGCCGACGTACTGTGCAGATGATCTGTAATTTACGCGTGTGAACATACCCTTAGAGACTATTGAACATGTATTTCTCAATATTAACGCACAATATCAAGACTTAGTACTTTATTCAGTCTAGTGAGTCTCCTGGTCATCAGCACCACTTTCCCCCAATTTCCGTTTTTTTTTTTGTCATCTACCAGCACCAAGCAGTCTTTCTAAATCTCTTTCATAACTGTCAAAAGACAGCTTCCCCAAGATCCTTTAGTGACTTTCCAGGGCAGCCATCCTGAGTCTCTGTAGTGACTGCCAAGACCGCCTATCCCACTCTGTGTTGTAGGAACTGTCAACTAGAGCCTTACCAGGTCTATGTAGGGCCTGTCCAAAGTAATCGCCCTGAGTTTATGGGTAGTGACTGTCCAAGACAGCCTTCAAAAGTCTCTGTAATGATTGTCCAAGACCGCTTTCCCAAGACAATGTAGTGACAGTCCAAGACAGCCTCCCCCACTCTGTATTGTACTCTGACAGCCTTCTCAGGTGTCTGTAGTGATTCTTCCACTGTTTGTACTAGTGCCTTTTTTTAGTGCATTTTCTAGTCTCTGTAGTGACTTTCAAGACAGCTTTCCCAGTTCAATTTAGTCACTGTCCAAGGCAGCCTTTTCTAGTCCTAGTAGTGGCTCGTGACTGTCCATTAACAGCCTTCTCAAGTCTATGTAGTGACTGTCCAAGACATCCTTCCCATGTCTCTGTAGGGACTGTCCAAGACAGCGTTTCCAAGTCTATGTAGTGACTGCCCAAGACAGCCTTTCTCAATCTGTGTTTAGTAACTGTCCAAGACGTCCTTCCCCAGTCTGTGCTTTCAATCTTCCAAGTTCTCTATAGTGACTGTCCAAGACAGCCTTTCAAGGTCTCTGTAGTGACTGTCCTAGACAGCCTGCCCAAGTCTCTGTAATAGCTGTCCAAGACAACCTTTCCAGATCTCTGTAGCGACTGTCCAATACAGCCTTTCCAGGTCTTTGCAGGGACTGTCCAAGACAGCCTTCCCAGGTGTCTGTAGCCATTGTGCAGAAAAGCCTTTTTAAGTCTATGTAGTGTCATCCTTTTTTAGTCTCTATTTTGACTATGCAAGATAGTCTAAATTACTATAGTAACTGTTCAAGACTCATTTGGACAACACCTTTTCATATGCACTAAGTGATAGTGACTGTCCATTAAAGCTTTTCCAGCTCATTATAGTAACTGTCCATTAAAGTTTTTCCAGGTCTCTATAGTAACTGTCCAAGGCACAAGACAACCTTTCCAAGACTTTGTAGGGACTTTCCATTACAGCCTTCCCAAGTCTCTACAGTGACTGTTCAAGACAGCCTTCCGAGGTCTCTGCAGTGACTGTCTAAGACAGTCTTTCCAGGTCTCTGTAAAAAACTGTCCAAGGAAGCCTTCCCAGGTCTCTGTAGTGACTGTCCAAGACAGCCTTCCAAGGTCTCTGTAGTGACTGTCCAAGACCGTCTTCCCAGGTGTATGTAGTGACTATACAAGACAGCTTTTTCAAATCTCTGTAGTGACTGTCTATGACAGCCTTCCAAGGTTTATGTAGTGACTGTGTAATGCAGTCTTTCCAGATCTATGTAGCGACTGTCCAAGACAACCTTCCCGGTTCTCTGTAGTGATTGTCCAAATCAGCCTTCCCAGGTCTATTTAGAGACTGTTCAATACAGCCTTGTCAAGTCTATGTAATGACTGTCCAAGATAACCTCCCCCTTTCTGTATTTTAATGACAGTCCAAAACAGCCTCCCCTCCACAGTCTATGTTGTCAGGCATTTCTAGTTTCTGTAGTGTCCATCCAAGACAGTCCTCCTAAGTTACTGTGGCGACTGTTCAAGACTACCTTCGAATGCTTGTTTTTCTAATGAGTGTCCCTAGCAGCTTCCTAAACCTTCCTTTAATAAAGGACTTGTCCCATTTGGACAACCTTAGTTCATATACACTATTAGGGCATGTATAGACAATATAGAGTGGGGTTAAACAGAACGGAGTTGTGCTAGAAAGACTTCTTTCCTCTCTTAGGGCTAGTTCACACGTGGCGTAAATACTGCGGATTTTCCACAACGTATATAGTTGCAGGAAATCCGCAGCATAATACAGTAACAGAGTGGTAGATGAGATTTCAAGAAATCTCATCCACACGCTGCATATGTGATATGCGAAGATTCCGCACACAAATTGACCTGCGATGCAGTTTTTTTAAGTCAATTGTGGTTGCGGAATCGCCGGTAATTTGTTTCAGGTTTTCCTCCCTGAATTCAAGGGGGATCTAAACCTGCAACAAATAGTCAAGTGTTGGGACTTTTGCGGCGGAATTGAAGCGATTACGCCACTAAAATCGCAACTTAGAAAAAAAACAAAAAACATTATAGTTACCTCTGACATTCTGCAGGCTGGCCTCTTAAGATGACTTTTCATCCCATGTGACTGCTGCAACCAATCACAGGCTGTAGCGGTGGTCACATTGGATGAAAATGTTATCCCAGAATGTCGGCCTGGATGACGTCAGACGGCCGGTCTCCTGGGATGTCATCCCAGGTGACCGCCAATGCAGCCAATGACAGGTTTCAGCAGTCCCCTGGGATGAAACGTCATCCTAGGGGGCCGGCCTGCCAACAGGTCGGCTAATTCTGTAGTTTTCCACAGAGGACATTCCGGGCTAAAAACTGCACGACAATTTGGTGCGTTTTTTGGCTCAAAATTGCCTGGGGCCACCGGGACGGATACGCTGTGTACTTTTACGCAGCGTATCCGCCCCATGTGAACTTAGCCTTAAGGTCTAGATGCAGACGTGATCCGTTTGAATGGATGCTATGCAATACAATGTTGTAATCGCCCTAATTTTTCCCTGGCAATATCAATTGAACGCCGGGGGTTTCAGGAGGTTGACCCGTGGATTCAGCTGATCACCAGGCTTACTGGATTCTAATAAAGTGTCATCTAGTTGAGACTACACCTTTAAGTCTCTCTATTTAGTGAGTCTCCAATTGGTTTCTTGCGTACTAGAATCTCTGTTCTGTGTTCTCCTGGAGACCTATCCTTGTGATTATCTAAAAGACATAATTAATTAGAGGGTACATTTTTTTCCACATTCATATAATAATTTGATTACTTAATTTATGCAAGAGTAGTTATGTACATCGGGCCACATGCTATATTATATTATGCTATACAATATATATATTTGTAAAGGTACAGACTTAGAAGATAATTATAGATTACAGAAAAAAGATTTTTCAGCCCACTTCCACCAGGTACTGATGGTTGTATAGGTGAAATGCTGGTGACAGGTTCCCTTTAAACTTGGTCAATCATAGCTGACCTCCCACTAATGACTGTGTGGATACAACTGCTGCGCCTATTTCATCACTACCCTGTACATTTATAAAATGGAGTATATTATGCTCAGCAACCTTGAGGTACATATACAGTGGGAAGGGGTAAAATATGACCCTAGTCAGGGGCATAGCAAGGAAACACTGGGCCCCATAGAAAACTTTTGATTGGGCCCGCGTGCCACACACAGCCCCCCCCCTGTAGACAGTGCTATACAGCCCCCCATGTAGACTGTGCTATACAGCCCACCCATAGACAGTGCTATACAGCCCCCTCTGTAGACAGTGCTATACAGCCCCCCCTGTAGACAGTACTATACAGCCCCCCTGTAGACAGTACTATACAGCCCACCCTGTAGACAGTACTATATAGTCTCCCCATACAGTGTTATATAGCCACCCCTGTACAAAGTGCTATACAGCCTCCTCCCCCATAGACAGTGCTATACAGCCCCCCTGTAGACAGTGCTATACAGCGCCCCCTGTAGACAGGGTTATACAGTCTACCCATACAGTGCTATACAGCCCTCCCTGTAGACAGTGCGATACTTTCAAGGACCATAAAGAGGGACAACCGATTTGGCGCGTGGCGCGGCTAATTTTTTTCTTTTAAGCCACACCTCTAGTGTGAACAGTGACCCCAGGGGTTTCCTCTTGGAGCGGACTCCCCCAGCCAGATGATCGGCAATGGGGATTCCGCTCTAGGAATAGCCACTGGCGTCACTGTCCATATATGGACAGTGACATCAGGGCTTCCCCAAGCACAGCTCTTAAAGTAGTGCTGTGCCCGGGCAGTCCTCGGCGAGTGGAGGAGCTCCCTCTGCTGCTCCGCTCTGAACTAATTCTGAACAGGGAGCTGATGGTTCCCTGCTTCAGAATTTAGTTATCGGGATATTCCCCCTGCCGCCCCAGACAGCGGGAGACCGCACGGATGGTTGGGAGGTATGTGTACCCTATGGCAGAGCAGGGAGATACCTCCCTGCTCTGTTATAGCGTTCAATATTATTTGCGTCCATAGGACGCAGATACTATTGAATGTGGCATCGCTACTACTGTAGCAGCCAAAGTGGCTGCCAGCAGAGCCTCCGGGCACTGGGGGCCCATATGCTGCGGGCCCCATAGCAGCCACTATGGCTGCTACAGCGGTAGTTACGCCAATGACCATAGTCTGAAAGTGTACCCCCGATTATAAAACAACTTTCTAAAAATATATAGTACAAGCAAAGATAGGAAACTATGTAAAATATCTTATTACAGTAAAATGCCTATTTCTCCACTCATCATACTTTCTCCTGCCCACCCTCAGACCCCTTAAAGAAGCACTAGGGTGAATCACCCCTCCCCTTTATTTCTGAACTTGATTAGGTGAAAGTTATTGATAGTAATCCTCTTACCAGGCAATATATTTTAGTGATGTAATCGCGCCTGCCTGCGCAGGCTGATGACTGTTCTGCTCCACCAGTCAGCGCTGACTTTATCTGCACGGGAGAGAGAGAGGAGCAAGTATGGGAGCTGGGGCGGCTTTTTTAAAGTGCAAATCGATTTTATTGTGCTAGTCTAGCAGCTTTAAATTTGAATAGGAAGAGAAGCATAAATGCTCAACAGCATTAAATTTGTTTTTGGGGGGGAAGGGCATGCAATGGATTTCCAGCAGCATTACATTTGACTGAGGGGGGAGTCATGGAATAGATGCCGAACAGCATTTACTTGGATTGGGGTGAAGCCCTCCCCAATCAAATTCAATGCTTCTGGGCATCCATGCCCTCCACCCTGCAATAAGATTTAAAGCTGCTGGACACTCATGCTTTCCCACAAATCAAATTCACATAAAAGAGAATGAGCTGCAGTAGCAGGTGTGGCTGCCCGTACGGATGAGCCACTGTGTCTGTGTATTAAATGAGGGGGATGTGGTGTACCCCCACCAATCTAATTTTGATGGCGGATGCTATTAGAGCAAACCATCAATGTTTAACTCCCAAAAAAACTCTTTAAGGAAAAACTCACTCTGTTAGGCCTCATGCACACGACCGTAAAAACACCCGTTATTGCGGGTCGTTATTACGACCCGCAATAACGGGCTCATAGGCTTCTGTTAGCCACGGGTACCTTCCCGTTTGCTCACGGGAAGGTACCCGTGCCGTTAAAAAAGATAGAACATGCCCTATTTCATGCCGTAATAACGGCACGGGCATCCCATAGAAGTCTATGGGGCTCCCGTAATCATGGGTGGCTCCGTGTGTTCACCCGTGATTACGGGAGCGTTGCGAGGTGAGGCGAGGTCAGGGGACTACCCGGTCTGCAGGCGACAGCCCAGTGGCGTAACTACCGCCGGGACTACAATGAAAACTATGGCAGAGCGGGGAGGTATCTCCCCGCTCTGCCATAAACAAAAGACATGTATCCCCTATCCTGTAAAAAATAAAAATAAAAGACGTTCATACTTACCGACAACTTCCTGCTTCTCCAGTCCGGTCTCCCGCCCGTTGCCTTGGTGACGCGTCCCTCTCGACATCCGGGCCGACGTCCTGGATGACGTTTCAGGCCATGTGACCGCTGCAGCCAATCACAGGTCAATCACAGGCTGCAGCGGTCACATGGACTGCCGCGTCATCCAGGGATGTCGGGCTGGATGTGAAGAGAGGGACGCGTCACCAAGACAACGGCCGGGTAAGTATGAATTTCTTTAACTTTTATTACAGAAAAGGCTGTCCCTTCTCTCTATCCTGCACTGATAGAGAGAAGGGGCTGCCGATTAGTGCAGTGCTATTTTGCTGCCAAAAACGTGCTCGTAAATACCACCCGTGTGACACCGGACCCATATTTACGAGCACGGGTTCGTAAATACTGGTGCAAAACGGGTGGAATACGTGTGACACCGGACCCGTATTTACGCCAGTATTTACGGGTGTGAAAAAATACGGTCGTGTGCATGAGGCCTAGGCTGGGTTCACACTGAGTTTTTTGCAGGCAGAAATTCTACCTCAAAATTCAGTTTGGAATTTTGTGGCTGATTTTGCTCTGCCTTCACGCCAATTTTCACTGAGTTTTTTCGCCTGTGGCCATCGAGCGCAGCGGGCAAAAAACACTCCGAAATACTCTTCTTCTGCCTCACATTAATGTCAATGGGAGGTCAGAAGCGTAAATGCGTAAAACGTTTTTTCCGCTCGCAGGAAAAAAACGCCTCCACCTCCCATTGAAATCAATTGGAGTAATTTTCAGCCGTTTTTTTTTGGCGCGGTTTCCAACGCAGTTTCTGCGTCAAAAAACATGTAAAAAAAACTCTGTGTGAACTGGCCCTTATATGGCACCCCAAGACAGTGCACAATACAGTTCTGTTTGGCATAATGTGCATGTGCATGAGGACTAAAAATGAATTGTTAATATTTGTTGATAATTTTAGGGTCGGCCCCCAAAGTCAATTCTCCTGGTGGGCCCTAGACACCCCAGTCCAACACTGCTCTCCATCCCCTTATGCCTTTAAACTAAAACACTGAGTAAGAAGCTGCAGCATCATCTCCTCCTCCCTCTCCTCCCTGTCTTTTATTTACAGTTTCACACTAGTTTTTTTGGGGAGGTCTGAGGAGGTTTCTGAACATTTACATAAAGCCTGCAAATATGAAGAGTGAAACCGCTGCAAGGAGATGAAGATGACACATCCCCATAATGTATTGCAAAGTTTCATATTCACATTTGATAATTTATGCAAGTAGAATTATAAAAATGTATATTCTTTAAGTTTCTAGACAAATAAAACCACATATCTCAACATAAAACCATGCACAGATCATGCCTAATATTACTTCATGACAAATTTCATCTAAACGGAAAAAGCGCACAGTAACTAGTAAACTTCCATTGCTACATATTGTTTCACTGTAAAGTCATTAGAGATTCACGAATTTAAATATCCGATAGATGCGTGGCCCACCTCTGGAAACCAGACCTACAGTATCTCTAGAACAAGGCAACCATGACCCCCATCCTACCTTCTCTTGCTCCACTGACTGAACAGGTGGTCGGGAGTATGGAAAAAGCCAAGCTCAATGACCTTCACTGTTTCCATAACTTCCATAGAAGTAATCTGTAGTAAGCATGTTATAGAGCATGAGGAGCTGAGCAGATTGATGTATAGTTTTGTAAAGACTTAGTATAATTTTTAATTTATAGATCTAATTTCCTGCTCTCTCTGGGCTTAGGAGTCCAGTGGGCGGTTTCACACAATGATTGACAACCTTTCCAGTATGAACATGCATATAGAAATAGCTGTCAATCACTGAATATACACATATCACAAAAGCTGTCCTATGTAAGGGCCTGTCCACATCACCGTTGCCCTTCCGTTGAGGTTAACCCCTCAACGGAAAGGCAAACCGAAACCTTAGCTTTTGTTTCACTCAACATTGATATCAATGGTGACGGAAACCTAGCTAATGGTTTCCGTCTGTCACCGTTGTGACAGGGTTCCGTTGTTCTAGACGGAACCAATAGCACAGTCATTGAGTTCAATGGTGAGGGAAACGGAAGCTGAGATTTCCGTTTGCTTTCCGCTGAGGAGTTAACCTGACGGAAACCTCAGACGGAAGCCCTCAATGGAACACAGACGGTGATGTGAACACAGCCTAAGACTGCAAAAAATTAGACATATCACCGAGAGTCGTTGGACTTATTTAATGTATCAGATGAAGAAATAAATAAAATATAACCTTTAATAGGTACTCTAAAAGTATTATAGACACAAAACAAATCAATTTGAGGCCCCATGCACACAAACGTAAAAACGCCCGTAATCGCGGGCTGTAAATACGGCCCGTAATTACGGGCCCATAGACTTCTATTGGCCACGGGTACCTCCCCGTATGGCACGGGCAGGCCCATAGAAGTCTATAGGGCTCCCGTAATTACGGGTGACTACGTGTGTGCACCAGTAATTACGGGAGCGTTGCTAGGCGACGTCAGTGGATAGTCACTGTCCAGGGTGCTGAAAGAGTTAAACGATCGGCAGTAACTCTTTCAGCACCCTGGACAGTGACTTCCGATCACAATATAGATCAACATGTAAAAAAAATAGAAGTTCATACTTACCCAGAACTCCCTGCTTCTTCCTCCAGTCCGGCCTCCCGGGATGACGTTTCAGCCCATGTGACCGCTGCAGCCAATCACAGGCCAATCACAGGCTGCAGCAGTCACATGGACTGCCGCGTCATCCAGGGAGGTCGGGCTGGATGTCGAAAGAAGGATGCGTCACCAAGACAACGGCCGGGTAAGTATGAATTTCTTTTACTACGGAAAGGGCTGCCCCTTCTCTCTATCCTGCAATGATAGAGAGAAGGGGCTGCCGATTACTGCAGTGCAATTTTGCAGCGAAAACGTGCCCGTAAATACGGGTGGAATACTGGTGACACCGGACCCGTATTTATGGGCACGGGTCCGTAAATACTGGTGCAATACGGGTCGAATACGTGTGACACTGGACCCGTATTTACGCCAGTATTTACGGGAGGACAAAAATACGTTTGTGTGCATGAGGCGTTCGTCTTTAACCACTTCCTGACTAGAAGCTTTACCCCCCTTCCTGACCAGGACCATTTTCAAGTTTTAGCCATGTGCCGATTTAAAAGCAAATTATTCTTCTATTACTCTTCCAACCTACATTTATTTGGTCTTAGTTTTTCAGAACATGTTGGGCTTCCATATTTTGTAAAAAAAAAAGTCACTATTCAGTCACTATGTGGTTATGCTGTGGCGGTATTATTCAGTATCAGTATGGGGGTATTATTAAGTCACTATGTGGTTATGATGTGGAGGTATTATTCAGTAACAGTATTGGGGTATTATTCGGTCACTATGTGGTTATGGTGTGGCGGTATTATTTGGACTTTATATTGTGTTATTATTGGTAATATTGGTCATATAATAGTGAGTTGTGTTCAGTAACAGTGTGTAGCTAATATTTAATCTGGTATATTGGTATGATTTAATAACTGTATATGTACACTACCGTTCAAAAGTTTGGGGTCACCCAGACAATTTTGTGTTTTCCATGAAAACTCACACTTATATTTATCAAATGAGTTGCAAAATGACTAGAAAATATAGTCAAGACATTGACAAGGTTAGAAATAATGATTTTTATTTGAAATAATAATTTTTTCCTTCAAACTTTGCTATCGTCAAAGAATGCTCCATTTGCAGCAATTACAGCATTGCAGACCTTTGGCATTCTAGCTGTTAATTTGCTGAGGTAATCGGGAGAAATTTCACCCCATGCTTCCAGAAGCCCCTCCCACAAGTTGGATTGGCTTGATGGGCACTTCTTGCGTACCATACGGTCAAGCTGCTCCCACAACAGCTCTATGGGGTTGAGATCTGGTGACTGCGCTGGCCACTCCATTACAGATAGAATACCAGCTGCCTTCTTCTTCCCTAAATAGTTCTTGCATAATTTGGAGGTGTGCTTTGGGTCATTGTCCTGTTCTAGGATGAAATTGGCTCCAATCAAGCGCTGTCCACAGGGTATGGCATGGCGTTGCAAAATGGAGTGATAGCCTTCCTTATTCAAAATCCCTTTTACCTTGTACAAATCTCCCACTTTACCAGCACCAAAGCAACCCCAGACCATCACATTACCTCCACCATGCTTGACAGATGGCGTCAGGCACTCTGCCAGCATCTTTTCAGTTGTTCTGCGTCTCACAAATGTTCTTCTGTGTGATCCAAACACCTCAAACTTTGATTCGTCTGTCCATAACACTTTTTTCCAATCTTCCTCTGTCCAATGTCTGTGTGCTTTTGCCCATATTAATCTTTTCCTTTTATTAGCCAGTCTCAGATATGGCTTTTTCTTTGCCACTCTGCCCTGAAGGCCAGCATCCCAGAGTCGCCTCTTCACTGTAGACATTGACACTGGCGTTTTGCGGGTACTATTTAATGAAGCTGCCAGTTGAGGACCTGTGAGGCGTCTATTTCTCAAACTAGAGACTCTAATGTACTTGTCTTGTTGCTCAGTTGTGCAGCGGGGCCTCCCACTTCTCTTTCTACTCTGGTTAGAGCCTGTTTGTGCTGTCCTCTGAATGGAGTAGTACACACCGTTGTAGGAAATCTTCAGTTTCTTGGCAATTTCTCGCATGGAATAGCCTTCATTTCTAAGAACAAGAATAGACTGTCGAGTTTCACATGAAAGCTCTCTTTTTCTAGCCATTTTGAGAGTTTAATCGAACCCACAAATGTAATGCTCCAGATTCTCAACTAGCTCAAAGGAAGGTCAGTTTTATAGCTCCTCTAAACTGCAAAACTGTTTACAGCGGTGCTAACATAATTGCACAAGGGTTTTCAAGTGTTTTCTAATCATCCATTAGCCTTCTAACACAGTTAGCAAACACAATGTACCATTAGAACACTGGAGTGATGGTTGCTGGAAATGGGCCTCTATACACCTATGTAGATATTGCATTAAAAACCAGACATTTGCAGCTAGAATAGTCATTTAGCACATTAACATGTATAGAGTGTATTTCTGATTAATTTAATGTTATCTTCATTGAAAAAAACTGTGCTTTTCTTTCAAAAATAAGGAAATTTCTAAGTGACACTAAACTTTTGAATGGTAGTGTATATTTTACTTTTTTTAAAAATAGGGAAATAAATTAAACAAAAATGTGTATATGAAAATTTAGGTAATGTTTTTTGACATCTGGTGCATGCCACTGGGTAAACACACCTGAACACATATTTGGCAACTTCTGCCTACTTCAACTATACTAAATGTGTGTGTATTTCTTACACGCTGGGCGCAAGTCGGACCTTACAATGAAGGGTGCGCAAACTGGCTTTTGGAGAGCAAATTTTCCAAAGCTGGTTTGCTGACACCATACAAACATTACAGACATTGTGAAGAGCCAAAACACTGTTAACACCCCAAAATGACTCTTTTGGGGAAATTACACCCCAAGCTATTTGATTAGTGACATATAAAAGATTTCAGCCCTCTATTTTTTTTCCAGACAATTGATTGAATAAAACTGGCATTTTTTTTCCAAATATATGAATTCAGGTGATCTTTTCTGATATCTGGTGCATGCCAATGGGCAAACACACCTGAATACACATTTGTCAACTTCCGCCAACTTTAACGATACCAAATATGTGTGTATTTCATACACGCTGGGCGCAAAGAGGAGCTTACAATGAATGGTGGGCAAACTGGCTTTTGGAGAGCAAATTTTCCACAGCTGGTTCCAAAGCGATCTTTGTGTATGCGACCAGTGTCACCGCCAAAGTCGCCGTGTAGCCCCAGCCTAAGGCCCCCTGCACACGACCGTTCCCAAAATCAGGGCTGGTGATTACAGGCACGGCCGGCCGCGGACAGACACTCGCATTTGCGGACCGTAAAATCAGGAGCACGGTCCGTAAAATAAAAAAATAGGACACATACTTTTCTTTGCGAGTAAATATACGGGTAGGCGTCCATGGGCAATAGAAATTAATGGGTCCGTACTTTGATAAAAATTATGACCGTATTCATGGTTCTTAAAACTGTACATTTATATATGATCTACATCCATATATATATGAAAGATATAGATAAAGAGATAGGTATACACAATCCAGGGTACTAGCAGCACTGGTCACAGAAATTCGGTGCAGATCCCAGGGATTTGACTATCATCCCCAAACTTATAAGGAAACACAAAATAGGCAGTACATCCAACAGTTGGTGTTCAAAAAAGAAAGAGCTTTATTAGCCCAAATGTAACGTTTCGGCTCAATATCCTTGAGAAAGGCTCTAGGATATTGAGCCGAAACGTTGCATTTGGGCTAATAAAGCTCTTTCTTTTTTAAACACCAACTACTGGATGTACTGCCTATTTTGTGTTTCTTTAAAGAGATAGGTAGATAGAAATAATAATAATCTTTATTTGTATAACAAACAAAAAAATAGCTATTTGGATATGTGTATATATATATATATATATATATATATATATATATATATATATATATATATATAGATCTATCTATCTATCTATCTATCTATCTCATGTCTGTCTCATATATATTGATATATAGTCTAGTTCTAGGCTGGGGCTACACGACGACACAGGTCCCATGGCCTAAAATCGCTTAGTCCGTCGACCACATTCTCCTTCATTACTAGCCATGTAGGCTACGGAACATAGTGACCTTTGGTCGCACATCTGTGTCGTGTCCAAAGTCGCCGTGTAGCCCCAGCCTAAAACTATACTATATATATCAATATAATGAGACAGACAGACAGACAAACAGACAGACAGACAGACAGACAGATAGATAGAATCTATTGGAGGGAAAAAACAAAGTGTGTTTGTTTTATTACTACTATTATTATTCTCCCTCCCTGACAGCCTGCCAGGAGAGGGAGAAGATACAGGGGGGGGGGGTGTCGCAAGGGAGGGCGTCGCGAGGGGTGCCGCGAGTATGGGGAAGCGCCGCCGACGGGCATAGTATTGTGATCATTGTGACAGGTTGTCACAATGATCACATGCCCAGAGACCACACTGATTGGTCTCTGGGCAGAGCTCCGTGATGTCAGCTGTCTGAAGACAGCTATATCACGGAGCTAAACACCGCCACAGAGCGCACAAAAGTATAAATCTGAAGGACGTTCTAGAACGGCCCTGCAGAGTTAATTGCGGACTGCCCGGATGTTTATAGTCTATGGGCGGTCCGCAAGTGGTTAACCAGTTGCAAAAACAACCATTACGAGTCAAACAAAACCTGCAAAAGGATAAGGCATGCAGATAGTATTATGTAAAAAATAATTCTTACGAATCAAACAAACGCAACTTGTTTACCCAAGCTTATTTGTTTAGCAGGGGGCTGAAATGCAACATGGTATACTTAACAATGAGGATCGCTGTCAATCACTGAATAGGACAGGCCACTGGACTCCTAAACATAGAGAGAGTAGGGATTTAGATCTATAAATTACAAGTTATACTAAAGGTGGCCATACGCATTAGATGTATACTGGCCGACCATCTAATGTGTATGCGGCGTCCCGACTTTCCCCAGACGGCAGATGTCGGGGAAGAGAAGGATCGGGCTGTTGATTTTCAATATGCCCAATCCTTTTGTTCTCCCTTCTTCCCATTGAAAACACATGCACGCTTAGCTGAGCCGAACATGCATGTGTATGTGTCGTTAGGAACAGCTGTCAGCCAAACATTACAGGGGTTGTCCACAAACGGACAACCTATCCACAGGATGTCCATGCCGGAAGCAGATGGCCCCGGTCACAGAATAGCAGCCTGGATCTAGTACTGCAGCTCTGCTCATATTCAAGTGAATAGGAGCAGAGTTGCAGTTCTGCAGAACGGCCGCTATGCAGTGGTCAGAGCCATCTTTTTCCGGCTCCAACTACTGCATACCCTTCAAAACATCCGGTGCCTGGAAGCAGCTGATCGGTTGCGCGTCCGGTTGTCGGACGCGCACCAAACATATACTGATGACCTATCCTGTGGATAGGTCATCAGTTGTTCGTTCGTCGACAACCCCTTTGAGGGTACAAACAGACACAGCGTGTTCAGGGCAGATACACTGCGTCAAGCTGTGCAGTTATCCACCCTGAACACCACAGGAAATGCTGTCCGAAAGATTGCACCACATTGCGTTTTTTCCGGCGGAATTTCCGCTGCATAAAGCAGCGCCGGAAAAAAAAAAAAACTTTCTTACTTACCCCCTCTCTCTTCTCTGCGCCTAGTCCGGCCTCCTGGGATGACGTTGCAGGAAATTCGATGAAACGTCATCCCAGGAGGCCGGACTGGAGAAGAAGCAGGGAAATCTGGGTAAGTAACTTTTTTTTTTCCTTGTGATTTTTGCGGCGGAATCACTGTAATTCCACCGCAAATGTCCTTACCACTTTGTTGCGGGTTTAAGCTCCCCAGTGAATTCAGTACGAAAAACCCGCAACAGAAGAAGAGCTGCGATTCCACAGCATTAATTGACGAAACCGAACCGCAGGTCAATTTATGCTAATTTTTTTCGGCTGCTTTTTTCCGCTGTGTGGGGACGAGATTTGTTGAAATCTCACGCACACTGCTGCTACCGTAATATGCTGCGGATTTTCCGCAATTAATCCATTGCGGAAAATCTGTAGTGTTGATGCAGTGTGTTCGTATCCTCAGTCTTTTCTCCCATAACTATATGTCAATCTGCCCAGCTCCTCCTGCTCTATAATATGCTGCCTGCAGATCACACTGCATTTTCAACGTGACAGGTTCTCTTTAAGCTGCAAAGACAAAAACATGGTCTTTGTTTGACAGATATTCCAACCACATATTATAAATTAGCTAGAGCCTAGAAGGTTAGACAGTATGACATGATAATGATAGAGTCGCCTCTCCTTAACCATTGACATGACAATTTGTAAATACACGCTAGTTCAGCAGTGCAGCAGGTCATGTTTATCCAAGTCACACTTCATACAGCGACAGGCAGAAAAATTATTGTGCACTTTATGTTTAATCCGGCCTGCCATCTGACAACACAATTGCCAATGTTCTACTGCAACTAGATAGATAGATAGGTAGATTAGATAGATAGGTAGATTAGATAGATAGGTAGGATAGATAGATAGATAGATAGATAGATAGATAGATAGATAGATAGATAGATAGATAGATAGATCAGACAAAAAAATACATCAAAAGAAAAAAAAATAGGCGATAGCACTATGCAAACACCAATGCCACCTAAAACACTATATATATATATATATATATATATATATATATATATATATATATATATATAAATATGCATTACTGCTAAATCTACTTACAATACTGAGGTTTTTAGCGCATATTTTGATCAAATTGTGTGAGCCCACCTGCCACGACAAGGCAACCTCACTTATAAGTTGGGTCCCTACACTGAATAGCCCCCCTTGTATATAGTGCCACAGCCCCCTTGTGTATATAGTGCCACACAGACTCCCTTATAGATAGTGCCACACAGCCCCCTCTCTTGTAGATAGTGCCACACAGCCCACCCTCGTGGATAGTGCCAAACAGCCCCCTGTAGATAGCGCCAGACACAGCCCCCTGTAAATTGCGCCACACACAGCTCCCTGTAGATAGCACCACACACAGCCCCCTATAGACTGCGCTACACAGACCTCCCCCTTGTAAATAGTGCCATGCTGCCCCCGTAGTAGATGGTGCCACACACCTCCCCCTTGTATATAATTTGACCCTGCTCCCCCCTTGTATATAGTGCCACCCTGCTCCACCCTCTTGTATATAGTGCCACCCTGCACCCCCTTGTAAATAGTGCCACCCTGCTCCCCCCTTGTATATAGTGCCAGCCTGCTCCCCCTTGTATATAGTACCACCCTGCTCCCCCCCTTGTATATAGTGCCACCCTGCTCCCTCTTGTATATTGTGCCACACTGCTCCCCCCTTGTATATAGTTCCACCCTGCTCCCCCCTTGTATATAGTGCCATCCTGCCCCTTGTATATTGTGCCACATTGCTCCCCCCCTTGTATATAGTGCCACCCTGCTCCCCCCTTGTAAATAGTGCCATACTGCCCCCGTAGTAGATGGTGCCACACACCTCGCCCTTGTATATAATTTGACCCTGCTCCCCCCTTGTATATAATGCCACCCTGCTCCACCCTCTTGTATATAGTGCCACCCTGCTCCCCCCTTGTAAATAGTGCCACTCTGCTCCCCCCTTGTATATAGTGTCAGCCTGCTCCACCTTGTATATATACCACCCTGCTCCCCCCCCTTGTATATATAGTACCACCCTGCCCCCTCTTGTATATTGTGCCACACTGCTCCCCCCTTGTATATAGTACCACCCTGCTCCCCCCTTGTATATAGTGCCATCCTGCCCCTTGTATATTGTGCCACCCTGCTCCCCCCCTTGTATATAGTGCCACCCTGCTCCCCCCCGCTGTATATTGCCACAAACCCACCTAAAAAAATAAATGTTGTACTTACCTTGCCCCGTTCCCGCGACTGACTTTTTTACATTTCAGCAATTTTTTTCTGGTAATAATATAGTTTCATCCTAAAATAGACCATTTTGTGATTGTCATTGTCTACTGTAAATTTTGATATATTACATGTCTATTTTAGGGTAAATAGGTCAGGGCTAGCGTTATGACAATGATTGACACGGGGGGGGGGGGGTTTTGGGTGGGCATTTATTTATTATTTCTTTTTCTTGCACTTTTTTTTACCTTTTTTTTTTATTATTATGGTCTGTCCTTCAAAGGTCAGAAAGACCTTTGGGGGACTTTATTTATTTATTTATTTTTCTTTTACACCTTATTTTTCCACTGCAACTGGGCTGCACAGCAAAGTCAGCCCTCTTATAGTGACTATTGGCACTAATAGGGCTGTGGTGGGTCTAGTTAGACCCAACAGCAGCCTGCCACTAAAGGCATCCTGGCGATCAAGTGACTAGTCACTTGATCACCGGGACCAATAGAGGCCAATATTCCATACAAGAAGCGATCAGAGAGGACAGAAGCAGCGAAAACTGCTTCTATCCTCTCCTCAGCGTACGCGGCAGCATCCGACATTCAGCTGACTGATTGTTCGGGCAGCTAGCTAAACCCGCACCGTATATCAGCTATGGCACAGGTTTTAAGGACCTCGACCACCGGATGTTTATATACAGCCGGCGGTTGGGAACTGGTTCAATTTCCCATGCATTAATGGATTTGTATTAGCAATATACAACTGTATTAACAAACACTTATAGGATTGCTTCATGTCAGGGGTTTTCAAGTATAAGCGTAGCCCATGCTGTCAGTATATAACATGAGAGGCCGGTTTTATAAAGTTCACATAACTCTGCTCAAGGTAACTCAATCAGACACAATGCCAATAAAACACGCTTTGTTTGTTCTTTGTTAATGGTATGCGTCCTATGTGTGTTGCTAGGTCAGAATTTTCATTTGCAACTTAGTGGAAGTCCTTGCAGTTCATTTTCACTAAGTATCTGCTTGTGGGGATTTTTTACTTGTGTCTACAAGAGAAGGAAATCTGTTTGCAGAAAAGCTGCTGGGGATTCGGACTTCCACCCTGTACACACAAAGGATCTGCAGGCAGATTTACCTCTCCAAATGTCAGGATTTGCTCAATGTTTAATCTGCTGAGTTTACAGAACATAAAGCTCTAACTCAAATTACCCATTGCATTTTATCGGCTTCCAAAATTTCAATTAAGGACAAAGTACAAATATTTGCTGTATTGCTCCAGTGATTGCAGAATTTTGTCCACTGGTGCTTGTAATATTATACTCTTTGTTGCAACTTTCTCTACACTTATATAAAAGCTCTCAGAACATCTACTAATGTTAAACTAGAGATAGATAGATAGATAGATAGATAGATAGATAGATAGATAGATAGATAGATAGATAGATAGATAGATAGATAGATAGATAGATAGATAGATAGATAGATAGATAGATAGATAGATAGATAGATAGATAGATAGATAGATAGGCAGGCAGGCAGGCAGACAGACAGACAGACAGACAGACAGACAGATAGATAGATAGATAGATAGATAGATAGATAGATAGATAGACAGACAGATACCCTGTTAAAGAAAACGCCAGAATTGCTGTTTTTTGGTCACCTTACCCCCCAAAAAAATGTTAGTAAAAAGTGTTCAAAAAATAATATGAGAACAGTGCCCTTGGTACACTGAGAGCCCACATAACAGTACTCCCCAAAAGAGGCAAAGACCATTGCCTCTGTGGTAATTGCCACCCCATATCCCTCTTTAACTTAGACCTCAACTATTTTCTAAGATTTTAGCCACGTGACTCACCCCATTCCTAACCACAATCATCCATGGAGACCAGGTAGGCTTCCTACTAGCGAGAGAGGCTATTGATAATACCATCAGGGCTATCAACCACATTGAGCATATCGCCAGCTCTTCTACCCCGGCTTTCTTGCTCTACATGGATGCCGAGAAAGCATTCAACCGAGTAGATTGGTAGTTTCTCCAAGATACTCTATCTTACATAGGTCTAGGCCAAGGTATGCTTAGTTGGCTCTTGAGCTTATACTCTTCTCCCTCCGCATTCGTGAAGGTCAATGGACATATTTCCCGCTCCTTCCCTATCACTAACGGAATCCGCCAGGGCAGCCCACTACCTCCCCTGATCTTTATTTTGTGCTTAAAACCCTTCCTCTGTTACATCCGTGATAACCCAGATATCGTGGGTGTCACAGTTGGTAACGCGCCTCATAAAGTGGCAGCATACGCGGATGACCTCTTGTTGTTTATCTCTCGTGCCAGTATCTCGGTACCTAACTTGTTAGCCGAATTAAAAAAAGACGCATCTCTGTCCAACCTACATAATTAACTTTCAAAAATCGGAGGCGCTCAATATATCCCTAGAATCCCAAATGGCATCAGTCCTGGCGGATTCCTTCCCTTTCGAATGGGCCTCTTCCTCCCTCAAATACCTAGGGATTCACATATCGAACAAACCCTCCCAACTTTATTCCTGTAACTATCCCAGCCTCATATGAACAATCAAGGGAGACCTAGACGGATGGTCCAAAGCAACATTTACCTGGTTTGGTCGCTGGGGATACCGGATCTCTATCTTTATTATCAAGCAGCACACCTGGCCCGCATTGTGGACTGGTGCAGACACGGTTCCCTCAAACCATGGGTAAAGCTAGAACAATCCTACTCCTCTCTCCCTCTACACGCAGTCCCGTGGGTGTTAGACTAGCTCACACCACACATGCGATCCCATCCACTTATTGGAACCTCACTACGTATGACATCCCTTTCGTTCACGCATCTGAATATTTCCCCCTCCCCATCACCACATTATCCCATTTTAGGCAACCTATTATTCCCGCCGGGCTGCGACCCGGGTCCCTTTCACCAGCGACGTACTGCTCACAAGACTCAAGCCCGTCACTTCATAACAGACGCCAACTGGAAGTCGATATCACAACTTACGGACACCGCAGACCCATTTCACCTTCCCCACTGGCAGGCATTTCAACGCCGTAATTTTTTACTGCCTCTCCCGTCTCCTTCCACCTTTTCCCGCACCATTACAACTTTCAAAAACCTCTGCTCTATGTCAGGTCATTTGCGACATGCCCTCTCCCTCACATATAGCCTTCTTATATCTCCAGCAGAAGACACACACTTCCTATCTGTTCAAATAGGAGGTAGACCTTAGTCTTACCTTCAGTGCAGACCACCGTACTCGGATGTATACCATGACACATAAATCCTTGTTATCAAGCAGAATTCAGGAAGCGTGCTTTAAGATACTGACGAGATGGTACAGAGTCTCCTCCAAACTCCATAGTTTCTACCCCGAGGTTTCTCCCATGTGCATCTCCATGAGATGTGGTACCCAAGTGGGTGATGTTCTACATATCTTTTGGAGCTGCCCTAAGCTGACTGCCTTTTGTTACACTGTTTGGTATTTCACTTCGAAATGTACTGATTTCAATCTCCCCAAAACTCCTGACCTCTTCCTGCTTCATCTGTGTGACATCCTTATCTCCACATGTAAGAAATCAGTTGTACGTCACTTGGTCAACACGGCACGTGCATGTATCCTGGCCCTGTGGAGGCAAGTTGACCTGCCTACAATACGCCTTTGGTTTCAGAAGATTCAAGAGGTGAAGCTTATGGGAGAACTCACGGCCTCACTGCGGGACACCCATGACAAATTATTGCGCTCCTGGTTATACTGGTCGAGCTTTGAGAAGTCTCCGGAATATATCTCTTTCATATCCTAATGTAGCACTCAGATTGACAACGGAGGTTGGTGGATAGTTGATGGGGATTAACCCTCATCTTCCCCATGTCTTTTTCCCTTCCCCCCTTTTTTTCTCTTCTTCTCCTCTCTCTCTCTCTCTTCCTCCCGATTTCTTATCCTCTCATCCTCCTTCTGCTGCTTTCTTTCCTGTCTTTCAGTAGGACCATTTCTATGACTCAGCAACGATTATTAATTTAATCTCTGTTCTTTTCATTATCCTTCACAACTGTATGTTGCTAAAGTGCAAACTTTTTTTTACTCTTTTATTTAATAATAAAAAACAGAATTAAAAAAAAAAAATATGTACCCAGAAATGGTACAAATAAAACTAAATCTTGACCCAAAAAAGTCCTCCCACAGCTCCATTGACAAAAAAAATGAAAAGTTATGAGTCTCAGAATATGGTGACTCAAAAATAGTATTTTTTTTAAACAAATTTTAAAAAAATAAGTCCTCGCACGGCTTTATTGATTGAAAAATAAAAAAGTTCTGGCTCTTAGAATAAGGTAACACAAAAAGTGAAGGATTTTTTACAAAACGGATTTTGTGCAAACGCCATAAGGCATAAAAAAAACTATAAACATATGGTATCGCCATAATCGTATCGCCCCGCAGAATAAAGTGAATATGTCATTTATAGCGCACGGTGAACGCTGTAAAAAAAATAGAATAAAAAAACAATAGTAGAATTGCTGTTTTTTAGTCACCACGCCACCTAAAAATAGAATAAAAACTGATCAAAAAGCCGCATGCACCCCAAGAAAACTACAATGAAATCCTCAAGGGGTCTAGTTTCCAAATTGTGGTCACTTTTGGGGGGTTTCCAATGTTTTGGCACCACAAGACCTCTTCAAACCGGTGCCTAATAAAAAAGAGGCCTCAAAATCCACTAGGTCCTCCTTTGCTTCTGAGGCCTTTGCTTCAGTCCATTACCGCCCGAGGGCCACATGTGGGATATTTCTCAAAACTGCAGAATCTGGGTAATAAGTACTAAGTTGCTTTTCTCTGGTAAAACCTTTTGTGTTATAAAAAAAATGGTATAAAAAGGATTTTCTGACAAAAAAAAAATAATGTAAATTTCACCTCTACTTTGCTCTAAATTCCCGTGAAACACCTAAAGGGTTCATAAACTTTCTAAATGCTGTTGTGAATACTTTCAGGGGTCTAGTTTCTAAAATGGGGTGTTTGATAGGGGTGTCTAATATAAGGGCCCCTCAAAGCAACTTCAGAACTGAACTGTAACCTAAAAAAATAAATAAATTAGGCAATACTTCGCTTCTTACATTATACTGATAATGAGCCGTGCCCACCCCGAGATTACCCCAGTTTTGACCGTTTGTATAAACGGAGACCCCTATTAGACCGTTTCAGTGCCCAGTTTTCCCAAGCATACACCCCCGAGAAGTGTATTTCTATTGATGAGTCCCTGGTACATTTTAAAGGGAGGGTTCAATTCCGCGAGTACCTGCCGGGTAAGAGGGCAAGGTATGGCGTGAAGATGTATAAGCTGTGCGAGAGTGCATCAAGGTATACCTACAGATTTAGGATATATGAAGGAAAGGCCACCCCCAAACCAGACTGCATCCTGGACTACAATAGGTACATGGGAGGGATGGACTTGTCAGATCAAGTCCTGAAGCCCTACAGCGCCATGCGGTGTGGTATAAGAAGCTGGCCGTGCACATCATACAGATGGCATTGTACAATGCGTACGTGCTACATCGATGTGCAGGCCAGAGGGGAACTTTCCTGGAATTTCAAGAGGTGATTATGAAGAACCTAATCTTTAGGGACCAAGAAGGGGGGCACCCAGTACTTCTGGAAGCGGGGCCACACGCATCGTACCAGGGTGGCAACACTTTCCAGGAGAAGTTCCCCAAACTGGCAAGAAGGGAAAAAGTCAAAAGAGGTGCAAAGTCTGCTATAAGAGGGCGATAAGGGATGACACAATATATCAATGTGACACGTGTCCCGAATAACCAGAGCTCTGTATGAAAGAGTGTTTTAAAATTTATCATACATCCCTTGGTTTATAATTTACCCCAATTTTACTTACCCTGATGCACTCCACACAGCTTATCGCCCCTCGTATTTCCCCTCTGGGCCCTGCTGTGTGCCCAGGCAGCTGATAACAGCCACATGTAGGGTATTGCCATACCCGGGAGAACCCACATTACAGTTTATGGGGTGTATGTCTACGGTCAAAATGCTCACTACACCTCTAAATGAATGCCTTAAGGGTGTAGTTTTTAAAACGGGGTCACTTCTTGCGGGTTTTAACTGTACTGGTACCTCAGGGGCTTCTGCATACATGACTTCGCACTAGAAAATCCCCAGTAGGCCAAATGGTGGTCCTTTCCTTCTGAGGCCTCCCATGGGCCCAAATGGCAGTTTATCACCACAAATGGGGTATTGCGGCACTCAGAACAAATTGCACAACAGAATGGGGTATTTTGTTTCTTGTGAAAATAAGAAATTTTCAGCCAAAACTACATATTATTTGAAAAAAATTATTTTGTTTTAATTCCCAGCCCATTTCAAATAAGTTCTGTGAAGAAACTATGGGGTCTAAATGGTCACATTACCCATAAATTAATTCCTTGAGGGGTGTAGTTTCCAAAATGGGGTCACTTCTGGTGGGTTTCCATTGCTTTGATACCTCGGGGGCTCTGCAAATGCGACACGGCACCCGAAAACCAAACCAGCAAAATCTGCACTCCAAAGAACACACAGCGCTCCTTCCCTTCTGAGGCCTCCCATGGGCCCAAACGGCAGTTTATCGCCACAAAAGGGGGTATTGCTGCACTCAGGAGAAATTGGGCAACAAAATGGGGTATTTTGTTCCCTGTGAAAATAAGACATTTTGATCACAAATGACATTTTATTGGAAAAAATGTCATTTTTTTCATTTCACAGCCCAATTCAAATACGTGCTGTGAAAAATGGTAACAACAACCATAAATGAATTCCTTGAGGGGTGTAGTTTCCAAAATGGGGTCACTATTGGGGGATTCCTACGGTTTTGGCACCTCAACACCTTTTCAAACCTGGCATGCTGCCTAAAATATATTCTAATAAAAAAGAGGCCTCAAAATGCACTAGGTGCTTCTTTGCTTCTAGGGCTTGTGTTTTATTCCACGAGCGCAGTAGAGCCACATGTGGGACATTTCTAAAAACGGCAGAATCTGGACAATACATATTTAGTAGTGTTTCTCTGGTAAAACCTTCTGTGTTACAGAAAAAAAAATTAGCTCTCACCTTCCTCAGGATCAAGGATACCCCACGATGTGAGATTTTGCATGGAGCCCCAGATCGATGTCGATTGACAGTCATTTTGTATGTCTTCCATTTTCTTACTATTGCACCAACAGTTGTCTCCTTCTCACCCAGCGTCTTACTTATGGTTTTGTAGCCCATTCCAGCCTTGTGCAGGTCTATGATCTTGTCCCTGACATCCTTAGAAAGCTCTTTGGTCTTGCCCATGTTGTAGAGGTTAGAGTCAGACTGATTAATTGAGTCTGTGGACAGGAGTCTTTTATACAGGTGACCATGTAAGACAGCTGTCTTTAATGCAGGCACCAAGTTGATTTGGAGCGTGTAACTGGTCTGGAGGAGGCTGAACTCTTAATGGTTGGTAGGGGATCAAATACTTATTTCTCTGTGCACAATGCAAATAAATATATATAATTTTGACTATGTGATTTTTTTTAATATATATAATCTATCTCTCACTGGTAAAATTAACCTAGCCTAAAAATTCTAGACTGTTCTTGTCTTTGACAGTGGGCAAACTTACAAAAAGGGATCAAATACTTATTTCCTTCACTGTATATAGGAATAAATTAGTTGTTGAATTTCATAAATTTTTACCAACCAGAAACAATGCTAAAGTGTTATTTTTTATTCTTTTTCCCACACATCACATTTTCAGGGCAGGCAGGAAGTACTTACTGCACAGTGCCATTAATGCACGGTGCAGGACCTTGGCCACCAGCAGTGGATGTCAGCTGTAATATACATCTGACATCTGGCTGCAATGGCTGGGATCAGAGGTAACTCCAATCCTGGCATTTAACCCCTTAAAGGGTAACAAAACTTTCAAAAAACTTTTGACATGTCATAGTGACATGTCAGAAGTTTTGATCAGTGGGGTTTCGAGCACTGAGCTCCACACCGATCACTAAAACAAAGCGGCAGAAGCGCTCGGGTGAGAGTTGTGGTGCTTCCTTTCTGATCTGCTTTCCTTGGAAAGCCGAGATAGCAGTGTACAGCCTCATATACTTTCTAAGAAAGCCCGTACACCACTCGCTCGGCTTTCCGAGAAAAGCCGATCAGTAACGAAGCAGCACAGCACTCACCTGACAAGTACACATACAGCTATGTCGACAGGAAAATAAAAAAGTAATGACTCTCGGAATCGGGTAATATAGAAACTAAAAATAAATCATTGCGTTCTGAAGGCCCTAAGCAGGTCTTTAAAGGGTTAACAACATTTAAATCCAATCTATCAGGCCAGATAGTGCAGCATGAAATCTGTTCCAAATAAAATAATAGATCCCCAATGTTAGTGAATGATGTGCTGCACGGTTGATGTACAAAATGTTTCCGATTTTGTAGTGCAGTTTGAAATCTGAATCCCATTGACTATAATATTAAAGAAATATAAAGAATTCATACATATTTTGAGGGGTTGGTAAAATATTGAAAAAAATTACGCATTACATTTCATTGTGACTACAGAGAAGTATCTATGCAAAAAAAATGAAGAAGTAAGAAAAAGAACAAACAAGGAAAGGGAATTAAATGTAAAATAGATGTTATGAAGATAATGTACACACAAAATAATCTGTTACATAGCTTCAAGCTCTTGCAAATACTCCACCTGGGCCCATCACCTAATATGTGGTGATATTATGCTGTATTGAATTAATAAATGCCAAAAAGTGTTTATGTAGTAAAAGAGGTCAACATAGAACAATGACATCATCAGTCATATGAGACCTTATTGGATGTCCTCACTTGTCGCAATGCTAATCTCTAACTCATGGGCCCCTCTAAATCAGGGCCCTGGTCTCAGTTGCAATCTCTACACTACTCTCTTTCTACTCTATAACTATACCAGTGATAATAATGTAGCTAAACTTATCCTTTCATATTGGATGAAGCAGGGGCGTAGCTGGTGGGTCCTGAGGTTTGGAGGGGCTTATGCCCCGGGTGCTTTGTGCCAGGGGGCCCCCCAACAGGACATTTGGCCTTATTTGGTAAATTTAAATACAGAACTAGGACAGTGAACTGAATCATATTTATTATTTCAAGATCTTTCTTGCTGGACTAGTACATACTAATTGTGGGTCTTGGGAAAAATGTATGTTTAAATACAGATGTCTAAAATTTTAGAAGCTACTTACTACGATAAAAGGTTGAAAACTTAATTTGGTGCCTGAAAAAGGACACGGCTGGATTATAATAATGTATGGCATTTCATTAGAGTTAAGTCCTTCGCACAATAAGGTATTTTTACGGTACGTTGAATAACAACCTAAAAAGACAACATGTCCTGAGGGGGTTTTTTATTTTTCTTTCTTTCTCTCTTTGCTTTACTTTTTTTTTATACCTTGTGAGTTTACAAGTTTAGATTTCGAGAGACATCTACCACAAAGACTTGAGTCACTTTTACCTTTTCAGTCCTTCATCTGAGTGTAAAACCAACTGGCTGAATATGTTCCTTTAATGTTGTGCCAGATGGCAACCTTAGAAGTATATGGGAATACAGGTAAGCCTAACCCTGTAACACAAGAGGACAAAGATCTTTTCAGTCATGGCTTATGCTATTGAGAGAGAGAAAAAATGAGATGGTCACTGGAACAGCAGTCACTCATTATATAAAAGCATGTGAAAGACCGCCGCGTACACCTGAATGTGAGGGATTCCATGTATAGTCTGCAGGTTTTTGACTGTAAAGTAAACTAAAACCAGTGAAATTGAAAATGAAAACCCTATGTGTTTTGTGTCTGGCTTATGCAGTAGAATGAAAGAGGGAAAAAAAATTCTTAGAGGTAAACAGATCTCTAGATTTTCTCATTAGATTTATATTCACATTTCTTAAAAGAAAAAGAAAAAATTCAGACTGGCCTACCAAAATACTCGAGGACCCGTAGAGACCGCAAGCTCTTACAAAATAATGGATACTTAATACAACAGGGCCCGAAAGGTGCGACAACCCCATTTGGAGCCTCCTTAGGAACAAATCACATGGCACTAGGGTCTATTTCTTATAGGTTTATTCACAAATAACCTATTAGACCTTTTTGATGATTTTAAAAAGGCGTCAATTATGCCACAAATCGACACCAGATTATGGCTTGCGTAGATTTCACATTCTGGCCAGAGATGCGCCACTTAATAAATTAGGAGCATTTTATTCCAACTTCCTTTATATTAAGTTTGGCGTATGAAATGCCAGTCTTAATAAATTCCCTCCTATATTTTCAAAGATCTTTGAATGTGACAAGGATTGGTTGTATATCACAGCTTCAAGAGTGGCTATATAAAAATACTTATCAGGGTTGCCAACCTAGTTTTTCTTTTTTCTGGACACTTTATTCAAAAATAATGGACAGTCAAAATTGTTGTACCGACAAACTGGAAAACCAATAAGAATCACAAAGATGATAAGTAATATATATACACGGTTTACAGACGGTAACCCTGGTATCTACTGACAGGTGGTGGCTGTATACATGTAAAGGATCTGCCAGACACAGCTTCTGTGTCGACGCCCGTGGGTAATCAGTCTGCACCTGCTCCTATGTCTGTGAGACTGACTCCATCTTCCACCACTCAGGATGGCAGGCTTAGGAGTGGGAGAGCCTATCACAGCCTGGCCAGACGGAGCTAGCTTCCGCCCACTGTCTATTTATACCTGCCTTTCCTGTTCCTCCTTTGCCTGTGATTCTGCTCTGCTTGTTTCCTGGCTCTGTTGCT
Source organism: Rhinoderma darwinii (assembly GCF_050947455.1). Classification (NCBI taxonomy): domain Eukaryota; kingdom Metazoa; phylum Chordata; class Amphibia; order Anura; family Rhinodermatidae; genus Rhinoderma; species Rhinoderma darwinii. Next base: position 311,559,603 of record NC_134691.1, read on the forward strand.
GTTTGAACTACTGATCCTCTGCTTGTTATTGACCTTGGCTTACTGACCACTCTCCTGCTCAGCGTTTTGTACCTCGTGCACTCCTGGTTTGACTCGGCTCGTTCACTACTCTCGTTGCTCACGGTGTCTCCGTGGGCAGCTGCCCCGTTTCCCTAGCTTCTGTGTACCCTTGTCTGTTTGTCTGTCGTGCACTTACTGAGCGTAGGGACCGTCGCCCAGTTGTACCCCGTCGCCTAGGACAGGTCGTTGCATGTAGGCAGGGACTGAGTGGCGGGTAGATTAGGGCTCACCTGTCTGTCTCCCTACCCCGTCATTACATAATCACAGGCCCATAAACCTAGTCTACCCTGGTCCCTGACACAACTATGGACCCCCTTCAGACCCTGGCTCAGCAAATGCAGGGCCTCTCCCTACAGGTCCAAGCCCTGGCTCAGAAGGACAACCTGCATGATGCTACCCTGGTAGTGCCCCCCACCTCACCTCTTGAACCCCACCTCAAGTTGCCTGACTGGTTCTCAGGGGACCGGAAGACTTTTTTCTTCTTTCGGGAGAGTTGTAGGCTCTATTTTCGCTTAAAGCCCCACTCCTCAGGTTCTGAGAGCCAGCGGGTGGGTATAATTATGTCCCGGCTCCAGGACGGGCTCCAAGAATGGGCCTTCTCCTTGGCTCCTGACGCCCCTGAACTTTCCTCCGTTGATCTTTTCTTTTCTGCACTCGGGCTCATTTATGTCGAGACTGACAAGATTGCCTTTGCCGAGAGTCAGCTGGTGACCTTACGTCAGGGTAAGAGACCTTTTGAGAAGTATTGTTCTGACTTTAGGAAGTGGTGTGTAGCTTCTCGGTGGAATGACCCTGCCTTGAGGTGCCAGTTTAGATTGGGTCTGTCGAACGCCCTGAAAGACCTGCTAGTTAGCTATCCCTCTTCTGACTCCCTAGATCAGGTTATGGCTTTAGCGGTATGACTTGACCGACGTCTCAGGGAACGACGACTTGAACGTTTTTGTGCCTTCTCCTCTGACTCCCCCATGATGCCTCCCAAGGTTCCGTTGCTTCGTTCTTCCACGGAAGACTCGGATGTACCTATGCAACTCGGGGCCTCCGTGTCCCCCCAACAACGTAGAGAGTTCCGCAGGAAGAATGGTCTCTGCTTCTACTGTGGGGATGACAAGCATCAAGTGAACAACTGTCCTAGGCGTAAGAATAAGCAGCCGGAAAACTTCCGCGCCTAAGTGATCATCGGGGAGGTCACTTGGGCGCACAGGTATTTCCCGTAAAGATGAAACCTAATAAAATCTTGCTTCCCTTTCAGGTCTCTTTTGGTGGTAGGTCTGCTACCGGCAGTGCCTTCGTGGATTCAGGGTCTTCTGCTAATATTATGTCTGTGGAATTTGCTATGTCTCTAGCTATGCCATTGATTGATTTGCCTAAACCTGTCGACTCCACTCCTCTTGCTAATGGTTATTTTACACAGCATACCCCTGTTTTTGAACTCCTTGTTGGCTCCATGCATTTGGAGCAGTGCTCTTTACTGGTGATGCAGGGATTATCGTCCGATTTGGTTTTAGGCCTTCCCTGGTTGCAGTTGCATAATCCCACGTTTAACTGGAATACTGGGGATCTTACCAAATGGGGTAATGAATGCATGACGTCATGTTTTTCTGTTAATTCTATTTCTCTCCCTGAGGAGGTGAACACTCTACCTGAGTTTGTTCAAGACTTCGCTGATGTTTTCTCTAAAGAGGCCTCCGAAGTGTTACCTCCTCATAGAGAATACGATTGCGCAATCGATTTGGTACCAGGAGCTAAGCTCCCTAAGGGTAGGATATTTAATCTCTCTTGTCCCGAACGTGAAGCCATGAGAGAGTATATCCAGGAATGCCTGGCCAAGGGTTACATTCGCCCCTCTACTTCTCCAGTAGGTGCTGGCTTCTTCTTCGTAGGGAAGAAGGATGGTGGTCTTAGGCCGTGCATTGACTACCGGAACTTGAATAAGTTCACTGTAAGGAACCAATACCCCCTTCCTTTGATTCCTGATCTCTTCAATCAGGTTCAGGGGGCCCAATGGTTCTCTAAGTTTGATCTACGGGGGGCTTATAACCTTATCTGCATCAAAGAGGGGGATGAGTGGAAGACTGCGTTTAACACGCCCGAAGGTCATTTCGAATAACTCGTCATGCCCTTTGGGATGTGTAATGCTCCCGCGGTCTTCCAGAATTTCATAAATGAGATTTTAAGAGACTACCTGGGGGTATTTCTTGTAGTGTACCTTGATTACATACTTGTGTTTTCCAAGGACTGGTCCTCCCACATTGAGCATGTCAGGGAGGTGCTCCAGGCCCTTCGGGAAAACAAACTGTTTGCTAAGACCGAAAAATGTGTGTTTGGGGTGCAGGAGATACCATTTTTGGGTCAAATCCTCACTCCTCATGAATTCCGCATGAACCCCGCCAAGGTCCAGGCTGTGGCGGAATGGGTCCAACCTACCTCCCTGAAGGCGTTACAGTGCTTCCTGGGGTTCGCTAATTATTACAGGAGATGTATTGCTAACTTCTCTGTCATCGCTAAGCCTCTTACGGATCTCACTCGCAAAGGTGCTGATCTCCTCCACTGGCCTCCTGAGGCTGTCCAGGCTTTTGAGGTCCTTAAGAAGTGCTTTATCTCGACCCCAGTGCTGGTTCAGCCCAACCAAATGAAGCCATTCATCGTGGAGGTTGACGCCTCCGAGGTGGGAGTGGGTGCTGTCTTGTACTAGGGTACCAGGTCCCTCACTCATCTCCGTCCCTGTGCCTACTTCTCCAGGAAGTTTTCGCCCACTGAGAGTAACTATGATATTGGCAACCGCAAACTCTTAGCCATTAAATGGGCATTTGAAGAGTGGCGCCACTTCCTGGAGGGGGCTAGGCACCAGGTAACGGTCCTTACCGACCACAAGAATCTGGTTTTCTTAGAATCTGCCTGGTAGAACCTGTCCTACCAAAATCCGCATCTAGAGATGAGTGAATTTCCTGAAATTAGTTTTGGGGTTAATCCTATCAAATTGGCAGTCTAATTTGATTTGGTTCAAATAAATTTGCTGTGAATCTCTAGTGTCCCAATTGCCCTGTCTAGTTCTCTGATGTCTTCTAGAACTGTACCAAAGTTTAATACAGTTCTAGAACACATCAGAGAGTCAAACAGGGCAATCGGGCACTTGCGATTCCACACGTAAAATAAATACAATACTTACCTCCCCTGGACACCCGTATCGACACATCCCTGCCGGCCACCTGAGATTACTATTTTTGTCCCATGTGACCGCTGCTGCGTGCCGTCCCTGGTGGCCTATGGAGATTATGCCATTTTGTCCTATGTGACTGCTGTGAATGGCTGCAGCGGTCGCATGGGACAGAATTACATAATCTCAGAATGCTGCAAGGAATGCGTTGCAGCAGCGGGTACATGGGACACAAGGATGTCATCTCAGGAGGCCAGCAGGGTCAATACAAGAGACCAGATGAGTAATGTATTTTTTTATTCTCCCCTCTTCTTTTTTCTAATCTGTAAAATGGTGTTTGGCGGCCACCATGTTGCTGATTCGTATGCCGCAAACCCAAAAAGTTTTCCGTTTTTGTCAAATCTGGAACTTTTGGGAAATTCGTACCGAATTTGATTTGTTTAGAATTGTTCCACTCATCTCTATCTGAATCGCAAACTGCTGCAAATTGGGGTAAAAAGACGGTGATATTAGGTATGTTTGAATCTACCCATCGGTTTTGCCTGAGGGAGCCATTTTAATTTTACTTCGATTTTCATGGTCATGATCATAGCAGAAATTTCTGCAAAAAATCTGCCCTGTGTAAACATACCATTAGGAAGATATTAATAAATAATAATGGGTTAATTTCACATGACACATTTCAATGCCACAGAAGATTACAGAGATATAGTGGAGGATACTATGATATTTTATTATACGCATGACCAAAGAGGAGTTAAACTTTATAATAAGATACCCAGATGTTAAAAGAGATTATAATTCTCAAGAAACACATGTAATAAGAGAAAAATAATAAGAGAAAAATAGATAATAATAATAATAATCTAGAACTTTTTCTTTTCAGGCACCGAATCCAGTTTTCAACCTTTTTTTGTAGCTTCTAAAACAATAAACCACATTCAAATATAAATGTCAATTAAAAGAAAGAAAGCATTTGAAATCTTTACCTATACTTAAAAAAAAATTAAAATATCTTAAAAGGGCCCAAAAGGACATGAACAGTCCTGCCCTTTTATTATAACACAAATGATGTTTCCCTCCATATGTCATTAGTGACTATGTAACAGTTGGAGAAGGTCTTAATGTCATTGTAACTAATACCTTAATCGAGTATGGGGATAGCAGTATAAACTTTGGCTCATCTGTTCTCTTTATTCTTGCTCAAAGTTCTAGAACTATGTACATCTGTTGTCAAATCTCAGAGGAGAATCTTGTAACTTTCTCATTTCTATTTTTTCTAGGACTGGGCTTGTGCTTCATATGATATGAGACCCTGTAAGCAGGAAGCTCCTTTCTTTTCCTTCCACTAATTGTTCTCGGGTTACCCCAATTTCACCTCTATTTATAATAAGAATATTTATCAGTGCCTCAACTCCATGAGATCCTCAGATTCACATATTGTATTCTGTCGCCTCCTTACGCAAGAGAGGAAAGGCAGAGATATACAGTATTATGTCATGCATGGGAGCAGTGAAAACAAATGTCAGCTTACCATGTTCTTCTATAGGTTTATGAAGTCGTTTTTGCCCATAGCGATACTGGCCTATGAGGGTATGTTCACACGGCTTATTTACGGACGTAATTCGGGCGTTTTCCGCCTCGATTTACGTCCGAAAATGCGGCTCGATAGCGTCGACAAACATCTGCCCATTCATTTGAATGGGTCTTACGATGTTCTGTTCCGACGGTCATTTTTTTTACGCCCCGCTGTCAAAAGGCGGGGCGTAAATAGACGCCCGCGTCAAAGAAGTGCCTGTCACTTCTTCAGACGTTAATTGACGCAGCGAAAAAGCCCCTCAACATGCCATGACGGCTGAAATTACGGAGCTGTTTTCTCCGGAAAACAGCCCCGTAATTTCAGCCGTAACGGACGCTGCCGTGTGAACATACCCTAAGGGTATGTTCACACGAGGTCATTACGTCTGTAATTGACGGACGTATTTCGGCCGCAAGTACCGGACCGAACACACGGCAGGGAGTTGGGCTCCTAGCATCATAGTTATATACGATGCTAGGAGTCCCTGCCTCGCTGCCGGACAACTGTCCCGTACTGAAAACATGATTACAGTACGGGACAGTTGTCTGGCAGCGAGGCAGGGACTCCTAGCATTGTACATAACTATGATGCTAGGAGCCCAGCTCCCTGCAGTGTGTTCGGACCGGTACTTGCGGCCGAAATACGTCCGTCAATTACGGACGTAATGACCTCGTGTGAACATACCCTTATAGGTCAATAAAATAACGGACTTTTTATGAGACGATAAGTTTTTAGTGAGTATTGTTTTAGAAGTTATTTCTTTATTGTTAGTATTATTGTTTATTTACGTGGATAATTTGTAAATAATATGTATTTTGTGTATGTGTTGTGTAATTGCTTTGTTTATTTATGATTGTGGTTATATGTATATTGTGTGTGTATTGATGTTTGACTGTCATTATTCTATTTTTGTTTTTGTCTGGGCTAACCGAAGAGCTGTTGTGATACTGTAAATTCCCTTCGGGGATTAATAAAGTTATTTTATATTATCCTATCTTATTCTCTATAATTGTTAGCCCCGGTGGATCAGTGATCCCCAACAAAGAACAGTGATCGTTGTCATATTTAATAAATTATAAACGTGTAAGGGTAAGTTCACACAGAGCAGTGGAAACCGCGTCAGAAGACGCGCAAAAAAACGGCCGAAAATGCCTCCCATTGATTTCAATGGGAGGCGTAGGCACTTTTTTTCCAGCCAGCGGAAAAACCGTCTCGCTGGAAAAAGAAGCGACATGCCCTATCTTCGGGTGTTTACGTCTCTGACCTTCCATTGACATCAATGGCAAACAGAAAAAGCGTATTTCGCGGCATTTTTTGGCCACGGCGCTCAATAGCCGGGGGCAAAAAACGCAGAGAAAAACGCCACAAAAATCGGCGTGCAGGCAGAGCAATTTTCTGCACATCATGATTACAGTACGGAACAGTTGTCCTGCAGCGAGGCAGGGACTCCTAGCGTCGTACATCACTATGATGCTAGGAGCCCGGCCCCCTGCAGTGTGTTCGGTCCGGGTCTTCCGGCCGAAATACGTTCCGTACATTACGGACGTAACATGGTTGTGTGAACCCAGCCTTATCTTCTCTAATAGGCCAGTCCAGTCTGATCCTCTACCCATTCCTTATTTCAAAAAAGCTAAGTAATTACATAATATAATGTTACTCTGTATAATTTCTCTGTAGGGCTGCATGAAGTCTAAATTCCCTGCCATTGTTCTGAACAAAAACTTAGCAGAATACAGGCCCTTTTTATGGCAGCCTGTGTTCTGTAAATGGACTTTTCCCAGAGGATGCCCATATGCATAGCAATAGCCCCTAAGAGCATTAAATACAGGCTGCTTTAAATGGCAGCTGTATTCTCCTGAAGGCATCTGGGGGGCATCAATATAGATTTGAATTTCCCAGAGCCCTGCAGGTTTATAAGTGGAATTGTATGCTGGATCACGCTCGATGCACTTTATGACCTTTGCTGGTGGCAACTTTATGTTCCCTAGCAGTTGCATTCATAATCATCTGGGTAATAGAGGTGAATACTCAGGACTGAAATATGTGGATATCAATGGGCAAGGGTCATCAGATAAACTATTCCATATAACTGCAAATTTATGCGCATTCATGTTAAATCTGAGTCACAGATGTTTCCTAATGCAAATTTTTATTAATTGAAGAAAGAAATTGAAGAGCATTATTCCCTACAATAAAAAAAAGCAATAATAATAATAATAATAATAATAATAAATAATAATAGTCAATACGTCAGTCCCTGTGATTTGTTCTTCTGTCTTACTTGTAAGTGTTCTATTCCGCTGGTTTTTACTTAGATCTGCTTCTGGGAAAGCTGAATATGCACTACCCCTATATGAAATATCTGGGTAAACAGCCTGGTTCTGTGATATCCAAAGAAAGAGTTAAATTGACTTGCACATTTCACCTATAGGACCCTTTTTTCCCATGACTTTTGTCTGGATCACTACTAGCCCCAGGACTTAAGTCCGGTAATTAATTCTCTAGGTATTCGAGGCAGAAGAAATGTATTGGAGCGATTGCAGTGGCTAATTATCACAATTTTCTGATTTCCGAGCGATAGTAACGATAATTGGCCAGTGAGAATACAGGAAAAGATCAGGATAACCAATAGATTTGATCAATTGTCCATGTCTCCAATAAAATCATTATTATGATCTGTAAATCTAAATGCAGATTATGGCGACACATACATTTACACCACGCAAGGTCTGAGCAATGCCGTGTACATGGAGACTTAGGGCATGGCCCCAAGTGGCGGATTTCCTCCGCAGCTGTCCGCATCAATGCCGCACAGAATCTGCGTTGCAGATTCTGCGGCGGATCTGCCCAAAATGTGCAGTAAATTGATGCGGACTAGCTGCTGCGTACTGCGGTAAAAGTGCTTCCCTTCTCTCTATCAGTGCAGGATAGAAAGAAGGGACAGCACTTTCCCTAGTGAAAGTAAACGAATTTCATACTTACCGGCCGTTGTCTTGGTGACGCGTCCCTCTTTCGGCATCCAGCCCGACCTCCCTGGATGACGCGGCAGTCCATGTGACCGCTGCAGCCTGTGATTGGCTGCAGCCGTCACTTAGACTGAAACGTCATCCTGGGAAGCCGGACTGGAGACAGAAGCAGGGAGTTCTCGGTAAGTATGAACTTCTATTTTTTTTACAGGTTGCTGTATATTGGGATCGGTAGTCACTGTCCAGGGTGCAGAAACAGTTACTGCCGATCGCTTAACTCTTTCAGCACCCTGGACAGTGACTATTTACTGACGTCTCCTAGCAACGCTCCCGTAATTACGGGAGCCCCATTGACTTCCTCAGTCTTGCTGTAGACCTAGAAATACATAGGTCCAGCCAGAATGAAGAAATGTCATGTCAAAAAAGCAAGACGCATCCGCAGCACATATAACATGTGCATGACATCTGCGGACTTCATTGCGGAATTTAGAATCTCCATAGAAGTCAATGGAGAACTTCCGCAATGAGTCCGCAACCAGTCCGCCACTGGTCCGCAACATCCATTGTATGCTGCGGACACCAAATTCCGCACCGCAGCCTATGCTCCGCAGTGGAATTTTCAGCCTCGTCTAAACGAAGCCTACTAAAAAGAAGTGGAAGGCAATGGAGAAACGGCTCCGCTGCGGATTAACGCTGCGGAGTGTCCGCAGCGGAATTCAAGAGCAATTCCGCCACGTGGGGCTTTGCCCTTAGGGTATGTTCAGACGTGGCGTACAATTTCCGCCATGGATTTTGCTGAGAATTTTGTGTCAAATCCGCAATGGAAGTGCGGTAAAATCTGCAAATGAAACATGCAGATTTTGTTTAATTTTTAGCATTTGCCACAGGTTTCATCCTCTGCATTGCAAAAGCTTAAATCAGCAGTAAAAATCCACTGCTTCTTCACAACAAACTGTGCATGCTGCGGAACGTAAATTCTGCATCGCTAGCTATTTTTAGCACCGATTTTTTTACACAACGTTTGTACTAAGTACAATATAAAGATAAAGAAATTAAAAAATGTAAATTCTTCAGCAAATCTACCGCATCTGAACATGCCCTTACAGTGAATGTTTAACCTTTTGCACACCATTGTCTTTTATAATCTAAATAGGTCCTATTTAGATTCATTTCTTTATAGTGGTCTGATACAAAGCTCCAAATAGCTGCAAAGACATACAGTTAATGAAGCACTTCCAGAAAAACTATTTCCCCCCATTTGTAATTGTGATGGCATAAACAATAGTGTGATTAATAAACGTACTGAGCATTTTATTCATGTATTTTCCACCTTCAATCGGTCCTTTCGTTAGACCATATGACACCAGATCTGATTCTCCAATTCACACATCATCTGGTGTGTGGACCGGAAGCCAGTTTCTCTATACATTCCTATCAGACGCTCAATGTCAGTCTTTGGGTATGTGCACACACACTAATTACATCCGTAATTGACGGACGTATTTCGGCCGCAAGTCCCGGACCGAACACAGTGCAGGGAGCCGGGCTCCTAGCATCATACTTATGTACGATGCTAGGAGTCCCTGCCTCGCTGCAGGACAACTGTCGCGTACTGTAATCATGTTTTCAGTACGGGACAGTTGTCCTGCAGCGAGGCAGGGACTCCTAGCATCGTACATAAGGATGGTGCTAGGAGCCCGGCTCCCTGCACTGTGTTCGGTCCGGTACTTGCGGCCGAAATACGTCCGTCAATTACGGACGTAATTAGTGTGTGTTCACATACCCTTAGGGTATATTCACACATACTAATTACGGACGTAATTCGGGCGTTTTTGCCCCGAATTACGTCCGAAAAATGCGGCTTGAAAGCGTTGACAAACATCTGCCCATTGAAAGCAATGGGCAGACGTTTGTCTGTTCACACGAGGCGTATATTTACGCGCAGCTGTCAAATGACGGCGCGTAAATAGAGGCCCGCGTCAAAGAAGTGACCTGTCACTTCTTGGGGCGTAATTGGAGCCGTTATTCATTGACTCCAATGAAAAGCAGCGCCAATTACGTCCGTAATGGACGCGGCGTTCAAGCGCCTGCAGATGCCGTTACGGCTGAAATTACGGGGATGTTTTCTCCTGAAAACATCCCCGTAATTTCAGCCGTTACGGACGCTGTCGTGTGAACATACCCTAACCCTAACGGCTGAAATTACGGGGATTTCAGCCGTAACGACATGTGCAGGCGCTTGAACGCCGCGTCCATTACGGACGTAATTGTCGCTGCTTTTCATTGGAGTCAATTAATAACGGCTCCAATTACGCCCCAAGAAGTGACAGGTCACTTCTTTGACGTGGGCATCTATTTACGCGCCGTCATTTGACAGCGGCGAGTAAATATACGCCCCGTGTGAACAGACAAACGTCAGCCCATTGCTTTCAATGGGCAGATGTTTGTCAACGCTTTCAAGCCGCATTTTTCGGACGTAATTCGGGGCAAAAACGCCCGAATTACGTCCGTAATTAGTGTGTGTGAACATACCCTGATATTTTTTTAGGAGAAAATTGCATTGCAATATAAATATATATTATATCCTGTCGAAAATTAGGACTTAAATAAAGAGGATTTGGCGTTTGCAGTGCTTATAAGAAAACTTTCCATATTTGAGTGATAATGCTATATGCAACATATTGCAAACCTGTATAACATTATTACGTTTGTTTGAGGCACCTGAGGACTTTTTTAGGCCTTATTTAGGCCTGATTCACATGAACGGGTGTCAAATCATGAAAAAACGGGTGCCATGAAAAAAATGACCGTTTTTCACGACTGACTTGCACCTATGTGGGACCTGATTTCACAGATCCCTCATAGACCTGAGTCTATTGAGGGATCAGTGAAAACGGGCAAAAATAGGACATGACCTACTTTTTCACAAGCCGTTCACACAGTCCGTTAAAAAAACGGCAGTGTAAATAGCCCCATAGAATTGCATTGATTATAATGCAGCCGTTGATGGCTGTTAAAAAAAACGGGTCACATGGCCAATTATACCGATCGTGTGAATAAGCCCTAACACTGTTCAGTGTTCATGATTCCCCAATACAGGAACATCAAAATGCTTGGCACTCATGCCTGCCTTATCAAATTTCCCCATATGTAAGAACATTTGTCCCTGCTGGACAACAAGTGAGGATTCGGACAGAGGTGTGCAAAGGTTGGAATTCCCCTGAAGGACAGTAAACAGAGAATAGCAAATATACAGCCTGTTACCCGATGTCCTATTATGTTTACTTCACGTGTATTATAGAATACCAGTCTAAGGACCAGTTTACATGAAGTTTTTTTACGCTTTTTTTTAATGCGTTTTTTGACACGGAAACAGCGTCGGAAAATGCGATAAAAAACGGCCGAAAATGGCTCCCATTGATTTCAATGGGAGACGGAGGCGTTTTTTTCCCCGCGAGCGGAAAAACCGTCTCGCAGGAAAAAGAAGCAACATGCCCTATCTTCGGGCGTTCACGTCTCTGAACCCCCATTGACATCAATGGGAGGCATAAAAAGCGGCGTTTTTTGCCCGCGGTTATCAATGGCTGCGCGAAATCCGCCGTGAAAAACGCGGCAAACGGCAAAAGACAGATGTGCTGCCGACATGATGGAAATGTATTGGGACAAGCGATCGTAGTAAACAAGCGCTCGTCCCCATACTAGTTCTTTGTGAAAGGAGCAAACGAGCGCCGATCAACGAGCTCACTCGCTGATCGATGCTCGTTTACACGGCCATGTTGGGCCGTGTAAGGAGACCCTATTTTTTTTCCTAATTAAAACCAGATACTGATACATATTCTTTTTTTTAAATTCTATTTTCTGTAAATGATTATGGGGGCAGCCACATGGACTACAGAAAACAATAGTCTAGAGCTGACCCATTGACCTTTATGGGAGAGTTTCCTGGGCATGCTCTGTGGTCTGTGCAGACGTCATTGTGCAGGGAGGGGGAGGAAGGAAGAAGTGTCCATCACCTATTGTGAATGGTGGATTCTGTGTTTTTTATTTCTATATATAATATATGTATACATATACTAGTCCTTCTCAATGAATAAGAATATAATCTAAAAGCTGATTTATTTCCGTAATTCAATTCAAAAAGTGAAACTCATATATTCTATAGATTCATTACGCACAGAGTGATCTATTTCCAGCATTTTTTTCTTTTAATGTTAATGATTATGGTAACAGTTAATGAAAACCCAAATTTACTATCTCAGAAAATTAGAATATTAAATAAGCCCAATTTCAAAAATGATTTTTAATACCGAAATGTTGGCCTACTGAAAAGCATGTACAGTATATGCCCTCAATACTTGGTTGGGGCTTCTTTTGCATGAATTACTGCATCAATGCGGTGTGGCATGGAGGTGATCAGCCTGTGGCACTGCTGAGGTGTTATCAATGCGGTGTGGCATGGAGGCGATCAGCTTGTGGCACTGCTGAGGTGTTATCAATGCGGCGTGGCATGGAGGTGATCAGCCTGTGGCACTGATGAGGTGTTATGGAAGCCCAGGTTGCTTTGATAGCGGCCTTCAGCTCGTCTGCATTGTTGGGTCTGGTGTCTCATCTTCCTCTTGACAATACCCCTGAGATTCTCTATGGGGTTTAGGTCAGGGGAGTTTGCTGGCCAATCAAGCGCAGTGATACTGTGGTTATTACACCAGGTATTGGTACTTTTGGCAGTGTGGGCAGGTGCCAAGTCCTGCTGGAAAATGAAATCAGCATCTCTGTCTATTATGAATGGTGGATCTTGTGTTACCTATATATAGATGTTACCTGTCATTGTAATCCTGCCTGTGCAGATAATGAGATGACTGCTGAGAAGTGATCTCTACAGAACAGAGAGGGTCAGTATATTATGAATGTTGGATCCTGTATTATCTAGTTTTGACGGGATGAATACCGTAGTCAACTACACTATTGATTTAGTCAACACATCGGAACCCCTGCGCAACTGAGACAAACGGAAACCATTGGCACCGGATCCGTCACCATTGAAATCAATGGTGATGGAAACGGAAAACTCTGGTTTCCGTTTGTGTCAGTCAGGGCTCCGTTCCGACGGAATGCTCAGACGGAACGTCGGAACGGAGCCCTGACGCAGATGTGAACAAAGGCTCAGTAGCCAGATTTCAGGATTATTATTTTTTTTTGGTTGTCGCTGCTGGACGTGTATGCCCATTACGATAGGGCTGTACACGTCTTGCTGATCACATGGCACAGCAAGTGTGCCCGTGAGATCAGGAGCAGGGCAATGACTGTAATATAAAGCTGCAGCCCCGCTCTAATGGCGGAGATCAGAGAAACCTTTGATCTCAGCCGTTAACCCCTTGAATGTCACATTCAAGGGGTTAACGGCGGATATCAAATTTGATTGCAGCATTCAAAGGGAGAATCATCAAAAAAATACACACAAATGAATCGTCACGATCATAACAACCTGCACAACAAATTGATAGCATCATTTATTATGATCGGTGTATGGTTTAAAAAAACAAAAATATGAAAATTGCAACTCGTCCTGGAAAAAAAATCTCATACACCTACATTAAACAAAAAAAGTTATGAGTGTCTTTAAGGGCGGGTTCACACGTGGCGGAATTTCACTTAAATTCCGCTGCGGACACTCCGCAGCGTTAATCCGCAGCGGTGCCGTTTGTCCATTGACTTACACTTTAATTTAGCAGTGTTCGTTTAGACGAGGCGTAAAATTCCGCTGCGGAGCATAGGCTGCGGAGCGGAATTTGGTGTCCGCAGCATGCTCTGTCTGTTGCGGAGCAGTGGCGGACTCATGGCGGAATTTCTCCATTGACTTCAATGGAGAGTCAAAATTCCGCAATGAAGTCCGCAGATCTTATGTGTGCTGCGGAGCGTATTGTTTTTACTACCATGACATTTCTTCATTCTGGCTGGACCTATGTATTTCTAGGTCTACAGCCAGACTGAGGAAGTCAATGGGGCTCCCGTAATGACGGGAGCGTTGCTAGGAGACGTCTGTAAATAGTCACTGTCCAGGGTGCTGAAAGAGTTAAGCGATCGGCAGTAACTGTTTCTGCACCCGGGACAGTGACTACCGATCTCAATATACATGTATCTGTCAAAAACATATAAGTTCATACTTACCGAGAACTCCCTGCTTCTGTCTCCAGTCCAGCCTCCCAGGATGACGTTTCAGTCTAAGTGACGGCTGCAGCCAATCACAGGCCAAGCACAGGCTGCAGCGGTCACATGGACTGGTGCGTCATCCAGGGAGGTCGGGCTGGATGCCGAAAGAGGGACGCGTCACCAAGACAACGGCCGGTAAGTATGAAATTCTTTTACTTTCCCTAGGGAAAGTGCTGTCCCTTCTCTCTATCCTGCACTGATAGGGAGAAGGGAAGCACTTTTCCCGCAGTCCGCAGCAGCTAGTCCGCATCAATTTTCTGCACATTTTGTGCAGATCCGCAGCAGAATCTGCAACGCAGATTCTGTGCGGCATTGATGCGGACAGTTGCGGAGGAAATCCGCCACGTGTGGTCATGCCCTTAGGGTATGTTCACACGCACTATTTACACCTGGAATTACGGCTGAAAATACTGCTTGAAAGCGTCGGCAAACATCTGCCTATTCATTTGAATGGGTTTTACGATGTACTGTGCAGATGGTAATTTTTTTACGCGCCGCTGTCAGAAGACAAAAAAGACGCCCGCGTCAAAGAAGTGCATGTCCCTTCTTGGGACGTAATTGGAACCGTTTTCCATTGACTCGATAGAAAAACAGCTCCAATTACATCCGTAATGGACGCTGCGATAAACGCCTGCACTTGCCATTACGTCTGAAATGCAGGAGCTGTTTTCTCCTGAAAACAGCTCCGTAATTTCAGCCGTAACGGACGTGCACGTGTCAACATACCTTAAGAGGATAATGACTTAAAAAAAAAACAAAAAAAAAACATTTAAATATGTTTAATATAATACTTGATTAAAACAATAGGTCATTTTTTGATGACACATTCCCTCAATGCATGCGCAAAGGGATAACTTGAAGTTCCTGGGCCCCAATGCTAAGTAACCTTCTATATGCCATTAATAATACTGTCAGGAACCAGGACATAGGTGTGACTGCTACCTCTGCACCCCCTACAGCTACACCTGTGCATGTAACCTAGTGTGGCCATGACATGGTATCGACTGCAACTTATGAGACAGTCATGGGCCAGATAGAGTCATTCGCCCACATTTTTAAATAATGGAATATATTGCGTCAATGAAATTCGAGAGGACAGTTGGTAAGAATTGCGTTTAATTATTAAAAGGGCCACGCATCTTAATAAATCAGGTACATTAGAAATTGTGACTGACTTTTTTTTTACTTCTGCTACGAGCACCCGTACATTTGCGCCACTAATTTGCACCTTTTTTAACATTTCACTATGTGGGTATGTTCACACGGCAGCGTCCGTTACGGCTGAAATTACGGTGCTGTTTTCAAAACAGCTCCGTGATTTCAGCCGTAAAGGCATGTGCAGGCGTCTTTCGCTGCGTCAATTACGGACGTAATTGGAGCTGTTTTTCCATTGTATCAATGGAAAACGGCTCCATTTACGTCTGAAGAAGTGACAGGCACTTCTTTGACGCGGGCGTCTTTTTTACGCGCCGCCTTTTGACAGCGGCGCGTAAAAAAAATGACCGTCGGCACAGAACATCATAAAACCCATTCAAATGAATGGGCAGATGTTTGCTGACGCTATTGAGCCACATTTTCGGACGTAATTCGGGGCTAAAACGCACGAATTACGTCCGTAAATAGTGTGTGTGAACCCAGCCTCAGGCATTAAGTCAGTTACAGCTTGACCGCACCCATGATTTTTGCCTGTTTTCCTTCTTGGCATGAGAAGACAAATGTTGCAACATTTTGGCGCAATTTTTGTACAACATTTTTAACCTGACCAATTTCCACCAAAGGGAGACATAAACTAAATAATAAAGGAGGGTTTATAATTTGCATTAAAATGCAATAGAAAGTTGCAAAAAGTTGCGTGACTCAAAAACTACTGTTATTTCATTATATGCAAATATAACCATCGACTCCATTCGATCTGTCAGCAGTAGGCCCAGGGTGATCTATCGTGGCTTTTCTGTGCTTTCCATTTTACTGGAAGATCCAGATTCTCTATTGGACGGCATCATTAATGAATGATTAGTATTCATCCAAAAACACATACTTAGAAAGAAATTCAGACCTCTTCATGGGAATACTTGGCGAGCGCTGATAAAGAGAGAGCAGTCTACACACAGTCTGCAATACAATTTCTGGCTTGGTGACCTAGTTAAACATTTTCTAGACACTTATTCTGAATGGAATTTATTTTCTCAACTTCAAGTAACCTGCTGTGAGATGCAGCAAGTAATGGGAACTATGGTGTGAGCCAGAGGCAAGCAGGTTAGTCCATCTCCTCCCCCGCCAGCTGCAGGAAAGAGGGAGAAAGAGACATAATTCATGGTTTGCCGTGTTGGCGAGGATTTTCCACTTCTGTTTGCAGTGTGAGGAGAAAGGACATGACTTCATCTGACACTCAGTGACTGTTTAGGAAAGTGACGCATGTGACAAGACATCCCGTCAGTTATAGGAAAATAAAGTCACAAACCCCTCTCACTGATTATTCAGAGGAAAAATATTCCGTCCAAATATCGCAAATTATTATTATTACTGAGAGGAGGGAAGAGATGAAGAAAATTGTATTCTGCCTTCTCCTTCCGAAAAGTGAAAACGCAGATGTGCGTAAATCATCCATTGTATGCAGGTGACATGCTGTAGCCGGCTTCTTAATTCTGGTTGTCAACAATCTGCAACAGGTTATGTTTTCAGGATTTCATAAATCAGATACAAGTGACTGAATGTTTTTGACCCAGACTATAATTAACTTTCCTGTTGGAACACAGAAACCTTCAAACCTACAGTATGGAGAGCGGAGAAGACAAATTAAGGGAGGATTTGGGCCTGAAAACTGTAGGTTTACCTGTAAGGCACTTACTTAAAAAACAACTCGATAGATAGATAGATAGATAGATAGATAGATAGATAGATAGATAGATAGATAGATAGGACAGTGGCGGATTAAGTAGACCATGGGCCCTGGGCTGTTATCCAAACTTGGGCCCCCCTTCCTCACCGCCGCCCTGCCGCGCCGTAACTATTTTTAACACTACCTTTTTGGGCAAGCATTAACAGTGTTACGATTTCCCTTGTCACAGCGCGGTGTCCCTACATACTGACAGTATCACACTGTGCAGGGACACAACCTCCTGACAAGGGGAATTGTCTATCGGTCCTGGACTGTAGAAAGACTTTTTGTGAAATACAAGGATTTCCTATAATAAACATGTCAGGAGAGGTGACAGATTCTCTATAAATCTAGTGACTCACAGGTGACGACGTCTCAGATTCTAGTAGTTTTTTTCCTCTTTTCTTCTCCATCCGGTCCAGCGCTCATGACGACTTCTCCCGGCCATGACTCATTTCTGCAGAATTTGCCACTCAGACGTCTCCTCACTTTTCCAACATTTCCACACCTATAAACGAAAATAAAGTTATTATGGTGCCACATACTGTACCCCTAAATATAATAGCACCAAACACTGTGCGCCTGAATATAATACCACACACTGTAAAACGCCACATACACACAGCCCCCTGTACATAGTGCCACACACAGCCCCTGTAGATATTACACACCCCCATAGATATCGCCATACACAGCCCCCTCTATATATCACACATCCCCCTCGTAGAGAGCGTTACACACAGCCCCCTATAGATAGTGCCATACAGCCCCCCTGTAGAGAGCGCCACACAGCCCTCCCCCTCTTGTAAATAGCACCAAAAAGCCCCCCTATAAAGAGCGCCACACACATACCACTGTGGATAGCACTACACAGCCCCCCCTTGTATATAGTACCACACAGCGCTCCCCCTTGTATATAGTGCCACACAGCGCTCCCCCTTGTATATAGTGCCTCACAGCGCTCCCCCTTGTATATAGTGCCTCACAGCGCTCCCCCTTGTATATAGTGGCACACAGCGCTCCCCCTTGTATATAGTGCCTCACAGCGCTCCCCCTTGTATATTGTAAAAACACCGACAAAGGCCATACTTACAAATGGACACAGCCAGGCCAGAAATGCTGATGAAAGGGCGAGCAGGTGCTTTAAATAATAATAGCCACTCCCACTAGTCTTGAGGGGAGTGGTGTGTGGTGCATGGGATGTGTAGTAAGAAATAATAAATGAATAGTGTGTGTGCAAGTGTAATACTATAAGTGAAATATAGGGGGCAGTAATAAATGAAGTGCCTCAATAGAAATAAATGGATAATGGGGTGCAAGTGAGTGAAACATGGAGGGATAGTGTGTACGTCATGAGGCACAACGTGTATAGCCAGGTAGAAGCCTATTTGTGACGCCTTGATAATTCATAGAGCGGGCTACCCTGCTTGCTATGCCAAACAACAACACACCATGCTCTCCCAGCATCAAAGACCCGGCTGTGTCCAAGAGAAGCGAATATACATAATAATGAAAAATACCTGGGGTATTGGTAATCATTTTGGCCAAAAGGACGCAAGCTCGCAATCCACGACAAGGATCCCCAGACTTGCGAGTCCCTAACTCCTAAACTGGAACAGAACGTTCCTGATGCACAAACAGAACCGATAAAAACACAGGGACATATACAAAAACACCGACAAAGGCCATACTTACAAATGGACACAGCCAGGCCAGAAATGCTGATGAAAGGGCGAGCAGGTGCTTTAAATAATAATAGCCACTCCCACTAGTCTTGAGGGGAGTGGTGTGTGGTGCATGGGATGTGTAGTAAGAAATAATAAATGAATAGTGTGTGTGCAAGTGTAATACTATAAGTGAAATATAGGGGGCAGTAATAAATGAAGTGCCTCAATAGAAATAAATGGATAATGGGGTGCAAGTGAGTGAAACATGGAGGGATAGTGTGTACGTCATGAGGCACAACGTGTATAGCCAGGTAGAAGCCTATTTGTGACGCCTTGATAATTCATAGAGCGGGCTACCCTGCTTGCTATGCCAAACAACAACACACCATGCTCTCCCAGCATCAAAGACCCGGCTGTGTCCAAGAGAAGCGAATATACATAATAATGAAAAATACCTGGGGTATTGGTAATCATTTTGGCCAAAAGGACGCAAGCTCGCAATCCACGACAAGGATCCCCAGACTTGCGAGTCCCTAACTCCTAAACTGGAACAGAACGTTCCTGATGCACAAACAGAACCGATAAAAACACAGGGACATATACAAAAACACCGACAAAGGCCATACTTACAAATGGACACAGCCAGGCCAGAAATGCTGATGAAAGGGCGAGCAGGTGCTTTAAATAATAATAGCCACTCCCACTAGTCTTGAGGGGAGTGGTGTGTGGTGCATGGGATGTGTAGTAAGAAATAATAAATGAATAGTGTGTGTGCAAGTGTAATACTATAAGTGAAATATAGGGGGCAGTAATAAATGAAGTGCCTCAATAGAAATAAATGGATAATGGGGTGCAAGTGAGTGAAACATGGAGGGATAGTGTGTACGTCATGAGGCACAACGTGTATAGCCAGGTAGAAGCCTATTTGTGACGCCTTGATAATTCATAGAGCGGGCTACCCTGCTTGCTATGCCAAACAACAACACACCATGCTCTCCCAGCATCATTTCTATTGAGGCACTTCATTTATTACTGCCCCCTATATTTCACTTATAGTATTACACTTGCACACACACTATTCATTTATTATTTCTTACTACACATCCCATGCACCACACACCACTCCCCTCAAGACTAGTGGGAGTGGCTATTATTATTTAAAGCACCTGCTCGCCCTTTCATCAGCATTTCTGGCCTGGCTGTGTCCATTTGTAAGTATGGCCTTTGTCGGTGTTTTTGTATATGTCCCTGTGTTTTTATCGGTTCTGTTTGTGCATCAGGAACGTTCTGTTCCAGTTTAGGAGTTAGGGACTCGCAAGTCTGGGGATCCTTGTCGTGGATTGCGAGCTTGCGTCCTTTTGGCCAAAATGATTACCAATACCCCAGGTATTTTTCATTATTATGTATATTCGCTTCTCTTGGACACAGCCGGGTCTTTGATGCTGGGAGAGCATGGTGTGTTGTTTGGCATAGCAAGCAGGGTAGCCCGCTCTATGAATTATCAAGGCGTCACAAATAGGCTTCTACCTGGCTATACACGTTGTGCCTCATGACGTACACACTATCCCTCCATGTTTCACTCACTTGCACCCCATTATCCATTTATTTCTATTGAGGCACTTCATTTATTACTGCCCCCTATATTTCACTTATAGTATTACACTTGCACACACACTATTCATTTATTATTTCTTACTACACATCCCATGCACCACACACCACTCCCCTCAAGACTAGTGGGAGTGGCTATTATTATTTAAAGCACCTGCTCGCCCTTTCATCAGCATTTCTGGCCTGGCTGTGTCCATTTGTAAGTATGGCCTTTGTCGGTGTTTTTGTATATGTCCCTGTGTTTTTATCGGTTCTGTTTGTGCATCAGGAACGTTCTGTTCCAGTTTAGGAGTTAGGGACTCGCAAGTCTGGGGATCCTTGTCGTGGATTGCGAGCTTGCGTCCTTTTGGCCAAAATGATTACCAATACCCCAGGTATTTTTCATTATTATGTATATTCGCTTCTCTTGGACACAGCCGGGTCTTTGATGCTGGGAGAGCATGGTGTGTTGTTGTTTGGCATAGCAAGCAGGGTAGCCCGCTCTATGAATTATCAAGGCGTCACAAATAGGCTTCTACCTGGCTATACACGTTGTGCCTCATGACGTACACACTATCCCTCCATGTTTCACTCACTTGCACCCCATTATCCATTTATTTCTATTGAGGCACTTCATTTATTACTGCCCCCTATATTTCACTTATAGTATTACACTTGCACACACACTATTCATTTATTATTTCTTACTACACATCCCATGCACCACACACCACTCCCCTCAAGACTAGTGGGAGTGGCTATTATTATTTAAAGCACCTGCTCGCCCTTTCATCAGCATTTCTGGCCTGGCTGTGTCCATTTGTAAGTATGGCCTTTGTCGGTGTTTTTGTATATGTCCCTGTGTTTTTATCGGTTCCCCTTGTATATTGTACCACACAGTGCTCCCCCTTGTATATTGTACCTCACAGCGCTCACTCTTGTATATAGTGCCACACAGCGCTCCCCCTTGTATATAGTGCCTCACAGCGCTCCCCCTTGTATATAAAGCCACAAGGTTATGTACACATTTAAAAACTTTATATTATAATTATATATATATATATATATTTTTATATATATATATATATATATATATATATATATATATATAGTATGTGTGTGTGTATCAGTGTGATTGGTTGATTTTATTAAAAAATATTTTTACTTTTTGAGATACGGCTGCTTTGTATCCTGTATCCGTCAGGTCAGCAGGACTGACAGGATCAGTGACACGCAGGATCCACCTCAAATCTATCACATCGAAGATTATAATTTAGCGCAGGGCCCGTTTCACTGATCCCGTCAGTCCTGCTGACCTGACGGATACAGGGTACAAAGCAGCTGTATCTCAAAAAGCTAACATATTTTTTAATAAAATGTAATTACAAAGTTGCACCAAACACACATTTTTATTTTAAAAAAATACAACCGACGTGATTTTTGCGACGTTTTTTCCGTAGACAATGCAGGTTTCGTTTTTATACACACCTTTTTTGCTATTTTAGAATTTTTATTCATAAAGTTTGAAAATAATAGTAAAAAAAATAAGCTTTTTTACGTTTCAGCTATTTTTTTGGGTAATAACATAGTTTTACCCTAAAATAGACCTTTTATTTGTGATCGTCATTGTCTACCGTAAATTTTAATATATTACATGTCTATATTAGGGTAATTGGGTCAGCGCTAGCGTTACAACAATGATTGGCGGGGGTAACGTTTTTTTTTGGGGTGGGTATTTTATGTGTATTTATTATTATTTTTTTTTTTTGCACTTTCCTTTATTATTTTTTTATTACTATGGTCTGTCCCTCAAAGGTCAAAAAAGACCTTTGGGGAACTTTATATATTTTTTTTCTTTCTTTTACACCATCTTTTTCCACTGTAACTGGGGCTGCACAGCAGCCCCAGTTACAGGGGAAATCAGCCCTCTCATAGTCACGATTGTCACTAATAGGGCTGTGCTGGGTCTAGTAAGACCCAGCAACAGTCTGCCACTAAAGGCACCCGGCGATCAAGTGACCAGTCACATGATCACCGGCAGGAATAGAGACAGCGCCGCTGCTGTCTCTATTCCTTTACACAGCGTTCATTGAGCGCTGTGTAAAAAGACATCAGAGAAGACGGAAGCAGCGAAAGCTGCTTCTATCTTCTCCTCAGGGTCCCCGGCAGTCACTGACAGCCGGAGACCCGACATTCAGCTGCCCGATCGCACGGGCAGCAAGTTAAAACCCGAGCCGTAGAAAGTCTATGGCTCGGGTTTTAAGGACCCGTCCCTGACCGCTGGCCGTAAAAATACAGCCAGCGGTCGGGAACCAGTTGGGCAGGATAAGTCAACTAACCTAAGCGCCCGGCTCTTCTCTTGCAGCTTTGGAGTAACAGAACAGCCGTTCGTCGCTGTTCTGTTACTCAATGGCGGCGCTCGCACTGTCAGGGAGGCGTGTCCTACCCCTGGATCCCGGCCAATTCCCTGCTCCTATAGATAGATAGATAGATAGATAGATAGATAGATAGATAGATAGATAGATAGATAGATAGATAATATTACAATAATATTATAACAGTCACCAAGAAGTTCCATGATCATAAAAAAAAAAAAAACACAAGGCCAACACGTTTTATGCATCAGAATTAAATAGCCTCCCGGTTAAGGATCTGCCAGGCACAGCTTCTGTATCCACGCCCATAGGTAATCAGTCTGCACCTGCTTCTATGTCTGTGAGACTGACTCCATCTTCCACCACTCAGGATGGCAGGCTTAGGAGTGGGAGTGCCTATCACAGCCTGGCCAGACGGAGCTAGCTCCCGCCCTCTGTCTATTTATACCTGCCTTTCCTGTTCCTTCTTGCTTGTGATTCTTCTCTGTTGGTTTCCTGGCCCTGCTGCAGCTTCTTGAACTACTTGTCCCTGCTTCGTATTGACCCTGGCTTACTGACTACTCTTCTGCTCTGCGTTTGGTACCTCGTACACTCCTGGTTTGACTCGGCTTGTTCACTACTCTCCTGCTCTGCGTTTGGCACCTCGTACACTCCTGGTTTGACTCGGCTCGTTCACCTCTCTTGTTGCTCACGGTGTTGCCGTGGGCAACTGCCCCGTTTCCCTTTGTTCTGTGTTTCCTTGTCTGGTTGTCTGTCGTGCACTTACTGAGTGTAGGGACCGTCGCCCAGTTGTACCCCGTCGCCTAGGACGGGTCGTTGCAAGTAGGCAGGGACTGAGTGGCGAGTAGTTTAGGGCTCACTTGTCTTTTCCCTATCCCTGTCATTACACTCCCTTTGATTTCAATAGGAAACCAACGCATTCTTCATACAAGGTGGAATTTTCAGGAAGTGGGATTAAAAAAGCGTGTTCAAAAAGTCTTGATTCATATTCCGCAGTATTCAGGTAGCCGCAAGCAGATTAACCCCATTGAATAGTGATAGTCTGCGTTCAGAAACACAGACGTTTATGCTGCAAAACCGCAGAAATCCAAGGGTAAACTTCGGAATTTCGGCCAAATCCACATCAGATTTTTTCTTAGGAAACATCCTTCATGTAAACATGGCCTAAGGGTGTATTCACACGGTTTCGACACTTTTTTACTGCACAGCCGAGAACCGCACTGCAAAAATGAATGTGTTTTTACCGCGATTTGCAGCAGTGTTGCCGTTTTCCACACTAAAATTCATGGTAAACAAACACGCAATGGTTTTTTTTTGCCACGCTGCAAAAAACACAGCAAAACTGCCTCGTGTGAATTCACCCTTAGGCCATATTCCCTTGAGCGTGTCTCTCGTCAGTGTGCTGTCCGTTTTAACAACGGACAGCACATTGACATATGCAATTCAATGGGGCTATTCAAACATCGGATCGTGATGGCTGTTGCGAGAAACTCACTGCATGTCCTATTTTGGTCTTATTTAGCAGATCAGACTCGTCCATTAAAGATCATGGTTGCATGAAAAAAACAGACAGCGCTCGGACGACATCTGCGTGCTGTTCCTTTATCACACAGTTGTTAAAGAGATGCATAGAAAAAAAGAAAAGTGACACAAGGAAGTGCTTGCAGAAGAGAAACCCGGATTAGAAAAAGTGATACAAAAGAATAGAAAACCGTAAACCACACTGACGCTACATGAACAGTCTTATGCATGAAAAATGACCCGTTTTTTTGAGGACTCAAATTAGACAAATCACTTGTGTGAATAAGGCCTTAGGGGGAAAATGATGTCCTGCTGGTACAAAGGATAGAGAATGTAAAAATTCAACATGCACGTTCCTTCATTCACCGACATCTGCCCCGACACATTAGATAGTCGGCCAAAACAGAAGAGGAAGAATATGTCAGGGGAGTTATAGCCATACATTTCAAAACTATAAAATAATGAGATAATATAAACATAATTAAACATACAGTGAAGGAAATAAGTATTTGATCCCTTGCTGATTTTGTAAGTTTGACCACTATCAAAGTCATGAACAGTCTAGAATTTTTAGGCTAGGTTAATTTTACCAGTGAGAGATAGATTATATAGAAAAAAAAACAGAAAATCACATTGTCAAAATTATATCTATTTATTTGCATTGTGCACAGGGAAATAAGTATTTGATCCCCTACAAACCATTAAGAGTTCAGCCTCCTCCAGACCAGTTACACGCTCCAAATCAACTTGGTGCCTGCAGTAAAGACAGCTGTCTTACATGGTCACCTGTATAAAAGACTCCTGTCCACAGACTCAATTAATCAGTCTGACTCTAACCTCTACAACATGGGCAAGACCAAAGAGCTTTCTAAGGATGTCAGGGACAAGATCATAGACCTGCACAAGGCTGGAATGGGCTACAAAACCATAAGTAAGACGCTGGGTGAGAATGAGACAACTGTTGGTGCAATAGTAAGAAAATGGAAGACATACAAAATGACTGTCAATCGGCATCGATCTGGGGCTCCATGCAAAATCTCACCTCGTGGGGTATCTTTGATCCTGAGGAAGGTGAGAGCTCAGTCGAAAACTACACGGGGGGAAATTGTTAATGATCTCAAGGCAGCTGAGACCACAGTCACCAAGAAAACCATTGGTAACACATTACGCCGTAATGGATTAAAATCCTGCAGTGCCCGCAAGGTCCCCCTGCTCAAGAAGGCACATGTACAGGCCCGTCTGAAGTTTAAAAATGAACATCTGGATGATTCTGAGAGTGATTGGGAGAAGGTGCTGTGGTCAGATGAGACTAAGGCCTCATTTACACGAGCGTATTATACGCGCGTGCGACGCGCGTGCTTTTCACGCGTGTCGTACGCACCTATAATAGTCTATGGGGCTGTTTAGACGATGCGTGAATTTTGCGCAGTGCGCGTGCGTTGCGTAAAACTCACGACATGTTCTAAAATCGTGCGTTTTTCGCGCATCACGCACCCATTGAAGTCAATGGGTGCGTGAAAACAACGCATGCCACACGGACGCTCCTGCGTTGCATGCGCGAAAATCACGCATCACTTGTTATGTCCATGAACAACAGTCTATAAAGCTGGACAAAGCAAACTAAAACCAGGAAGTGCTTGAGTTTCCACTGCGAGTGGGCAGGGCTTGTGACTGGAGACTGTGCAGGTATCTTCCACTGTCAACATCTGCTGCCATGCCGCGTGGGATGGACGTGGAGCGCCTCCTCGTCCTGGTCCAGGGACACCCCGAAATTTGGGACACTCGCTCGGAGGCGTACCACAACCGGACGGCCAAGGAGGACGCCTGGGAGGAGGTGGCAAAGGAGCTGTTTGGCCAGGAGTGGGAGAGTGGCCGAACCCGTGACCGCAGTCGGTTGGGTGAGTACCAGGCATTTTCTGCCAAAGCATGACATCCCTTTTGAAGAACTGGGGCCCTGTATGTGTCTTCTGCGCATTTTCACGAGAAACTTTTGTGGAGCAGGCGCATCACCGTGTACCACGTAATTGGCAGTGCAGGGCCCTTAATTTAAAGTGAGAGGTCATAGGTCTGATGGCATGATATCTGTTTTTTAACTCCAACAGTCCAAGAGATCAAAACACGGTGGCGGAGCTGCCGTGACCAATTCCGGCGTGAAATGGGTGAAAGGGGACGCAGCGGGGATGGCGCATCTCGCAAGCGACCGTATATGTATACCCAACAGCTGATGTTCTTGAAGGACATCATGGAGATGCGCACGTAAGAGTTTCTGCCATTGCATGTGTCTAATGTGTGTTCGCCCATGTCCTGTTTGCCATCGTGTTGTTGTAGGCATTGTTAGATATTCTGTTCTAACGTAATTTCCTCTTTCTAGAACCACAGACAATTTGGAGGATACCGCAGAAGAGACAGACGTGGGCGAGTCTCGGCCGGAACCTCCTGCTGCCCCTGTCCTGCCCCCTAGCCCAGAGCCGACACCCCTGGAGCCCGCCCCTGGCCAGTCCGCACGGGCCGTCGCCTCTCCGGCAGAGGAGCGCCCCGTGCGTGCCCGCACTCGCCGGGCCCGTGCTCAACAGGCCTCCGCAGCGGGGCAAGTAGATGCCCGTGTCCTGGACTATCTACGGCGAGCCGCTGAAGAGGACGGGAACGACGCCTTTGGCCGAAGCATCGTTCCCCTCCTCCGGCTGGTCCCCATGGACCGTATGGGCCGTCTGCAAGCGTCGATCGTGACGTTGATCGACGCTTCCAGACCGCCCCACAATCCGCATGTGTGCTTCACGGCCATTGAACAGTGGCGCAGTACAGCCATGCCGGCCACCACGCCCCAGGTGCCGGGCCCATTCCACCCAGGCCCCCAGATGCACCGCCCGCATCCGTATATGCGCCCTATGGCTCCCCACTTCCCTGGGCCAACATACCCCGGACAACATCAGCACCACTATGCTGCCGAGGAACAACCTACACAGCTCCAGGTCCAGCATAGTGGTGCTGAAATGCAGGCCTATTCGTCCCCGGGCCACCAGTACCAACACCTTTAAGTGTGTTGGAGGCCGCAATTTGGGACGCCACACTATTTGTGGGTGCAGGGATGCCAACTCGCCGTCCTGTTTTTGTGTTGGATCGATATTATACACCATGTTGGTGTTTTTTGTTTGAGGAAACATTTTTGGGCTTTTGCAAAACCCTGTATTAAAAACTTTAATGTTGAATGGTTATATTTCGTGTGGTTTTTCATTGATAGCCCTCCACACAATGTTTGGCCCACATTTCCTTGGCCTATACCCTCGCACACCTCTGGGATTTGGGTCCAATGAATACACACGTCATATGAGGTTTTAGGTAATCACTCGGGGTTTGATATGGTTTGCAAGAGGTGCGGACGTTTAGGTGCTGTCATGGGCCCCGAGGCAAACTATGTACACTAGCAATTGGCCTTTCCAAACTTTCGCCCACACAACATTCTATCTCCAGAAAGAAGGTTGCCAACTTTAGAAAGTCCTGCTCAAACCCAGACAGATGTACACACATCGACGAGCTCGGCAGAGGCGGAGATTAAGGTGCTAAACCTGCTTCTCCCAGCAAGCAGGGGTTGGGCCAGCTGGCCTATTTGTAGGCTGGCCTGGCATGAATCTCCTCTGCGTTTTTGACGCGCGTTGCAAACGCTAGTCATGCGCGCGTTTAAAACGCAACAACGCTGCGTATACGCAGGCAAAACGCAATGCCAACGCGCGCAAAACGCAGCGTTTTTTGCGCGCGCAAAACGCACACGCTCGTGTAAACGAGGCCTAAAATTGAGCTCTTTGGCATTAATTCAACTCGCCGTGTTTGGAGGAAGAGAAATGCTGCCTATGACCCAAAGAACACCGTCCCCACTGTTAAAGAGGCTCTGTCACCAGATTTTGCAGCCCCTATCTGCTATTGCAGCAGATAGGCGCTGCAATGTAGATTACAGTAACGTTTTTATTTTTAAAAAACTAGCATTTTTGGCCAAGTTATGACCATTTTTGTAGTTATGCAAATGAGGCTTGCAAAAATCCAAGTGGGTGTGTTTAAAAGTAAAAGTCCAAGTGGGCGTGTATTAGGTGCGTACATCGGGGCGTGTTTAATACTTTTACTAGCTGGGCGCTCTGATGAGAAGTATCATCCACTTCTCTTCAGAACGCCCAGCTTCTGGCAGTGCACAGACACAGCGTGTTCTCGAGAGATCACGCTGTGACGTCACTCACAGGTCCTGCATCGTGTCAGACGAGCGAGGACACCGGCACCAGAGGCTACAGTTGATTCTGCAGCAGCATCAGCGTTTGCAGGTAAGTAGCTACATCGACTTACCTGCTAACGCCGATGCTGCTGCAGAATCAACTGAAGCCTCTGGTGCCGGTGTCCTCGCTCGTCTGACACGATGCAGGACCTGTGAGTGACGACACAGCGTGATCTCTAGAGAACACGGCTGTGTCTGCACTGCCAGAAGCTGGGCGTTCTGAAGAGAAGTGGATGATACTTCTCATCAGAGCGCCCAGCTAGTAAAAGTATTAAAAACGCCCCGATGTACGCACATAATACACGCCCACTTGGACTTTTACTTTTAAACACACCCACTTGGACTTTTGCAAGCCTCATTTGCATAACTACAAAAATGGTCATAACTTGGCCAAAAATGCTCGTTTTTAAAAAATAAAAACGTTACTGTAATCTACATTGCAGCGCCTATCTGCTGCAATAGCAGATAGGGGTTGCAAAATCTGGTGACAGAGCCTCTTTAAGCATGGAGGTGGAAACATTATGTTTTGTGGGTGTTTCTCTGCTAAGGGCACAGGACTACTTCACCGCATCAATGGGAGAATGGATGGAGCCATGCACCGTCAAATCCTGAGTGACAACCTCCTTCCCTCCACCAGGACATTAAAAATGGCTCGTGGCTGGGTCTTCCAGCACGACAATGACCCGAAACATACAGCCAAGGCAACAAAGGAGTGGCTCAAAAAGAAGCACATTAAGGTCATGGAGTGGCCTAGCCAGTCTCCAGACCTTAATCCCATCGAAAACTTATGGAGGGAGCTGAAGATCCGAGTTGCCAAGCGACAGCCTCGAAATCTTAATGATTTACAGATGATCTGCAAAGAGGAGTGGGCCAAAATTCCACCTAACATGTGTGCAAACCTCATCATCAACTACAAAAAATCGTCTGACTGCTGTGCTTGCCAACAAGGGTTTTGCCACCAAGTATTAAGTCTTGTTTGCCAAAGGGATCAAATACTTATTTCTCTGTGCACAATGCAAATGAATATATATAATTTTGACAATGTGATTTTCTGTTTTTCTTTTTATATAATCTATCTCTCACTGGTAAAATTAACCTAGCCTAAAAATTCTAGACTGTTCATGTCTTTGACAGTGGGCAAACTTACAAAATCAGCAAGGGATCAAATACTTATTTCCTTCACTGTATAAGAAAGTTAATATAATGATACCTTTTTTGTTGTTTTTAATACACATAACACGTGTTTCTCTTTCTTTTGGGGGTGGGCTGTGAGATTAAGAGCATTTTTAGCCGCATGATATTTTTTGCAATCGGCTGACAATGAAACAAAATAACAAAAGGAATAATACTCACCTCACCAATCCCCTGGAATTCCCGTGTTAACGTTTCCGTCGTCCCCCATTTGTTTACCCGACTCCAGTTATGATGTATCGTCTCGACACGTGACGCTGTAACCAATTACTGGTCACGTGGTGATGTCAGCAAGGTCGAAACGTCACCGCTGCAGCCAGTGATTCGCCTTTGACAAGCTGCAGGGATTCCACAGGGATATGATTTCTCTACCACTTGACTGTTCTCAGTCCTGACCACTCTGGCATGCAACAGTAGCAATTCTAGTTAGGAAAGTATATTAGGAAGTTCAACATAATTCAATGCCCTTATACAATAATCTTCCCAGGGTTGCACTGTCGTATTAAGGGTTCTCTGAGATTAAAAAAAAGCCTTAGGCTCTGTTCACACCACATCAGAGCCCTACGTCGGAGGCATACATTGGTAGAATTTCCCGCTTTATACCTCCGACGGAAAACTGCGACATATCCCGCCATATAGGCATACTGTTAGTACAGCCAATCTAATTCTATGGTTGACGTGTTATAAGGATCTGTAATATGATTGTGTATATGTCATCTGTCTAAGGCATCGTTCACATCTGCATCAGGGCTCCTTTCCGTCGGAGCTTTCCGTCAGAACGGAACAATGACTGAAACAAACGGAAACCAAAGGTGTCAAAACGACGAAACCCTTGCACAATTGAGACAAACGGAAATCATTTGCACCGGATCCATCACCATTGAAATCAATGGTGATGCAAACCTATGGTTTCCGTTTGTTTCAGTCATTGTTCCGTTCTGACGGAAAGCTCTGACGGAACACTTGAACGGCACCCTGACGCAGATGTGAACGAAGCCTTATGTGTATGTGTACCTTTAAACATAAAATATATCATCTCTATACACGGCTTATCTAAAAGCCATAAACAGGGAACTGGACTGTGCTCCTGTGACACATGAAGAAACTAGGAAATGAATGACTATCCTCACTTTCCAATTAAAATAAACTTGTCACAAAAGAGGAAATAAGTAAGTGCAACCTTTGTCCTGCTGGCAGAATGCATGGTTGAGTCTTTCGGTTAACCTCATGTGTTTATTGTGACAGATAAAGTCCTCCCCACCGCCCAGATCTGATGCTACATGTGAGCACAAAGGAAGAACACTGTATCTAACACTGATGCAAATGAGGATAATTATATTTCACTTATAAAAATGATTAGTTGTAGCACATAATTAGCACCGCTAATGACTGTTTTTCTTCCAATCATGTCCGTGTAACTAGAAGGGGTTGTAAGCAAACTAATACAAAGCAGACAATGCCGGGCGAATACAATGGGTCACCTACTTACTTGTCACTTCTTCCCCCTTCCCTCTGACCCTCCTCAGAGTTTAAGAAATAGGTTGGGGGGATTTGGCTTTCCAATAGTTTGCTTAGCTGCAAACTGGATAAATCTTTAAAGTTTTACAAAAGGGGGGAGGAAAGTGCTGCCACCCTGCATGACTCTAAAATACTTGTTCCTGAGATTACAGTAATTACATCCTCAGCATGGGTTCCATACAAGCGCAAAATGAAACATCAGCACATCAATTAAAAAGTAAACAGTCCATTCTTAGGGTAAGACAGACCCCTGGGATGTCCTAACAAGCGTGAATGGAACTGCCAGGCTCCCTGTTTATCTGCCTGTGCTGGAAACATTTAAGGTAGTGTAAGCAATTAACAGAACACATTATCAAGGATTTGTCTTCTGTTTAATCAAGGAAGCCAAGAATGATTGCTGGCATGTAGGGGGCATTGGAGCATCACACCCCCGCCCAATTATTACAAATCAATACTCAAGGATAAATCATAAAATGAAATTATCCAATATAAGTGCATGGACTATAGTAAGCTGGTACCAAGCTCTGCTCTTATCTTCAGCTATGGTTACATGATACAATATCAGACTCTCTGTCCTCCCATATAAAATAAAAAAAATGTATGAATGTCAAGTTACTAAATCAATCCAAATAAAATAAAATCCATCCTAAAATAAATCAACCTTAGGTCAAGTTACTAAAAATGTTATTTAGCCATTTCCTTTTATCTGTTGTTTTTTTTTTTTGTTGTTTTTTTTTTTTTTAAAAAGAGCGACAACCAATATGGCTTATATTACAGCTCTTAAAACGGTTGTCAGAAGACCTTGACTAGTTATGCTAATACACAACCACTGCTTCCCTACCTGTATATTATCAGGCAGACATGCTGTTCAAGACTGAGGGATAACCTCTTCGGGAGCTGTAAAGGATAGATAGACGCCACTGAAGGGTTTGATCCTACGAAAGACATGCATCTCCTATCCACAGTATACATGTGTGATCGCTGGCAGCGATAAGGAGAACGGGGGAACGAAAGTCCCCTGAAGTTTTCCATGACAAATCTCGGACTTCCGGGGTTTGTCGGCAGCTCCATAGAAATGAATTGTGCACCGCCGGTCGCGCCTGTGCGCATGCGTGACCAGCGCTCCTTGCATTTTTATTGAACTGCGCAGACTCCCTGAAGTCCGAGGCTTGTCATGGAGAACTTCGGGGGGACTTCCAGTCCCACGTTCTCCTTATCGCTGCCAGCGATCACACATGTATCCCCTATCCTGTGGATAGCGGATACATCTCCATTGTAGGACAAACTATAGGCCGTTTTTTGGGGGGTTTTTGGGGCTGTATGGCGTTATCTACAGTGGGGGCTGTATGGCGTTTTCTGCAGTGGGGCTGTGTGGCGTTATCTACAGGGGGGCTGTATGGTGCTATCTACAGGGGGACTGTATGGCATTATCTACAGGGGGGCTGTATGGTGCTATCTACGGGGGGCGCTGTGTGGCGGAATCTACAGGGAGGCACTATCTACAAAGGGGGGTTGTGTGATACCCAGGGGAGGGGGCCCCAGTCAAAAGTTTGCTATGGGGCCCAGTCTTTCCTAGTTACGCAGATAGATAGATAGATAGATAGATAGATAGATAGATAGATAGATAGATAGATAGATAGATAGATAGACGGGTAGATAGATGTCACGGTGCGGGGTGTGGACCCACTGGGCCGTACCGCGTAGCGGATAGGCAGCTGGCCAACCAGGTACAATACAATGTCTATAGTCCAGAAAGGGTACCTGTAGCAATGTAGACAGTAGCGGTGTTCAGGCTTAAGATAAGGCTCGGCAGCAGACATACACCGGTGGGTGTAACACAGCAGATGCAGCGGAAGACACAGCTCGACTTCAACTCTAGACGCCACTGAGGCACGGTAGCACAGGATACAGGGTACAGGCAGCAGGAACGGGTAACACTGGGAACTGGAAAACACTGGAAGACCATTTGCAAGACAAACTTTAAGTATACAACAATGTTCAGGCAATGATCAAGAGGGCAGAGCCCTTTTTATAGTCCAGCAGCATTCTGGACTGATTGTAGATTACCCGCAATTGTGCGCGCACTGGCCCTTTAAGGCCATGCACGCTCGGGCGTGCGCACCCTGCTGGAAACAGGCTCTGAAGCAGGAAGTGAGTGCTGGCATCTCCCTCGAGGGAGATGCCACTGAGAACTAACTCACATGTCCATGGCTGCGGCCATCAGAGGGTAAGTCAGAACGACTTGGATGGATAGATAGATAGATAGATAGATAGATAGATAGATAGATAGATAGATAGATAGATAGATAGATAGATAGATAGATAGAGGCCATTTATTTTTATTTTTTTAGGCACAATATTGATGTAACATTATTTTATTTGGTATACCAGCATAAAATAGTTTTGAAATGAAATAAAATGAATAATTAATTATAATTATGTCAAGCAATTTTGTACAAACACAATCATCTGCTCAAAACTTACCACCAATAGTTTGAATGGCAGTGAATATCATTAATGACTCATCAGATTGTCACATACATTTTATTATTTTAATAGATGATTATTTTAGCCATATTGGATAGAATATTGTTACATCTATGGACAATGTTAGGCAAAGAAAATGTTGTATAGAATTGAAGCTGCTGATGAACTACAATACCAATGTACCCTGCCACGTACCTGATAAGTATACCTTTCCTGGGATAAAATTATACAATAGCAAAAATAAATTTGGATGGGGCATAAAAAAAAAATCAAACTATCCATTCCCAACTTTTCGAGCTAATCTACTTTTGTTAACATTTATATTTAGTGACAGAGATCTCTGGCAGCCAATCACCGCTCCTGCCTCTATAGACACGCATGCAGGGCCGGCCTTAGGTTGGATGGCGCCCTGTGCGGGACTCTCTATTGCCGCCCCCTACACAAACCAAAAATTAACCACACATATAGACACGCACATACTGGAACATATATACTGTACATACGTAAAGACAGATATTTAGACATACAGGCAAATATACAAACACACATCTGGAATATATACATACAGGTAAATATATAGACGTACAGACACATATACACACACACACCGGCAGATAAATACACAGACAGGGACATATACAAATACATAAAAGGCACAAATATACAAGCACAAAGACACATTCACAAACAGACCCATATATACCTAATACAGATAATGTCGTAGATTTCACGTTCAGCCCTATGTAACACCACAGATAACACACAGTGATAACTGAGTACAGATAATGTCGTAGATGTTACCTGCAGTCCTATGTAACACCACAGATTACACACAGTAATAACAGTAGATAATGTAGTAGATGTTGCCTGCAGTCCCATGTAACACCACAGATAACACAGTGATAACTCTCTAAGTACAGACAATGTAGTAGATGTTGCCTGCAGTCCTATGTAGCATAAAAGATAACACAGTGATAACTCTCTGGATACATATAATGCAGTAAATGTTACCTGCAGTCCTATGTAACACCGCTGATAACACAGTGATAACTCTCTGAATACATATAATGCAGTAAATGTTACCTGCAGTCCTATGTAACACCGCTGATAACACAGTGATAAGTCTCTTAGTACAGATAATGTCATAAATGATAACTATACCCACAGACACATATAAACACACACACACACACACACACAGAGGCATATATATATATATATATATATATATATAAGGGCAGCAGAGTATATAAGGGGCAGCAGGGTTTATAAGGGGCAGCAGAGTATATAAGGGGCAGCAGGGTATATAAAGGGCAGCATGGTATATAGGGGGCAGCAGGGTATATAGGGGCAGCATGATATATAGGGGGTAGCCGGGTATATAAGGGGCAGCCGGATATATAGGGTCAGCATGGTATATAAGGGGCAGCAGGGTATATAAGGGGCTGCAGGATATTTAGGGGGCAGCAGGATATATAGGGGCAGAAGGGTATATAGGGACAGCAAGATATATAGGGGGCAGCAGGGTATATAAGGGGCAGCCGGGTATATAGGGACAGCAGGGTATATAGGAGGCAGCAGGTTATATAAGGGGCCGCAGGATATTTAGGGGGCAGCAGGGTATAGAGGGACAGCAGGGTATATAGGGGCAGCAGGGTATATAGGAGGCAGCAGAGTATATAAGGGGCAGAAATATGTATAGGGGCAGCAGGATATATAGGGGACAGTGGGGTATATAGGGCCAGCAGTGTATATAGGGCAACAGGCTATATAGGGGCAGGATATATAGGGGCAGCAAGATATATAGGGGCAGCAGGTTATATAGGTGCAGAAGGATATATAGGAGCAGCAGGATATAAAGGGGCAGCAGGGTATAAAGGGGCAGCAGGGTATAGAGGAGGCAGCACAGATATCTTTGTTTTATAAACACACACTTTTACAAAGATACATAGACACATGCAGAGACACACACACTAACATATACACATACAAACACAGAGACACACTGTATACACACAGAGACACTCACACAAACGGTAACATATGCACATACAGGCACATACTGTATACACACAGACACACATACTGTATACACACAGACACACATACTGTATACACACACATATACACACAGAGACACACAGACACTCACCATCTCTCCATGCTGACAGGATCACAGGCTTCGTGCAGGACGGGCTGTGGGCGGAGCTTCCTCCTCTTCTCTTGTTCCTCGGCTCTTAGTCCGTGTGTGTGTGTAACTAAGAACAGAGCACAGAGTAGAGTCAGAGCCCAGTGGCGCCTCCTACATGCTTGGAGGAGGCAGCGCCCTGTGGGCTCGCACAGCTGGCACAACTCGCACACCCCTAAGGCTGGCCCTGCACGCATGTACAACCAAGCAGAAAGTGTTAAGCAGGACATCGGAGCTGGTCACTTAGCCGCCATCTATGTGTATGGCTCCAGTCTAATCTGATCAAAAAACAAGTGGTCTACAAACCTACTATTCTGCAAACATGAAAGAATATAAAAAAAATATATATTATAAACTAAAATGTATATATATATGTATGTGTGTGTGTGTGTGTGTGTGTGTGTGTGTGTGTGTGTGTGTGTGTGTGTGTGTGTGTGTATACATCAAAACTGACACAAAAACGGTGGGGGAGATTTGGTAACAATGTCCTAAAGGTAGTATTAAACTAGACCAGACAGGCAACAACTGCACCAAATTCATCACGTTGTATGATAAAATTGTTTGTTAAAAGTGGAATTGCTAGTTTAATGATCAGTTAGTTGCGTTCATGACCAAATTGCCTACATACAGAATATTTAATTCTACTTAATAAGAACTTGAAATGTAATAACTTCTATTTACTGTGAACATTACATATTAAGGTCTCATGGACATAGCAGAGCTGTGTGAACAAAGCCTGTACTGCGGCTCTCTGAATCCCTATGATTTTGTATAAAACAACCAGAGGCACTCGATGTGCCACCATATGGTGCCTCCATAATACAGCATGTGATGGAGAGAATCCATGAGAAAAGAATCTCTGCGCTACTACGAATAAAATCGGAGGCACAGGGAGGTACAGCATGGGCTCATAGCTATGGGCACTGTATTTAAGATCTGTGTAAATGGTTCCAACATACTGCAAAGTGTGCCATGCCCAAAGATGACTGCAAACTGCCCCTTCTGACCACTCAAGTAAGAATCTAGTCACATGTACTGTATAGGACCATGGCGTTTTCTTCGTGGATCCCACTGACAATCTAGAAACTATGATCGATGCAGAAATATGCCTCCCACACTTCATATGGATTTTCTTTGAGGACTATAGGAAAGCTGTAGTGACAACCCTAGAGGTACCTGTAGTGGCCACCGTATTGATTGTCACCCAGCTTTACCACGTCACTCAATGTGTAAAAGCAGAAGAGGATTTATATTTACATGGAAAATTTAGATTATTGCATTTCCCCTGGAAGTTTCCAGTTAACATTCTCTATACTAGTTAATATTCTCTAAACATTCTCTATACAATTAGGATTATTATTATTTACTGCAATCCTGATGTTATGAAAGCCAATATTGTAACTTAGTAAATGATGTATATATGTCACAGAAAACTGTTAATGTGTCAGACAATCACAAAGCAGAATGAAATGTAAGAAGCCATGTCAGTACAGGATGAAACATGTGCAGTGCCGTCTAGTGAGGATCATTCATATATATATATATATATATATATATATATATATGTAAAAAAATGAGCAGCAACTCCAAAGATCAAAGTGAAAAAAAGTGGGTACTTTATTGCCCGTGCAACGTTTCAGCTCCGTCCACTAGAGCCTTTCACAAGCTTGAGAAAGGCTCTAGTAGACGGAGCTGAAACGTTGCACAGGCAATAAAGTACCCACTTTTTTTCACTTTGATCTTTGGAGTTGCTGCTCATTTTTTGACTTTTGTGTATCTGGGACTTGGTCTGTCCCTCAGAACTTGCACCCATACGCTGCTGGTGCTGCGAGATTTTGTATATATACGATGTCCACAGGCAATCATTCCTGTGATTGATTTGCTTGCAAAGTATTGACAACATGACAGGTAAATAAAATCTGACCTTGTATAGAGAAGATTAATTTATCACCGTCTCTAAAGCTTATCTGTCAATGATTGATTGATTAGTTCAATGATTAATTGGGTGATTAGATCAGAAATGTCATTAGTTGTTATTTCTGCCTTTGGCTTGGTCTTCCAGTAGCAATAAAAAAAATAGAGGCTCATCTCCGTGCGGTCCGTGCTTCCTCCGTGTAGTCAGGACATGATCCCGGCAAAGATGAGCAGGAAAACTACAATGCATTCCTGTCTTTGGGAAGAAAAAAAATGTAATAAATTTCATAAATAGTGTCATAATCGTAGGACGTTTCACCTCCTATAGAACCTACAATGAGGGTAAGTTCACACTTAGCGTAAATACTGTGGATTTTTCGCAACGGATATGGTGCAAAATATCCACAGCATTATACAGTAGCTGCAGAGTGGATGAGATTTGAACAAATCTGAGTAAATGGTAAGCAGAAAAATCGCTCAGAAGTTGAACTGCGGTGCATTGTTTTTAATCCGCAGCATGTCAATTGCATTTGCGGAATCGCTGATTATCTGTTGCAGGTTTTGCCCATTGAATTCAGCAGGGAGGAAAAAAAACGCAACAAATTGCAGATGTTGCCATCTTTGTGGTGGAAAAACTGCCATTCCGCCACAAAAATCGCAACTCACAAAATAAACATATCTTATACCTACCCAGAAATCTGTGCTTCTTCGTCCAGGCCAGCCTCCTAGGATTACGTTTCATCCCATATGACCGCTGCAGCCAATCATAGGCTGCAGCAGTCGCATGGGATGAAACATCATCCAGGGAGGCCGGCCTGCAGGACGGCAGAGGGACGCGTCACCATAGCTACTTAAGTATGAAACATTTTTTTTTAAGTGCAGCGGATATTCCGTCCAAAAAACTGTACCACAATTTGGTGCGGTTTTTCGTCCGGAACACTCTGCGGCGCCCAGGGTGGATACCCTGTGTGCTTTCTTGCAGCGTATCCGCCCTGTGTGAACATAGCCTGATAGTGTTTAACCCCTTAATGACGAGCCAATTTTAGGCCTTAATGACTACGTTATTTTTTAAATTTTTCCATTGTCTCATTCTAAGAGCTAAACTTTTTTTTTTTTGCGTCGACATAGCTGTATAAGGTCTTGTTTTTTGCGGGAGAAGTTGTATTTTCTAAAAGGACAGTTTTGGGATACATAGAGTTAATTAACTTTTATTAAAAAAAATTGGGAGGGGGAATAGAAAAAATACAGACATTTCGCCACACTTTTTTGCGTCCTAAATTTACTCAGTTTACCGTGTGGTATAAATAACACAATATATTTATTGTTCCGCCGATGCAGGTGTATGAGGGCTTTTGTTTTGCAGGACCACTTGTAGTTTTTATCGGTACCATTTTGGAGTAGATGCGAGGCAGGATTCACAGAAAACAGCAATTTTTGCGTTGTTTTTTATTTTATTTTTTACGGCGTTCACTGTGCGGGTTAAATAATGTAATAACTTTATAGTTGGATCGTTACGGACGCAGCGATACCAAATATGTGTAACTTTTTTGTTTTTTTTATAATAAAGCATTTTGTAAGGGGAAAAAGTGGGTTTTTCATTTTTTTTTCACTTGTTTTTTATTAACTTTATGAAACTTTTTTTTTACTTTATTACTAGTCCCACTAGGGGACTTCACTATGCGATCCTCCGATCGCTTTTATAATACACTGCAATACTTTTGTATTGCAGTGTATCACTGCCTGTCCGTGTAAAACTGACAGGCATCTGCTAGGCCATGCCTCTGGCATGACCTAGCAGGCATTCACTACAGGCAGACCTGGGGGCCTTTATTAGGCTCCTGGCTGCCATAGAAGACACTGACACCTGGCTGGTGGGATGAGAGGGAGCTCCCTCCCTCCCTCCAAAACCACTCAAATGCGGCGCACGCTATTGAGCGCTGCATCTGAGGGGTTAAACGGGTGAGATCGATACTTTTATCGATCTCACCCATTAGGGCAGGGATGCCCCCAGCCCTCAGCTATCTCTGGCAGCTGAGAGCAGGGAGATTTAACGGCTCCCTGCTCTGTTTACTTATTCTGATGCAGTGCTGTGAAAAGGCGTATGCATCAGAATAAAGCCCATTAGTGGCCGCCGTGAAAAGGCGTATTGGCGGTCACTAACGGGTTAAAGAGGTGTTCCAGTACTGTATAAATAAAGTTTATTGAAGAAAGCACAGCACATGATCAAACTTTTGCATTTATACCATTTTTATGGTGATTTTGAAATGCTTTATTAGTTGTGTTTTTTGTCCTTTTGTAAAGGCGTTTTTCCTGGTGTTTCCTAGGGCATGACTCCAAAAACACTACAAAAACTCAAAAACCAAATCACTGTGCATGTAGACTTTCTCATATTTTACTATAGACTTTAGAAGGGTTTTCCTTTCCTAAGAAATTGATGGTCTAACCTCAGGTAAGGGTCCGACTCCCGGTACAGCTGATCAGCTGTTTTGAAGGGGCCGCGGCACTCGTACGAGCGCTGCTTCCCCTTCATTCCTTACCTTCTTGTACTGTGAATCGCTGACACACTTGTAGCGGCGGTTCACAGCATTACAGCCTCCTCCCATTGCAGTGAATGGTAGAAGACTGTAATACTGTGAACCGCCGCTACAAGTGTGTCAGCGATTCACAGTACGAGCAGGTTGAAATCAGGGGGAAGCAGTGTCAGCGGCCCATTCAAAACAGCTGAACCGAGGGGGTGCCAGGAGTTGGACCCCCACCGATCAGGTTTTGATGGCTTATCCTGAGGATAGGGCATTAATTTCTTAGGACTGGAAAACCCCTTTATAAAGTAACATCTGGCTACAGCATTTTTGGGCAAAAAAAAACGTGCAAAAAAATGCACCAGAAAACGCCATTGGATGTGCAAGTAAACCCTGTGCATGAATCCAGCCCAATCATATATTACATATTACGACATAATGACTCGTACTAGCAGTCTCATAGGGATCTAAGTGCCTGCATTACTGTAAAGTGTACGGTATTAGTTCAGGTCACTAGACCCATGATCGGGCCAGATGTGAAGCTGGGCTTATAGGGGACAGTTATCTATACGAATACAATGAAACCGTTTCCCATAGTAGCCAATCAAATTGCTGCATTTACTTTCTAATGAGACTTTGAAAAATGAGAGCTAGAATCTGATTGGTTGCTTTTACTTTGCGCTTATTCTCCACAGATGTTTTTCACTTCTGTCCTCCAGCTCTTATCTTGGAAACAATAACCACAGGCAGATAACTGTTTGTTTATATACAATGGGACATCAATGTATTCACGCCATCCTTCTGGCATAAACGCATTGAAAAAAAATTACATTTGGCTAATTATCATATTTATGAAGCCACTGAGTTGGAAAAGGGTGCAAGGATTTACAGTCATCCTCCGTGCAACTTAATTATCACATTTTCTGCAACTTTTCTGATTAAATTACAACCAACCTGGCGTTCTTTTAAGCTCTCGTCATATGTGCACTTTGCACTGGGGAGAGACTGGCGCACTGCTCGGACATTGTGGCATTATTAATAAATCTCTACCATTGTGTTTATGAAGTACTGTTTCTTTAAATAATATAAGATACCAAACCTGCAGAGAAAATGCATGTTTAGGATGTCTTCACACATATTATTTTTTGAAAAAACGCCACTTTTTATCACGTTTTTCCTGGCACAAAACTATGTGGCTAGATCGTAGCTGGAAGTCAATAACGAAATATTAAACGTACAGCCAACAGTGAGTTTTTTTTGTGCTGTTTTCAATCCTTTGTCCTGCTTTTTGGGTCAGTTCCATTTTTTTGCAATTGCAGCATCCCTGCGCAGGCCAGCATTAATGCGTCACTGCATCACGCTGGCCTGTGCAAGGGTCGCGCCCGGAGGCTGTGAAGTGATCCGTCCGTCACGGGAACGGGGCTAGGTAAGTACAGTTTGTTTGTTTTTTGGGGGGCTGTGTGGCACTATATATGAGGGGGCTGTGTGAAACTACATATACGAAGGGGCTGTGTGGCACTATATACAAGTGGGGGAGCTGTGTGGCAATATATACAAGGTGGTCTGTGTGGCACTATATATACAAAAAAGGAGGGGGGATGTGTGGCACTATATACAAGGGAGGGGGCTGTTTGGCACTATATACAAGGGGGGCTGTGTTGCACTATATACAAGGGGGGCTGTGTGGCAGTATATATAAACGGGGGCTGTGTGGCAGTATATATAAGGGGGGTTGTGTGGCACTATCTACTAAGGGGGGAATATATGAAACTATCTACTAGGGGGCGTATGGCACTATATACAAGGGGGGCGGTGTGGCGCTATAAACAGGGGCTGTGTGTGGCGATATCTACAGGGGGCTGTGTGTGGCGCTATCTACAGGGGCTGTGTGTGGCGCTATCTACAGGGGGCTGTGTGTGGCGCTATCTACAGGGGCTGTGTGTGACAAAATCTACAGGGGGCACAATGGTGGCATTATTACTGTGGAGGCACAAAGGGGGCACGGTTACTGATGGGGCTCTTTTATTGTGTCGAGCACTGGGGGATCATTATTACCATCTGGGGCTCTGTGGATTACGCATATTTACTTTATATTTGGTGGCTCAGGTGGCATTAGTCTTCGCAGTGTGCTGTCGCCATTATCTTGTGTGCTGTATAAATTTACAGTCACAGGCGTTCTTGCACCTGTATATACATTTTGTTTCATTTTGCTGAAATGTGCTGTTCAAACTTTTGTGTTTTTTATGTATATGGATATACTGTAGATATTTTTTTTTGTGTGAGAGGAGGGACATATGCTTTGGGACCTGCAACACTCCTGGACGTGCTAGAAATCAGTGATGCAGTTCTCTGCACATTGCCTTCTGCATTGTCTGCATTATTGATACAGTAATTCAGCATTTGGGGCCTACTTTTAATTTTTCCCAGGGCCACAATTTGTCTAAAACCGGCCCTGGTCTGGATGAACCCTCACATATGCAGATGTTTCAGCAGATTCTTTGCGAAATTGCCACGAATTTGCAGCAAAATCCACACCTAAACATTTCCGCCAGGTCTGAACGTGCCCATATCATGTTATATTTGCTGTGGTTTTCTTGAGTAGTAATAGTATGGTTGTCAACTGTACTACTATAGCCTGGACTCCCCCATGTGTGAGCCCCACAATGAGTCGACCATATCCGAATTACTAGAACTTTACCTCTGCCTTGCAGCAAAGAAAAGGACGCTGAGGTTGTTTTGCGTGATTTTCTCTATACTCACCATATTGCACTGTGACAGTGTTATTTTCATAGGCCCAAGTTTTGAAACACTTGTGGCGTATTGTAAAGAAACTCAGGGATTCGGTTACAATTCCAGCTGTTTTCTGGAACCACATAAATCTTGTCTCTTATAGTTACAGTCTAGAGAAAAATCCAAAATATATATTTCCCAGAAGCAACAGTTGTAATTCTAGACTTTTCTATGTATCCGAGTCTCATTATTCAATGTTCTGCACATGTGGCATTGAGGACTTCTCTATAATTAACATATACCGTATATCCCAATCTAGTCCATGTACCAATAACGAGAGACAATACTCTCCATACACAACACCTAGTTTGCGCGTCATTTACATATGATTAAATCACCTTCTTAATTACTTCATCAGCAGTGTGACAACTCATCCCGAGACACTATATGATTAGCTGAGAAACATTCTGCAGAACAGGTTCATGTTTACAGATCATTATAATAGTTTCAC
Source organism: Rhinoderma darwinii (assembly GCF_050947455.1). Taxonomy (NCBI): domain Eukaryota; kingdom Metazoa; phylum Chordata; class Amphibia; order Anura; family Rhinodermatidae; genus Rhinoderma; species Rhinoderma darwinii. The sequence goes on from NC_134691.1 coordinate 311,602,913, forward strand.
ACCCAGTAAATAAAATGCATAAATGTCAAACTCAAACAGACAAACAAATAATCCAAACTTAGGTGAACGTTTTAGACCAAAGCTCCGGTGTAGAGGGACTATTTCTAGGATTACAATAAGGCCTTATTCACACTTCCGTATTTCTGATCCGTATTGATTCCATTATTTTCACTTGAAAAAAACAGTGCCAATACATTTAAATGGTTTTATTCCCATTTCCTTTTTTTATACGCACATTTTTTCACGCGCATGCCATCTTTTTCAATACGCAGGATTACAACGGATCCATATTGGTACAGTACATAGAGGTCAATGGGTTGGATTTAAAATCGCATATTCCAATTTTGCATAGTACACATGCGGATTTGTTTTGTTTGTTACATCCGTATTTCAGTAACATTACAATAACAGCATTAAAATAATCCTTTAACAAATAAAAAGAACAAATATGGATGGAAAGCGGACAAATGATGACAAAATACGGAATAAAAAAGGATATACAATACAGATACCTAAATGGAACGAAAAAACTATCCCTACTGCGCATCTGTATTTGATACGTATTTTCAAACGCAAAACTAAAGGAGCCCTAAGAGCTTGTGCACACGTATTAAAGCTGCAAGCAAACTTAAGATGTAAAGAGACGTAATACGGCACCCATAGAAGTCTATGGGTCCATCATGCAGGAGGTCTTGCTCCATCGGGTGCCGTATTACACAGATGTTCTCCCCTAAAAGCAGCGCTTTTAGGGGTAAATAGCTCTGTTATACCATGCCGTATGGAGGAACCATATAGCGGCACATGGGGTGCCTATGGTTCTGCCGTGTGTATGATGCCAAACAGTTACAAAACCGCATGTGATGAGTTGCACATTTTTGGAATTCACTATAATCTATGACGGGCACAACAATGAGGATAGTAATTTTTTTAAAGTAGCTTGTTCCTCCAAAATTGAAAATGAGTGCGGGTACCACATAAACCGGGCCAGATTGAGGTCTGTGGAGACCCTCCCGCGTATTTAACAACAACAAAAAAACTAGCTCAATCATAATTTTTTTTTTTTTTTAAATCTGCCATACAGTGTTCAAATAATACAATAATAAAATACTGAAATTATAATTAACTTGAGGAAGGTGGTGGAGGCTCTGGGCCCCTTTTGCCCTCCCAATAATCTAATATATCAATAGTACCGTAATATATAAATAGTCATTTTATCAGGATCATCTCCCATGCATATTAGATTTTACAGATTATATTTAGGACTATCACAAATAGCAACTCCCTATTTCAATGTTATTTTCAGAGTAGTTCTGCGAGCTGTCATGTGATTGCTCATGCTTGTAAAGGAAGAGATTTCTATAGTAACATTATATTTGGGAATTGCTATATAATAATAAATGATTACTTCATCTTTAAAAGAATATTCTGTAAAAATTATACACATGGTCGTTGGTAAACCAATCAGTGTTTGGCCCTTTTCACACGGCATGTATTTGACGTGTTTTTCAGTGCATTTTACGCGCCAAAAAAACACGTAAAAAATGAATGATTTGAGATTTTCATTGACATTAATGGGAAAGCGCATTGTTAGTGCATACAACGCATTTTTTTACGCTGGTGTATGTAAAAACACTTTGCGTAAAAAAAGAAGCATCAGGGTAATTCTTTGGTGGTCCCATAGTCAATGGGAGCCCTAATTATGCACCAAAAAATGAGCCAAAACATGCACAAAACGCATAAAAAACACGACAAAAACATGTCACATTTAGACCGGGTTTACACGAGCGTGTGCGTTTTGCGCACGCAAAAAACGCGGCGTATTGCGTGCGCAAAAGGCACTTAACAGCTCCGTTTGTCAGCCCCGTATGATGCGCGGCTGCGAGATTTTCACGCATCCGCCATCATTATGACACTCCGTTTGGATGTTTGTAAACAGAAAAGCACGTGGTGCTTTTCTGTTTTCATTCATAGTTTTACAGCTGTTGCGCAAATCACGCGCGTCCCACGGAAGTGCTTCCGTGTGGTGCGTGTGATTTTCACGCACCCATTGACTTCAATGGGTGCGTGATGCGTGAACAACGCACAAATATAGGACATGTCGTGAGTTTTACGCAGCGGACTCACGTTGCGCAAAAATCACGGACTGTCTGCACTGCCCCATAGACTAACATAGGTCTGTGCCACGTGCGTGAAAATCACGCACGTTGCACGGACGTATTACACGTTCGTCTAAACAAGCCCTTAGACCTTTTTTTTGCGCGTCGGGTGAACAAGGCCTTACATACATGCATACCAATTCAAGAAGGTCAGTGCCTACAGGATTCTAGGGCGTCCACACTCCGGGACACTATGGAATCAGAGCAGTGGAAACATTTTATTAATTTATTAAACTGGAGTTTACTTTAACAATATTGTCATCTTGTCACCAACACACAAAATTAAACATCGCTCCTGTCCACAGATTATAATAGCGTCGACGACCCAAAATAGAATTCTTTCCTCAGTCATACGCTTTTACACGGCGCGGCTTTCCTTTCTAAATATAACCCACCTTCACTAACCACATATCACAATTTATCAGGCCGAAACGTTGTGATGATTGTAGTTTTCTTGTTTTGATATATTTCTTTTTGCCTTTTTGTGTGTGTGTTTCCCCCACTGGTATGTTCTGCGACTTCTTAACATACCATTCAGTGTATCAGTTTCCTGAACTCCTAGACTATCTGTCTACAGTCACCAAATCTCAATGGTCATAAATAAACACACATTGAGCTATACATATTTCAGGGGAGAAGAAGCAGAACGCTTCTTACCATGTCAGAACTATCTGGTGCGGCCAATGAGATGAAAACTATTATACAGGGGAATACGGATTCAGAAATGATATCTGTATATAAAAAATATGGGCCGCACTGTTGCCTTGCCGTCCTGTATTCGAAATATACGACCATGGGCAACATCTGCATGGAGTTTGTATGTTCTACCCGTGTTTGCACAGGATTCCTCCAGGTTTTTCAATATCCCCTCACACGACAAAAATAGATTCATACATTTATTGGCTTCCTATGGAATTGTCCTTAAAGGGTTTTCCCATAATCAATATTTATCACCTATCCACAGAATTGGTGATGAATATCTGATTGATGGGGGTCCGACCGCTGGGACCCCCACCGATCATGAGAACGGGCTTACCTTGCCTTTCCTGGGAGCCCCATAGGAATGAAGCGTAAATGCGCATGCTCGGCCACCGCTGCATTTATTTCTATGAGGCTGATGAAGATAGCGCTCGGCAGCTCGATAAAAATTAATGGAGCGGTGGTCGAGCATGCGCATTACCGCTCCATTCCTATGGGGTTTCCAGGAACGGCAGGGTAAGCCCCTTGTTGTGATCTGTGGGGGCCTCAGCGGTCGGACCAGCACTGATCAGATATTTATCACCTATTCTGATAATGATTATGGGAAAACCCCTTTTATGTGTGTGTGTGTGTGTGTGTGTGTGTGTGTGTGTGTGTGTGTGTGTGTGTGCGTGCGTGTGCGCGTGTGCGTGTGTGCGTGTGTGCGTGTGTGCGTGCGTGTGTGCGTGTGTGTGTGTTTGCGATAGATAATTTAGATTGTGAGCCCCATTGAAGACAGGGATTAATGTGAGTGATAACAATCTCTGTACAGCGCTGTAGAATATGTTGGCACTATAAAAGCAACAGAAATAAATAATGATGCCGTTTTTGGAAATGGATCTATCCAGAGAAATGCAACTTTATATGTTCTGCTGGAGCTTGATTTGGTTTCTATAGGGTAAGCCTGTTTTACCCAAACTGCAAGAAAATACTGATGGGTCATTTGCTTGCCTATGAATATGGCGCGAAAGTTGATGTAGACACAAAGGTTTTTAGAGGATCACACAAATAGTGGTGACAAGGTAATGTCTTTGGGGCATAGCAGATCCTGTCCCAAGGGCCGCCACCAAGAGCCAGCTATGTTGATGTTTACCTGTGCCCCCACTGTGGCCCCCGCTCAGTAACCCCCATCTTCTAGGTAGAGTGGAGAATGACTAGTGGAGAGGATACGGCTGTGATAGACAGTCCGGCTATGTATTGCATGGTCACTCATTCATTTGGGAACCATGAAATCCGCAACCATCGCTGGTGATATCAGCTGTTTAACATGTCAATTAGTCCTAATGTAAGTTCCTGTGTATATGGGACTGAGCTCTGTAAGTGTAATGGGACATTTACCCGAAAACGACAATATTAAGACATACTCCCTCCTGTGTACAGCACTGTGGAATATGATGGATGTATAATATCATTATTATTATTAATTATTATCATTATGTATTTTTTATTATTATTATTATCATTATTAATATTTCTATATTATATAAGTTCCTATTTTTATGATTCTGAAGATTTATATATTTTAAAAGATACATAAAAACGTAGAATATTATTTTGTTGATATAAATAGCTTTCAAAGTCGGAAGCAACTAAAATAAAACAATCAATAAACCTCCTAAACATAAAATAAACAATTCCAGATTAGATTCCACACATAACATCCTGCGATTTCATGGAGAAAATAAATGTGTATTTCCCAGTGCCACTGGTTTGTCAATGTCCTAGCTTTAGTTTCTGTAAATACATCAAGTTAATGATGTGTGTCTTGTATTAGAAAATACATCCCAGCAGCACATGCATAACAATGCCCTGCTAATAAACACACTGAGACCACCTTTACAATAAGGTTGATTGCTTCAGGCAGCAGTCCCACCTCCCCCTGGAGAAGAAGGGGGAGTAGGGGGATTGGTCAGGGAGGGGTGGGAGCTGGATGCTCCTGGTATAAATATTCAATAGAGGAGTTACTGAGCACTAGTTAAGCTTGCAGAGTGAGGTGGAGGAGAATTGTGTGCAGCATTTACCACAGGACTCATCATATAGTGCACAACTGGAGCTGTCATTGTGGATTTACAAGCTTGCTGCAGACTGGATGAACTTCTTTTTCTAACTTTGCATTAACTATTGTGTGACTGCAGTGGCTGGGGTTGGCAGAGCTCATGCCCCTGGTGATCTGTGAGTGGCACAAGGGTGAGGAGAGGAGATGACCCTTCAGCCTGAGCTGTGACATTCTACTTAATCCAGGGACAGTGATTGATCATAGTAAAGACTGTGCACGATGGAGAGGAGCTGTGTACTGGAGAACATCTACCTGCTGCTGCTGCTGCTTCTGCTGATAGTCGCTGCGTCCTGGCTCCCCAAAGCGCACAGTGCCGCAGCCAAGGAGCTGACCTGCCAGGAGATCACGGTGCCCCTGTGCAAGGGCATCGGCTACAACTACACCTACATGCCCAACCAGTTCAACCACGACACGCAGGACGAGGCTGGCCTGGAGGTGCACCAGTTCTGGCCGCTGGTGGAGATTCACTGCTCCCCGGATCTGAAGTTCTTCCTGTGCAGCATGTATACTCCCATCTGCCTGGAGGACTACAAAAAGCCGCTGCCACCCTGCCGGAGTGTGTGTGAGCGTGCACGGGCTGGCTGTGCGCCCCTTATGCGACAATATGGCTTTGCTTGGCCGGACAGGATGCGCTGTGACCGGCTGCCTGAGCAGGGGACTCCGGACACGCTGTGCATGGACGATAACCGGACTGATCTGACCACCGTGGCCCCCAGTCTTCCAGAGCAGCCACAGCGCCCACCAAAAGCACCAACACATGTGCATAACAAGGGTAAACCACGTGTGGAGCCTCCAAGGACTAAACCAAGACCCCCTGCTGGGTGTGAGCCCGGGTGCCAGTGCAGAGCACCCATGGTACTGGTGTCCAATGAAAGACACCCACTGTACAACCGTGTGAGGACTGGACAGATCCCTAATTGTGCCATGCCATGTCACAACCCCTTCTTCACCCCGGAGGAGAGGACCTTTACCACCTTCTGGATTGGACTTTGGTCTGTACTTTGCTTTGCCTCCACCTTTGCCACTGTATCCACCTTCCTGATAGACATGGAGCGTTTTAAGTACCCAGAGCGCCCCATCATCTTCCTGTCTGCCTGCTACCTGTTGGTGTCTGCTGGGTACCTGGTGAGACTGATTGCTGGGCATGAGAAGGTGGCATGCAGCAGGGAGCATGACCTGGAGCACATCCACTATGAGACCACAGGACCTGCCCTCTGTACCCTGGTGTTCCTGCTCATCTACTTCTTTGGCATGGCCAGCTCCATCTGGTGGGTTATCCTATCCCTCACCTGGTTCTTAGCAGCTGGCATGAAATGGGGCAATGAAGCTATTGCTGGCTACTCACAATACTTCCACCTGGCGGCCTGGTTGGTACCTAGCATCAAGTCTATAGCTGTGCTAGCTCTAAGCTCTGTAGATGGTGACCCAGTAGCTGGCATCTGTTATGTAGGCAACCAGAATCTGGACAATTTGAGGGGCTTTGTTTTGGCACCCTTAGTCATCTACCTCTTCATTGGCAGCATGTTCCTGCTGGCTGGATTTGTGTCCCTTTTCAGGATCCGCAGTGTCATCAAACAGGGGGGCACCAAGACTGACAAGCTGGAGAAACTTATGATCCGGATAGGGATATTCAGCGTGCTGTACACTGTGCCAGCTACCATTGTGGTGGCATGCTTCTTTTATGAACAACATAACCGCCAAGGCTGGGAAGCAGCACACAACTGCAACTCCTGCCTACCTGAACTGGCACAGCCACGCAGGCCGGACTATGCAGTATTCATGCTCAAGTACTTTATGTGCTTGGTGGTTGGCATCACATCTGGGGTATGGATCTGGTCTGGGAAGACTCTGGAGTCCTGGAGAGCTTTCTGTACTCGCTGCTGCTGGGGTAGCAAAGCAACTGGTGGGTCCATGTATAGTGATGTCAGCACTGGGTTGACATGGAGGTCTGGCACTGCCAGCTCAGTGTCTTACCCAAAACAGATGCCCTTATCTCAGGTCTAAGACTAACAGGAAAAAGGGTGGGGGGTAGGAACTAGAGACACTCAACTGTCTGAGATTTACCAACCTAACCCCAAAGCACCCCCATCCCCCTTCTTTTTCTTTTTTTTTTACTTTCTTGCTATTAGCATGATAATGAACTCTTAATGGTATCCATTAGTAGGGACTTGAATGACTGGTCAGAACAATGTACCTGGAATTGAAGCCTCCCTGATTCCTCTCCATTTATATGCAAGGAGCATTGCTGAAACCATAATTTAACTGGCCAGAGGCAGGGGATTGTCTCTGAGCTCCAAGTAATGAGGCAATAACTTATTTGTTTCTTGTAAGCATGTCTGGAGAAACCTTCATTTTTTATTATTAAGTTTGCTGGATGTGTCCTTAAACATTTCTTGCCTGGCACTTCTAAGGGGTGACCCTATTAGTGTCCAGCTGCCTACAACACCCTTATCAAGTGTGCCTTGTGGCACTCCCCAGTCACATGACAACAATGGGGGATGGAAACTGTTAATGAAGCCAAGTAAATGCCTTAAATCATGTCTTAGGTCCCAAGTAAATACGGGTTTCTTCCATTACAGGATGTATTTATATAAATATTTGTTGCAACTTGTAATATGTGTAAGATATGTATATAATACAAAGTTATAATGCTCTGTAAATATTTGTATAAAGTTTAGAGGCTTCTTCATAAGAAACAAAATAATTGATTATTCTATTTTGTCAATAAAATAATTTTTTTTATAAATTATACTTACAGTTTCCTTCACTTTTTATTATGTAAAAGTTAGTTTGGTGTCAGGGGTTGGGTGGGGGGATATGTAGAGCTAACGGCTTTATTTTTAATAACTTTTTTTTAATTATTTTTATTAATGATTACACTGTCCTACACCATAGGAAAACCTGATTTATATTAATATGGGCACAGGTATGACATTACACAATACACATAATATTTCTTAATCATTGGAACATTCATGTCATAGCACCATGCATGCAATGAAATTCACAGAAAATTGCTTCAATTGTAGCAAAAACCCTAACAATTGTATTTATGAGCTGGAAAATTCATGGTTCATTGCAGGTTTGATAAATTGCTGCATCAATTAGATGCAACTTCCGTTATTCCTTATGGGTAAGAAAGTTTGATGGCTCCAATATTTCTGTGTCAAAAACACTTGTAACATTTTTCCTCATAGGGAATAATTGAAGTTACATTGCAACCCCAATTTTCACGCGACTTTGTCAACGTGTAGCCGAGCCATAAACAGATTTCCATTGGTCCAAAACAATCTGACACAAAGATTGTCATAACTATCTTCATGTCTATGGCCGCATGTTACTGCTGATGCAGCCAATAATCTCTTGCCAGGTCTTAAAATGTCAAATTGGTCAATTTACCGGAATAATTTCAGGGGGTTAACATCTTAGTAACCTTTTAGACTTAACTTGTGTATATTAAACGTGATCCCTTTGTGTGAAGAGAATGCATTGTGCGTCCGTCAAGTCTAAGTCCATTTATTGAGTAAAAGGGGAGCGGAATTAGTTGTAAAAATTCTTTGGAAATTATTGAACTTTTTACCTATCTTCCTAGTGGCTCAGCACATGGGTCCCCCCTTTAAGAGAGGCTAAATTAATGGGGTTAATCTGTAAGGAACTTGGTCTTTTCAGCCTCAGAAGCTTTGATCTTTTCTGTCCTCCATACATGATCTATACACTAAAGGCTGTTTCCCAGCTCCCTGTCCCCCCTTTTTGAAAACCAATTGACCACCGCCAGGCATTAAAGGATCTTCAATTAAAGACATGTGGATTTTTTTATTTTTTTTTCCCACCTTTTATTACATTTTTTAGCATGAGTTGTAACAGTTAGTGCAGAGGAAGAGAGAGGGAGAGAAAGCTGCCTTTTTCCATTAGCTTTCCCTACATTGTTAGCCAGACTGCAGGCAGCAAAGCATGAGGTAGAGAATGAGAATGCCCTACAGGTGGTCTGTTCACATAATCCCCCAATTTGCAGAGTTTTCCTTTACAAGACAATTTCATTACAAAAAAAAAAAAATCTCCTCTCTGCTCCTTTTTCCTTAATTGAACCAATTGCATGGCCATTATAGAGCAGGGCTTCTTTAGAAACTTCTCTGCTAGGGCCTGGGACTTCAATAAATTGGTGAGACCTGAGGGATAGTCCTGAAGACCTGAGCTCTGTCTCTATATAGTTTTTTCAGTTGCTTACACTTATTCCCTGATGGTTTGGCCACAGTTTAAGAATAATGGATAGGAGGATATGTGTATGAGTGCATATATGCCCTGGGGATCCTTATTAGCCTGTCATTCAGGATCAGACATGGCAGCTAGCTTACTAATGACATCCGTCATCGGTGGTGGCTGAATCCTTCACTGCTCCATAAGAGGGTTTAACTTTTAGGATCCCTGAATATCACACATTACAGTCCTGCTCACTTATATGACATCAACTTTTACCCAAAGATATATACATATGTATATATACATATGTATATATATATATATATATATATATGTGTGTGTGTGTGTATATATATATATATATATATATATATGTGTGTGTATATATATATATATATATATATATATATATACATATGTATGTAATATATATATATATTTTTTGTTATTTTTTTTTTATTTAGTTAGAATGAATATCATATATGCGCCACCACAGGGAAAATTAAAGGGGTTGCCCGGTTTTAGCAATTTATGTTATTTTTTTGCATAATTAAAAGTTAGGCAATTTTCCAATATACTTTCTGTATTAATTCCTCACAGTTTTCAAGATCTCTGCTTGTTGTTATTCAATAGGAACATTCATTGTTTACTTGCAGCGGATACAATTCTGTCCATGGTCATGTGATGGACACACAGGGGCTGGGATCATTAGAAGACACAGCTTTGATACACATACTGTAACTGTAACGGTAACGATCCCAGCACCTGTGCATCCATCACATGACCATGGACAGAATTTTATCTGCTGGAAGTAAACAATGAATGTTCCTATTGAATAACAACAAGCAGGGATCTTGAAAACCGTGAGGAATTAGTACAGAAAGTTTATTGGAAAATTGTATAACTTTTAATTATACAAAAAAAAGAACATTAAATTGCTGAAACCAGACAATCCCTTTTAAGCATTACATCGTTTTAATTGAAGTCAATGGACTGTCCGTGTAATGCATGGACATGCCGGGACCTAAAGAGAAAGATTCTCTTTGTAGCTGCTCTCCACACTGGCTAATAGATGAGATCTTTTCATTCCGAATTCCCTTACAACCCCATCCCAACATTTAAAGTATCCATACGTCATAGCCGGGTAGGTGAAGTATGGAACGGGCTCACGGAGGGAACCCGCTCCATATGATACGGGTGTTGGCTGTATGTCACAGCCAACTTCACAGTAACGAGCGGTATCGCGCTCAAGCGCGATCCTGCTCGCTTAGCCCGTTAAATGACACGGTCGATAGCAACCGCGGCATATAAATAGTTAGAAAGGGGGGCGACCCCCTCTAGCAGCTAATTGCGCCCCACGCAATGCAATCGCGGGGTGGCGATGGTTGCAATGGCAGCCTGGGGTCCTAATGAAGGCCCCCAGGCTCCCATCTTTGTGCTCCTATTAAGCCCTGCCTGTGGCAGGGCTTAATAGAAGCCTGTCAGAAAGACGATATACTGCAATACATTAGTATTGCAGTATATCGTGCAAGCAATCGCTGGTTGAAGGCCAATAAAAAAAGTACAAATTAGTCAAATAAATTAGTTTTTTATGTAAAAAATAAAATATTAAAAGTTCCAAAAACCCCCCTTTTGCAATTTACCCCCTAGAGCATTGTAAAAATATAAATAAACATAATTGGTATCGCCGCGTCCGTAAAACTCTGAACTATTACAATATATCATTATTTAACCCGCACGGTGTATGCCGTAAAAAAAAAATGTAAACGCTACAATTGCTATTTTTTGGTCACCTAATCTCCCACAAAAAATGGAATAAAAACTGATCAAAACCTTGCATATACCGAAAAATGGTTTAATTAAAAACTACAACTTATCCCACAAAAAATAAGCCCTCACACCACTTAATCAACGGAAAAATAAAAAAGTTATGGCTCTCGGAATTTGGCGACACAAAATAAATTTAATTTTTTACACTCAGTTTTTTCCTTGTAAAAGTAGTAAAATATATAACAAAAACTATATATATTTGGTATTGCCGTATTCGTATTGACCCGCAGAATAACATTAACATGTTGTTTTAATTTGAGAGTGAATTCAGTAAAAACGAAGCGCAAAAATCAATGGAGGAATCTGTGTTTTTTTCATTTTCTACCCCACAAATATTTTTTTTCCCATTTCCTAGTACATTATATGGCACAATAAATGGCACTACGAAAAACTACAACTCGTCACGCAAAAATCAAGCCCTCATAGGACTATATAGACGGAAAAATGAAAAAGTTATGATTTTTGGAAGGTGGGGAGGAAAAAATGAAAATGAAAATCAGAAAGTTGTTTACAACGGGGAGGGGTTAATGGTCAGTATTTACTTTTATTTTTAACTCAATTGGGGATAGAAGATAATCGGTGACACACGTTCTAGTAATGAGATATCAAGAGACCATTGGGTTACCCTTGCACCTATAGACTGTAGAAATCGAAAGGACCTGCCAACACATATCCAACTTGTATGGCGAACTGTAGGGCTCATGCACACTGAGAATAAAGTATATTATACTAAGTATAAATCCAAATGAAAAAAGTCTTTGTATATATCTGTATCCAATTGGGAGCAAAAGAAGGTACAGTATGGCCCATAGACGTTCATGTGTCCCATATAATGGTTCTGTACAACTTGTATGGAGCCATAATACAGCCATGTGCATGACGCTTTAAAGTGTAACTAAACGTTTGAGAAACTTATGACATGTCATAGTGACATGTCAGAAGTTTGGATTGGTGGGGGTCCGAGCACTGAGACTCCACCAATCGCTAGAGCGAAGCAGCTGAAGCGCTCGTGTGAGCGCTCAGCTGCTTCGAGTCTGTTCGGCTTTTTCCGGAAAGCCGATGTATCGGAGTACAGGCTCTTAGACTTTCCATTGAGTCCGTACTCCGATACATTGATTTCCGGAAAAAGCTTCGTTCTAGCGATCGGTGGGGGTCTCAGTGCTTGGACCCCCACTAATCCAAACTTCTGACATGTCACTATGACATGTCAGAAGTTTGTCAAACGTTTAGTTACCCTTTAACAAAAATTAAAGCAGGTCGGTGGAATTCTTCCATCTAGTCCATTGACCAGTAGTGAATAATGTTAACATGGCAAAACTCTCTATCTATAAGTGCACTTGTAATGGGGAAATGACCCCGTAGCATTAACAGAATTCAAATCCCAGCGGCAGACAGGGAATAATCTCATCTGTTTATACCGCAGACTGAGTTTACTTGGAGTAAATGGAGCTTGGAGTTTGGAGAGCGCTGGTCTGGTGAGTTGCTCTGTGTGGGTGTATGTAGTTTAGCTTCCTATGTGTAGCCTGGAGCTATTCCCTCGGAAGGAGCGTAGACTTTACTAAATATTACTTAAAGTGTCTACACAGAGTCAATGTTTAAGCTGGAGATGAAACAGATTGTATACTGAATTTCCTAGACTGACTTATCTTGATTGGTAAGGACATAATAGGTGGGCTTTCCTGAAAACTGGCTCCCCTGGAATTTTAATAACATAACACTACATAACAACGTAAAGTAACACAGCAACGAATACTACTGAGCAGTGCTAATACCGGGCAGTCTTATCTGATTGACCCTAATTGCAGATTGACAGTATAGGACAGTTGCTAATTCTAAATTGCACTGATAAGATCGTCTACTTTTTACCTAACGACACTCACTTAAGTAAATATATAAGGCTCCGGAGTTTTGGCTGGGATATTATAAGGCTTTACTTACGTACAGGCAAATAAGTAATATTGGTGAAGGACACTACATACTGCTACTCCAGCAAAAAATGCAACAAAAACAGCCATGGCGAAGCTTTGTTTTCCACTGCCTAAGACAGATCTAGAAGACCGCATGCGTGGTGCCATATGTAATGTGGTTTCTTCCCCAATTAAGTCAATGTGGAAAATGCCACAAACACATCACACCCAGACCATGCTGAAATGACTAGCAAATGAAGAATGCTCTAACACAGTCAAAACTACTGAAGTAGAAACACCTACAATGAGTGTGAATTTATTGTAAAATTATGGTAAATCTGTGGTTCATTCATAGGCCTCGCCGCCTCCTGTAAACCATGCCCCTTTTCTAGCCACTTTCAAGAAATCGTAAATGTTAATGCAACTAAGGCGTGCAGCAAAAGTTGCAACTATTTATACCAGAAAACTGGCGTAAACTTTTTACTATATTCCCCCATTATGCATAGACACAAGTACTGCAGTGCAATATCTGTCGAATGGTAATGGTAGACGGGTGACTGCTCAGTGAGAAAGTCTCTGCCCCTGGTGACACTTTCCCCCACCACTATCATCTACCTCTGTACTAAACCGTTCAGTTTAAAAATATATTTTTTTTTTGAAAAATTAGAACAAATTTACTAACCTTTTATGCCTTGTTCAGCGTTTATCTGGTGGGTACAGGAGGCTTATCTATCTATCTATCTATCTATCTATCTATCTATCTATCTATCTATCTATCTATCTATCTATCATCTATCTATCTATCTATCTATCTATCTATCTATCTATCTATCTATCTATCTATCTACCTATCTATCTATCTATCTATCTATCTATCTCATATCTATCTATCTATCTATCTATCTATCTATCTCTCTATCTATCTATCTATCTATCTATCTATCTATCTATCTATCTATCTATCTATCTATCTATCTATCTATCTATCTACCTATCTATATATCTACCTATCTATCTATCTATCTATCTATCTATCTATCTATCTATCTATCTACCTATCTCATATCTATCTATCTATCTATCTATCTATCTATCTATCTATCTATCTATCTATCTATCTATCTATCTATCTATCTATCTCATATCTATCTATCTATCTATCTATCTATCTATCTATCTATCTATCTATCTATCTATCTATCTATCTATCTATCTATCTATCTATCTATCATCTATCTAACACACAAGAAAATGGCGATAGCACTCTGCGAACACTAATGCCACCTAAGCACTACAGATAAATAAATATGCTTTACTTCTGAATCTACTTACAAATAGTGAGGTTCTTAGCGCACATTTTGATCAAATTGTATGAGCCCACCTGCCATGACAATGCGATTTCTATTAGGTGGGAACCTACGCTGCACATACATCCAGAACTGGGACTAAGCCTAAATGTATCTGTCGTGGCTTAGGTGGCATTAGTCTTCGCAGTGTGCTGTCACCATTTTTTTGTGTGCTGTATAAATTGCAGTCACAGGTGTTCTTGGACCTGTATACACATTTTGTTTCATTTTGTTGGAATGTGCTGTTCAAGCTTTTGTGTTGTTTATGTGATTCAAATATATGGGGTTAGTGACTGCCTCCATTTTTGATCTTGCACTCCTCCCATTCTGTCCTGGGTAATTCTAATTCGTTTAAAGGGAATGTGTTGCCAGCAAAACATGTTTGTTTTTTTTTAATTAAACATTTAGTGTGTAGGTGATTAAACATTGTTCAAATTTTTTTTATTTTTTTCACGAGTCAGGAAATATTATAAATTAGATTCTAATTTATAATATTTCCCATTGCTGGTCACTAGATGGAGCTATTCCCAAAATTGCAGCATTGCATGTGGTAAAGCAACCACATTGCTTTTTGCTGCAAAATTGGGAAAAAAGCACTCGCTCTAGTGAGCTCTGAGAATCCCCCCCCCCTCCTTTATCCTGGCTAGTGCCGGGATAAACGAGGGGATTGAATGGTCTAACCTCCTACACTGTGTGTCGCCATTTTTTGAGCTAACACACAGTGTAGTAGGTTTACATACAGTAGTAAACACACACAAACACGAACATACATAGAAATCTCTTACCTGCTCCTGCCGCCGCGGCTCTCTCCGGCCCGTCCGCTCCGTCTGCTGCCGCTGGTCCAAGTGCACAAGTCCGGAAGCCGCGACCGGAAGTAGTAATCTTACTGTCCGGCCACGACTTCCGGTCCACAGGAAAATGGCGCCGGACGGCGCGCATTTCAAATTGGACTGTGTGGGAGCGGCGCATGCGCAGTTCCCACACAGACGGCGTACACAGAAGTGGATGGGACGGGACCCGTTCGCAGTCCCTATGGGACTGTGGCTGCCGTATTCCATGTCTGTATGTGTCGTTAATCGACACATACAGAAATGGACAAAAAAATGGCAGCCCCCATAGGGAAGAAAAAGTGTAAAAATAAGAAAAAGTAAAACACAAACACACAAATAAATATAAACGTTTTTAATAAAGCACTAACATCTTTAACATATTATAAAAAAAATTGTGATGACACTGTTCCTTTAATGCTGGTTCCTACCATCCCCAAGTATATGTAGGCTTAGTCCCAGTTCTGGGTGTATGTGCAGAGTAGGGACCCACCTTATAGAGGACGCCTTGTCATGGCAGGTGGGCTCACACAATTTGATCAAAATGTGCACTAAGAGCCTCACAATTTTAAGTAGATTCAGCAGTAATGCATATTTATTTATCTGTAGTGCTTAGGTGGCATTAGTATTTGCAGTGTGCTGTTACCATTTTCTAGTGTGCTGTATAAATTTAAAGTCACAGGTGTTCTTGCACCTTTATACATGTTTTGTTTCATTTTGCTGGAATGTGCTGATCAAACTTTTGTGTTGTTTATGTCTATCTATCTATCTATCTATCTATCTATCTATCTATCTATCTATCTATCTATCTATCTATCTATCTATCTATCTATCTATCTATCCTAATATGTAAACTTAAGTAAACCGGTTTAATAAAAGATCATATTGACTTCTGGGACGCAAGATAGCGGGCAATCTATAATCATCGCTGACATTTTTGTGCGACCTCCTGGTTTCTGTTTATTTTACTGAGGAAGCGCAGTTATTCAGATTATGGGACTTCAGGCAGAACATGCAAAAAAACTTATCAATAACCATGACTAGACACGTGGTAACCAACTCTGCAGACTACAATGCCAATCAATACATTAAAGGTCCCTCATTCAGTGTTGGGATTAATATTAAACTACCATATAATTCAATAGCCTTATCAGTATTTATATGTGACCGTTTAAACGCACAGATGTTTGTGTTGCCCATGACTAGAAAAGCATTGTTAATTAAGTATCGATGCTTTATCTATTGTCATTGTCACACTAACTGTTAGATCTCAATAAAATGTAATTTTTGTATTTGGTGCAGATAGGTAATGATGATTTTGATGCGGACAAAAAATAGCTGTGAGGCTGCTAATACTACACTGCCATCTAGTGGTAACTTCTGAGATGATCCTACTGTTTTACTGGTCATAGATATAGTATGCACAGGACAGTTAGGACATGGTATTACATTATTATCTTAACAATATCATCTTTCTGGAGATATTTGTTTTCTTATTTACTTTAGGGCATAAAAGAAGTTCTCAATCTGCACTATTTGTATCCAAAATAGACATTTCAATCAGAACTAGACAATTTGGAATTAACAGACATCCTTCCCCAAAAGCCTACATTTCCTGGACTTCCCCACTTCAAATTCGCTTACATATGACATACATAAGGAAATTGTATTTACAGCATGTCACGGACTGGCCTGGGGTGTGCACTTACTGTGTCTAAGCCGGGGGGTTTAGTCTATCGGATTGTGCAATCTTTACCTTAAAACGTCCCTCATGGGGGTGTGAACTTTGCATAAGGAATTCCCAGGTTGCATAGCAGTAGAATAGTCTCAAATAGCAACCGCTGGCCACTTACAGATGGTAGTTTCAAAGCAAGGCACCCGAGTCGATAAATAGAAGCACGGTCATACAAGTCTGAGGTCATGGCTGGCAGAGCTCATGCATCACTATAAGGTCGGGTTCCTACGTAGCGTAAACGCTGTGGAATTTCCGCAACGGAATTGTGTGCGGATATTCCACAGCATTTACAATAGCAGCAAAGTGGCCTTTTCTGCAGAAAAAAACACAGCGCAAACGTTAATAAACTGACCTGCGGTACGGATTTTAATGCCAATTTATGCCGCGTTTTCATTGATTTTCTGCTGCAGGTTTTCCCAAATGAGTTCAATGGGGATGCAAAACCCACAACAGAAAGACAAAAAATAAAAAAAACATACTCACCCAGAACGCGGGTTTCAGGTCGGACACGCTGCGTGATTTTTACGCAGAGTATCCGTCCCGTGGGAACCCGGCCTTAGACAGATACAGGTCAGGGCAGGCAGCGATCCCAAGGCAGAGTCAGGAAACAGTCCAGGTCACATCCAAAATAACAAAGAACACAATTACCATTACAAGTACACAGGATCCAAAGAACCTTGTTGGTCAGGTGGTCAGGCAAGGTATGACAGTCCAGAGCAGGTTTACATAATCAGAGGTGATCATCCCTTGAAGATGTAGCAGAGCTCATGTATGCACCGCTATGGATCGGCCAGCAGTTGAGATACAAGGATAGGGACATCGGACACACAGGGATGCGCAGCGGCCAGCAACCTTTTATACAGTAATTACTGTTGTTGTCAGATAATACATAGTAATGAATGGGATTTTAAACAAATCTGCGGTTTTGATGCAGATATACTACAGTTATCATCCAGTGACCCGACAAATTTTATATAATTTACATCGGAAACAGCATAAATTATAGTGCAAATCTATTCCAGCTCGTAACTGGAGATGCAGCTAATTTCTTAAGAGGCGTGCACCCCTTATAGAATTAGATGCATTTTACTGCATTTTGATTTAGATTAAGAGCCAGTCTGAAATGCCAGTCTTAATAAATTCCCCCGAATGACTTTAAATTGGGAAAGCCACAGAATTTAAAAAAACTGGACATACAGAACATATTCCTAAACTGTCCCTTTACACCATTGTAATATGTAAAAAGGTAAAATCTAAGCTTCTCTTTTATGTATCCAAACTGTACTGTGTGAACAAACCTAGACTGACTGACACGTGATATAATGATGTGTTCAGGGGTGTATACAGGACTTTGTAAAGTGACAGGTATGGATATGTATATGCATCATGCGCACACATATTTGTTAGACACAATACGAACCAAAGTGAATAATGTCATCATACAGTGTATATAGACTGCCATACTATACACATAACTAATGCCACTCTACAGTACACAAATAACACTGCCATACTATACACATAACTAATGCCACTCTACAGTACACAAATAACACTGCCATACTGTACACATAACTAATGCCACTCTACAGTACAGAAACAACACTGCCATACTGTACACATAACTAATGCCACTCTACAGTACACAAATAACACTGCCATACTATACACATAACTAATGCCACTCTACAGTACACAAATAACACTGCCATACTGTACACATAACGAATGCCACTCTACAGTACACAAATAACACTGCCATACAGTACACATAACTAATGCCACTCTACAGTACACAAATAACACTGCCATACTGTACACATAACTAATGCCACTCTACAGTACACAAATAACACTGCCATACTATACACATAACTAATGCCACTCTACAGTACACAAATAACACTGCCATACTATACACATAACTAATGCCACTCTACAGTACAGAAATAACACTGCCATACTGTACATACAACTAATGCCACTCTAAAGTACACAAATAACACTGCCATACTATACACATAACTAATGCCACTCTACAGTACACAAATAACACTGCCATACTGTACACATAACTAATGCTACTCTACAGAACACAAATAACACTGCCATACTATACACATAACTAATGCCACTCTACAGTACAGAAATAACACTGCCATACTATACACATAACTAATGCCACTCTACAGTACAGAAATAACACTGCCATACTGTACATACAACTAATGCCACTCTAAAGTACACAAATAACACTGCCATACTATACACATAACTAATGCCACTCTACAGTACACAAATAACACTGCCATACTATACACATAACTAATGCCACTCTACAGTACAGAAATAACACTGCCATACTGTACATACAACTAATGCCACTCTAAAGTACACAAATAACACTGCCATACTATACACATAACTAATGCCACTCTACAGTACACAAATAACACTGCCATACTGTACACATAACTAATGCCACTCTACAGTACACAAATAACACTGCCATACTGTACACATAACTAATGCCACTCTACAGTACACAAATAACACTGTCATACAGTACACATAACTAATGCCACTCTACAGTACACAAATAACACTGCCATACTATACACATAACTAATGCCACTCTACAGTACAGAAATAACACTGCCATACTGTACATACAACTAATGCCACTCTAAAGTACACAAATAACACTGCCATACTGTACACATAACTAATGCCACTCTACAGAACACAAATAACACTGCCATACTATACACATAACTAATGCCACTCTACAGTACACAAATAACACTGCCATACTATACACATAACTAATGCCACTCTACAGTACACAAATAACACTGCCATACTATACACATAACTAATGTCACTCTACAGTACACAAATAACACTGCCATACTATACACATAACTAATGCCACTCTACAGTACAGAAATAACACTGCCATACTGTACATACAACTAATGCCACTCTAAAGTACACAAATAACACTGCCATACTATACACATAACTAATGCCACTCTACAGTACACAAATAACACTGCCATACTGTACACATAACTAATGCCACTCTACAGAACACAAATAACACTGCCATACTATACACATAACTAATGCCACTCTACAGTACACAAATAACACTGCCATACTATACACATAACTAATGCCACTCTACAGTACAGAAATAACACTGCCATACTGTACATACAACTAATGCCACTCTAAAGTACACAAATAACACTGCCATACTATACACATAACTAATGCCACTCTACAGTACACAAATAACACTGCCATACTGTACACATAACTAATGCTACTCTACAGAACACAAATAACACTGCCATACTATACACATAACTAATGCCACTCTACAGTACAGAAATAACACTGCCATACTATACACATAACTAATGCCACTCTACAGTACAGAAATAACACTGCCATACTGTACATACAACTAATGCCACTCTAAAGTACACAAATAACACTGCCATACTATACACATAACTAATGCCACTCTACAGTACACAAATAACACTGCCATACTATACACATAACTAATGCCACTCTACAGTACAGAAATAACACTGCCATACTGTACATACAACTAATGCCACTCTAAAGTACACAAATAACACTGCCATACTATACACATAACTAATGCCACTCTACAGTACACAAATAACACTGCCATACTGTACACATAACTAATGCCACTCTACAGTACACAAATAACACTGCCATACTGTACACATAACTAATGCCACTCTACAGTACACAAATAACACTGTCATACAGTACACATAACTAATGCCACTCTACAGTACACAAATAACACTGCCATACTATACACATAACTAATGCCACTCTACAGTACAGAAATAACACTGCCATACTGTACACATAACTAATGCCACTCTACAGTACAGAAATAACACTGCCATACTATACACATAACTAATGCCACTCTACAGAACACAAATAACACTGCCATACTATACACATAACTAATGCCACTCTACAGTACACAAATAACACTGCCATACTGTACACATAACGAATGCCACTCTACAGAACACAAATAACACTGCCATACAGTACACATAACTAATGTCACTCTACAGTACACAAATAACACTGCCATACTGTACACATAACTAATGCCACTCTACAGTACACAAATAACACTGCCATACTGTACACATAACTAATGCCACTCTACAGTACACAAATAACACTGTCATACAGTACACATAACTAATGCCACTCTACAGTACACAAATAACACTGCCATACTATACACATAACTAATGCCACTCTACAGTACAGAAATAACACTGCCATACTGTACATACAACTAATGCCACTCTAAAGTACACAAATAACACTGCCATACTGTACACATAACTAATGCCACTCTACAGAACACAAATAACACTGCCATACTATACACATAACTAATGCCACTCTACAGTACACAAATAACACTGCCATACTATACACATAACTAATGCCACTCTACAGTACACAAATAACACTGCCATACTATACACATAACTAATGTCACTCTACAGTACACAAATAACACTGCCATACTATACACATAACTAATGCCACTCTACAGTACAGAAATAACACTGCCATACTGTACATACAACTAATGCCACTCTAAAGTACACAAATAACACTGCCATACTATACACATAACTAATGCCACTCTACAGTACACAAATAACACTGCCATACTGTACACATAACTAATGCCACTCTACAGAACACAAATAACACTGCCATACTATACACATAACTAATGCCACTCTACAGTACACAAATAACACTGCCATACTATACACATAACTAATGCCACTCTACAGTACAGAAATAACACTGCCATACTGTACATACAACTAATGCCACTCTAAAGTACACAAATAACACTGCCATACTATACACATAACTAATGCCACTCTACAGTACACAAATAACACTGCCATACTGTACACATAACTAATGCCACTCTACAGTACACAAATAACACTGCCATACTGTACACATAACTAATGCCACTCTACAGTACACAAATAACACTGTCATACAGTACACATAACTAATGCCACTCTACAGTACACAAATAACACTGCCATACTGTACAAATAAGATGTCACCATACAGTACACAAATTTATTGTACTGGTCTCCTTATGTGGAACTACAGGGCCCTGGTGTGACCGCAGCCTCTAAACCTGCTATTGGCTATATACCCCTGTTCCTTGGCAATCTGGGTAGGTTGGCTGGTAAATGACAATCAGTGCCACATAGCAAAATATTTATTGTGCCATAACTTTACATTTTAACAAAGCTAAGATGAAATCCAAAAGATAAGTCATAGGATTTCCACCCAAAACATAAAAGGGGCCATATACTGTATGAGTAAATCAGGAGTTAACAGAAGCCAAGGTTTGGTATTGATGTTTTGTTCTACATATTGAGATATCAACGCATAAATCTCCTGACCATATTTTCTCACCGGAGCCCCCAAATCATCCCAGTCACAGGAAAGTCATTAAATAAAGAGGAAACTGCAGACATTTAATAAAATAGGATCAGTCACTAATTCATCGTGTCTATTATTCAATTAAACATCTAGGGGTTGCTCATTTTGGATAATCCCTTTTTTGTTAGAAGGCTCCGCACCGATAAACTGGTGAATATTTTGGAACCTGGTAGCAAGTGTTTAATTCCCCTGCAGCGCCCCCACATGGAAAATGAACTATTGCACTATTCTCATTGAAATTATTAGGCTGTCTGTGTAATGCTAGGACATCCTGTATCCTCCATAGTGATAGACACTCTTATGCTGGCCATACACAGTAGATATATGTCGGTTGAACCCACCGATTTCGGTGGGACCAACCCACCAACTACTGTGTATGGCGGCGTCCCGACTCTCCCCTAATTGCAGATGTCGGGGGAGAGAAGGACCAGGCTGTAAACTTTAAACAGGCCTAATCCTTTTGTTCGTCAATACGATTACGGCGATACCAAATTTTTATAGTTTTTTCTTCATTTTACAAATTTTACAAGGAAAAAACGAACTGTGAAAAATAAAACTTATTTTGTGTTGCCAAATTCTGAGACATAACTTTTTTTTTTTTCCATTGATTAAGCGTCATCAGGGCATATTTTTTTTTAGGATAAACTGTAGTTTTTAATGATACCATGTTGGGGTACATGCGAGGTTTTGATCACCTTTTATTCCATTTTTTTATGGGATATGAGCTGACCAAAAAACAGCGATTCTGGCGTTTTAAATTAAAAAAAATTATGGCATAACCCCTGCGGGTTAAATAATAATATATTGTAATAGTTCAGACATTTACGGACACGGCGATACTAATTATTTTTATTTATTTATTTTTTTACAATGCTTTAGGGGGAAAATGGGAAAAGGGATTTTTATTTTTATTTTTAATATTTTATTTTTTTTGTACATAAAAGAACCCTTTTTTTACCTAGTCCCCCTAAGGGACTTGAACCAGCGATCATTGGATCAATTGCACTATATAATGCAATACTAATGTATTGCAGTATATCGTCTTTCTGACAGGCCAGAGGCAGGGCTTAATAGGAGAACAAAGATGGCAGACCTGGGGGCCTTCATTAGGCACCCAAGGTTGCCATTGCAACCATCGGCACCCCGCGATTGCATCACGGGTGGGCCGATAGCTGTTAGAGGGGGTCGCCCCCCTCTTTCTAGCAATTTAAATGCAGCGTCGCTGTTGACCACAGCATTTAATGGGTTAAACGAGTGGGATCGTGCTACGCATTGTATGGAGCGGGCTCAACCTGTGAGCGCTCCATACTTCCCCTACCTGGCTATGATGTAGGCATACATCAAATGTCGGGAAGGGGTTAAACCAAGCACATGTCTTAGGCCCTAATCACATCACGTTAGCAATGTACGCTGGGCTCACTATACAGGCTACATGAATTCTATGTCGGGCCAGTATTCCCTCAAAAAGAAGATATGGAGTAGCGTAGTGGACTACGCTATTCCATATGTATACAGTAAAAAAAACGTATACCAAGCAGTGTACATTTTTTTACAATGGGGCTAAACAGTAGGACTTATCGCAGCCTTTTATACTAATGAAGGCCCCCAGGTCTGTCAGCTTTGTGCTTCTATTAAAGAGGCTCTGTCACCAGATTCTCAAATCCCTATCTCCTATTGCATGTGATCGGCGCTGCAATGTAGATAACAGTAACGTTTTGTTTTTTTTAAAACGTTAATTTTTGGCTAAGTTATGAGCTATTTTATATATATGCAAATGAGCTTTGAAATGGACAACTGGGCGTTTTTTTTTTTCGTTATGTCCAACTGGTCGTGTATTGTGTTTTTAACTGGGCGTGTTTATGTGTATGACGCTGACCAATCAGTGACCAGTCAGCGTCATACACTTCTCTCCATTCATTTACACAGCTGCACAGCGTTCTTACTAGAACTATATGCAGCCACATACACAAGTGTCCTGATAATGAATACACATGAAATCCAGCCTGGACGTCATGTGTACTCAGAATCCTGACACTTCTGACTCTTTTCTTTGAGATTTCGGCAAGCCACTCGTAATCTCGCGAGATTACGAGGTAAACGAGATTTCGTTTCTATTGCGAGTCAGAAGTGTCAGGATTCTCAATACACATGACGTCCAGGCTGGATGGTCATGTGTATTCATTATCAGGACACTAGATTAACGTTAATCAAGTGTCCTGATAATGAATACAGATGACCATCCAGCCTGGACGTCATGTGTATTGAGAATCCTGACACTTCTGACTCTTTTCTCTGAGATTTCCAGCAAGAGAAACGAAATCTCGTTTACCTCCGTAATCTCGCGAGATTAAGAGTGGCTTGCTGCAATCTCACAGAAAAGATTCAGAAGTGTCAGGATTCTGAGTACACATGACGTCCAGGCTGGATTTCATGTGTATTCATTATCAGGACACTTGTGTATGTGGCTGCACATCGTTCTAGTAAGAACGCTGTGCTGCTTGTAAATGAATGTAGAGGAGTGTATGACGCTGACTGGTCACGGATTAGTCAGCGTCATACATGTAAACACGCCCAGTTAAAAACACAATACACGCCCAGTTGGACATAACGGAAAAAAAACGCCCAGTTGTTAATTTCAAAGCTCATTTGCATATATATAAAATAGCTTATAACTTGGCCAAAAATTAACGTTTTTTTAAAAAAAAAAACGTTACTGTTATCTACATTGCAGCGCCGATCACATGCAATAGGAGATAGGGATTTGAGAATCTGGTGACAGAGCCTCTTTAAGCCCTGCCATAGACAGGGCCTCATATTGCAGAATACTGTGCTAGCCATTCAATGATTAGTAGTAGTCTAATAAAAAAAAAACTGTTAAAGTATTTTTTTATATACAAAAAAATATTACAAGTTAAAAAAAACTCCTTTTCCCATTTTTCCCCACAAGTAATGTAAAAAACATAATTGGTATTGTCACGCCCATAATAGTACAATCTATTACAATATAACATTATTTAACTTGCACAGGGAACGTTGTAAAAATAAAATAAAAATGCCAGAATTGCTGTTTTGGTCACCACGTCAAAACTCGTATGTTCACCAAAATGGTACCATTAAAACTAACGCTTACTCCGCAAAAAACAAGCCCTCACTCATCGACGAAAAAATAAAAAAGTTCTGAGAATATGATGACACAAAACAAATTTTTCTTTTAGCAATTTTTTTTGGGTAAAAGCATAAAAATAACAATAGACATTTGCCATCACCATAATCGTATTGACCCGCAGAATAAAGTTAACATGTAATTTTTACCACAGGCTGAACGCCGTAAAAATTAAACCCAAAAAGCAATGGGGAAAGTGCTGGGTTTTTTTTTTTATTCAACCCCACAAAATAATTTTTCAACAGTTTTCCAGTACATTATATGGTACATTAAATGGTACCAATAAAAAAAATACAACTTGTACCGCAAATTAAAAAAAGGCCTTCATACATCTACGTCAATGGAAAAATAAAAACGTTTTAGCTCTTCGTAGGCGAAAAGGGAAAAACTAAAATGAAAAATGGCCTGGTCATTAAAAGGTTAAGCTTCAAATAGATAAAATTCAGAGGATTCAAAAACTTGATGTGTCATTTTTTCCATCTATAGTCATACGTGCTGCTGATCTTTCGGCTTTGGATGCCAAGCAAATCGGCCACAATACATGGCGCAGAGCAACCTGGCAGAGCTGCAGTACCCCAAGATATAACAGCGATGATATCATAAAGCCATGGGCAGGTCACCCAATTATAAACAGTTGATGCAAGGCAACAGTAGCCATATAGGTAAAACCTAAAAGTGAACTTCTATTCCATCAAGCGGCTTAATCACACTGTTATCTGCACTGTCACGCCATTATCTGTTCACCTCTCCACCTTTAAGAAGCTGGTTAATCAGGTGGAGTTTGACTAGAACTGAGGGCTAATGATTTTACCTGACAATATACAATGTGTATAGGTTATCCAATCCTAATTACTCATCTTTCAGAAAAGATTAGGTTCCTTGCAAATGATTTATTAGCACGAACCAAATAGTTTCTAGTTTCCCTGAACTGCTGAAAAGGGTCTGGGTCCTGGGATGGGAGATTGGGCCCTAAGGGGCTTCAGGATGGGATGGGCTGCAGCCCACTAAGCCTGACACCTGGTAGACAGGGTGTGTACTTACTGTGAATATCTTAAGCTGTAAATCACTGTGAGAATGGACAAGGCCCAGAGGCTTTTTTTTTTTTTGTTACATGAAAAAAGAGGCATTATCCGCAGGAAAGTTACTAATTTGTAGTTTCGACTAATTGAAAAAGTATTTTATGAAAGAAAAAAGAAATGAAACCTTTGTCCCATTTAGTGACAAATATCAAAAATAAAAATTAGGGGGAGATGACACCTAATGCCTCATGCACACGACCGCGTGTGCCGCTTCCGAGTCGCGTTAGTGATCCGAGGAAAGAAAGGACATGTTCTATCTTTCCTCGGATCAGAGACTCTTAATATTTTTCACGGACCCGGTTCATCCGCTAAAGTGAATGGGTTCATGAAGGCTATCGGGTGCCACTCGGATGCCGTCAAAAACGGCCCGAGTGGCACAACGGTCGTGTGCATGAGGCATCAGAATTTCAAAGCAACACTCCAGGAACACTATGACGTATCCTTACATTTAGTTCATCAAGTATTCCTGTAACCCGACTGGCCATTCATTGAGGATGATAATATACTGGTATAAATAACTGGCACGGGAAATGTAGCCCAAATTGCAAAGAAAGTTCATTCTGGCTTTGATAGAAAGGTGTCAGTACACGCAGAGCATAGCAGCTTGCTGAGTTTGACAGGGGCCCCTTGGAGCAGTATTACTTGGGGGACACATGATTGTACAGGCATATTTAATTATATTCTCTATGTGGTTTTAATTAATTCAATTCTGTTTTAGGTGGTTTGTTCTGGTCCCACCCCACTTTTTTCCCCTTTTTATTTCAGTTGGTACTTACCTGTCGGCTTCTGGAAGTTTCTGATAATCTGCCCATCACCAGGAGTCGGCACCTGTTTGGTAGCTGGAAAACGGCGGGAAGATGATGAAGTTTGATAATCTGCCCGGCATCGGGAATATTCTCTTTTATAAATCCATGGTTCTGGAGGTCCTGTGCCAGTTCCAGTGACCAGCGCCCACCCGTCCTCCCCAAGAATTTTATTTCTTCCTTATTGTCGCAATTTTTTATTAGAGGGGTTTCTGTCTCCCAGCTATTGCTGGGGGAACTGATTTATTAAAATGGTTTATCTGTTATATGTGGTTTTTATTATAATGGTTTGAAGTATTTTGTTTTTTAAAGTATTTATTATTATTGATTATCTTTGGTAACCCTTAATAAAAACATTGCAGCCTTTTTTTATCCACATATCTGTTTTTCCGTGTCTTATTTTTTTGGTTAATTTTAGTCTATTGAATTGTGCCTTGCACCTCCATGGGGCTGTCTAGCCTGTCCACTGCGAAATAGCCTACAATGAGCATTTGAGCATCAGAAATGGACCATGGAGCAATGAAAGAAGTTGGTGTGGTCTCATGAATCACGTTTTTTTTACATCATGTGGATGGCCGGGTCCTTAGGATGCAGATACAATTGAATACTATGGTGGAGCAGGAAGCTATTAGCTATTACCTCCCTGCTCCACCTTTCACTATGCTACAGGCCACATTTGGCCTGCAGCCTATTGGATGCTGGGAGAGATTCCCTGTGCAGGCCGGCGCAGTGACATCACTGTATCGCGCCGGCCTACGCAATGGTCCCATCTCGGCGTCTGCAGGTCTGAGGAGGCTGTAAGATTGTGCTGCCCTGTTCGTTGTAGGAAAAGGTGAGTATCATTTTTTAAAATCTTTTTGGGAGGCACTATTTCTTAACTGGGGCAGTGTGTGGCACTATATACAGAAAGGGTGTGGCACTATCTACAGGGGGTGTGGCACTATCTACAGGGGGTGTGGCACTATCTACAGGGGTTGTGACACTATCTACAGGGGGCAGTGTGGCACTATCTACAGGGTATGGTGTGGTACTATCTACAGGGGGGCACTATTTACATGGGGCTATTGGCACTATTTTCAGGGGACTGTGCGACACTGTTTACAGGGGGAGTGTGGCACTATATACAGGGGGCACTGTGTAGGGCACACTCTAAAGGTGTCCCTGATTAGAAGTAACTTTGCTTGCTGCCCCAGAAATTCCAAATTAGACCCTGAGGGTAAGTACAATGATGCTTACTGCTGGGACCTTGTATCTAAGCCTATCATGTGTAATGCTGTCTGCTGGGGCTATGTATCTAAGCGTATCATGTGTGATACTGACTGCTGGGACCCTGTATCAAAGACTATCATGTGTGATACTGACTGCTGGGACACTATATCTAAGCCTAACATGTGTCATACTGTCTGCTGGGGCCCTGTATCTAACCTGTCATGTGTGAAACGGTCTGCTGCGCTGATGTATCTAAGCCTATTATGTGTGATACTGTCTGCTGAGCGGATGTAACTAATTCTATCATGTATAATGTACTAATACATTTATAAGCAGGGTGCTTCAAATAGGATGGTGCAAAAGTGAATACCTGTAGTTAAAATAACATCAGTGGCAAATGGCTAATGACTGAAAATGAACGCAAAGCTTGCTTAGTTGCCCATAGTAACCACCACAGCACAGCTTTCATTTTCAAGAGCCCATTGGCCACTCCTAACTGGACATGTTAAAGAAATGGCTTATGCCACAGATAGAGGAAGATTTGCCAAACGTAGCCTATCAGCAGGATGGTGCACCTCCACATTTCCAATAGATACCTGAATAAAACTCTACCGGAACGTTGGATCGGCCTTGCCGGAAACAATGATTCACCAATGTTTTGCTGGCCATCCCCAGATCTAACACTCTGCGACTTCTTTCTGTTGGGCTACATCAAGAACTCTGTGTATCTGCCACCCCCCAGCCACAGGATCTGAATGACCTGAGACAACTCATCACTGAAACAGTGGATATCCGAGGATATGCTGGCGCACGTCTGGACAGAACTGGACTACCGCCCAGACAACTGATGTGTCACCAACGGAAATCACTTTGAATATTTGTAGTGTATAGATACAATTTGGATAGATAGTGTGACTTTTCATGTTAATACATTTGTGTTATGTTCTCTCGATTATGAATACTGAGGCTATAATTTTGCACCATCCTTTTTGAATCACCTTGTATTTATTTTTATTTTTTTGGGGGGGTATGGATAAACATGTGTCTTGGGGCTTGTACCCATGATCTTCTAAGACCCTAGCAATGCCCCTGGGAAGAAGGCAAGCCGGCAAAGCCAGTTTGATGCTCTGGGCAATGTTCTGCTGGGAAAACTTTGGTCCTGGCATTCATGTGGATGTTACTTTGACACGTACCACCTATCTAACAATTGTTGAAGACCAAGTACACCCTTTTATGGCAATGGTATTCCCTAATAGCAGTGGCTTTTTTCAGCAGAATAATGCGCACTGCCAATTCCCTAGATCTCAATTCGATCGAGCATCTGTAGGATGTGCTGTAAAAAACAAGTCCGACCTATGGAGGACCCACCTCACTACTTAAAGAACTTAAAGTATCTGCTGTTAACATCTTGGTGCCAGATACCACAGGACACGTTCAGAGATCTTGTGGAGTCCATGCCTCGACGGTCAGATCTGTTTTGGTGGCATAAGTGGGACCTACACAATATTAGGCAGGTGGTCTTAATATTATGGCTGATCAGTGTATAATAATATTTTTTATTTATCTAGCGCCAACACATTCCGCAGCACTTCAGAGGGAACATGTACAGACAATATCAGACATTACATAGTGACAAAGTGATTACCAATTCAAACAGTGAGGACCCTGCTCGCAAGAGCTTACAATCTATGAGGAAATAAGGGAGACACAAAATGTAAAAAGTGCTTGTTATGTACAATGGTCCAGACATCTTTTATACATATGGGGTAGTGCATACAAAGCTGCATGAGCCGTTCACGAGCCAGTATCTGTGTATGATAGATATAAAGTGCATTAGGGTGCAAGGAGTGTGGGGGAAGCTGCTGAATGAGGGCATCGGGTTTTGAGGAATAATGTAGTAGGGGGGATAAAGGAAAGGAATCAGATTAGGAAGTATGATAGTCCTGCCTAAAAATATGTGTTTCCAGGGCATGCTTAAAACTGTGGCTGTTAGGAATTTACCTGAATGTCTGGGGTAGCACGTTCTAGATAACTGGTGCAGCATGAGAGAGAGAAGTCTTGAAGACGGGAGTGGGAGATGTGGTTTATGGAGGATGTATATATATATATATATATATATATATATATATATATATATATATATAAAGTAATCTCAACTGGCTAACAACTCTCCATATAACCTACTGGGGCACGGGGATGCCGTAGATGAAGTATTAATTCCCCCCTTTATAAGATGGAGCAGTGACTCTAAAAAAGAGTGGCTTGTGCCCTTGTAGAATTGGTGTGAAGAAATATGACATAGTTAACCATTCATTTAAGCCCTAGGCACTACAGGGGAAATCCACAGCTTCCCCCAACTACTGTATATGACATTATCAGCGAGGTCAGATCGTTTTTTAGACAGAATTGTCCAGCTTGTTAAAATTTCTTGTTAAAAAAACCCAAGACTGAATTTCCTATTGTAGTGCTCATAGGGGCTGACATTTTTTTGTTATAAGATATTATCTAAACCTTTTTTAAAGCCATCTACTGTCCCTGCTGTGACGGCTCCTGCGGTCGGCTATTCCATAGATTCACAGTTCTTACAGTAAAGAAGGCTTGTCACCTCTGGAGATTGAACCTTTTTTCTCCAGATGGAGGGAGTGCCCCGTTTGTTTGAGGGGGTTTTACATAGAACAAGATTTCACCAAATTTTTTGTACAGGTCATTTATATATTTTTTCAAGTTAATCGTGTCCCCGCGTAGTCGTCTCTTTTCAAGGCTAAATAAATGTAATTCTTTAAATCTTTCCTCACAACTAAGCTTCTCCATCCCCTTATTAGTTTAGTTGTTCTTCTTTGTATTTGTTCCAACTCCAGGGCATTCTTTATATGATCCGGAGCCCAGAACTGAATTGAATATTCTAGATGAGGCCGCACTAATGCTTTATAAAGTGGTAATATTATATCCCTGTCCCGCGAGTCCATGCCTCTAGTAATTCACGACAATATCCTGCTGGCCTTTGAAGCAGCTGATTGACATTGCATGCTGTTATTTAGTTTATGATTTACAAGTACATCCAGATCCTTCTCAACAAGTGACTCTCCCAGTGTAGCTCCCCCTAGGACATATGATGCATGCAGATTGTTGGTACCCAGATGCATAACTTTACATTTATCTACATTATATCTAATTTGCCAAGTGGATGCCAAAACAGTATATCCAAGTCGGCTTGTAATTTATGAATATCTTCCATAGAATGAACAATACTACATAGCATTTTGTCATTTGCAAAAATAGAAATAGTGCTATTAATCCCATCCTCTATATGATTAATAAATAAGTTGAATAATAGTGGTCCCACCACTGAACCCTGGGGTACACCACTTATAACCGGGGACCATTCAAAGTAGGAATCATTGACCACAGCTCCCTGGATACGGTCGTTGAGCCAATTTTCAAGCCCATTGCAAACTATACTTTCTAAACCTATAGTCCTTAATTTACGCATTAGGCGTCTGTGAGTGACACTGTCAAAGACCTTTGCAAAGTCTAAAAACACTATATCCACAGCGGCCCCTGTCTATGCTTCTACTCACCTCTTCATAAAAACATTAGGTAGGTTTGACAACTTCTGTCCTTAGTAAATCCATGCTGAGTGTCCCCTATAATACCATTTTCTGTCACATACCCCTGTACATAGTCCCTCAAGAGCCCCTTAAACATTTTTCCCACAATGTGTGTTAAAGGGGTTTTCTGGTCATGGGGTGGTTTTTCATACTAATGATCTATCCACAGGATAAGTAATCAGTATATGATAGTGGTGGTCCGACACCCGAACCCCACACCAATGAACTGTTCCGGCTGCCTCATGCATCGGGAGTTATACAGTGTTCAGAGACAGAAGCAGAAGGCTCTGTACACTGTATAATGAGCGTGCTGGGGTACTGCAGCTCTGCTCCTATTCACTTGAATAGGAGCAGCACGGCCGCTATACAGTCGGAGCCTTCTGCTGCTGCCGGCTCTGAACACTGTATAACTCCCGGTGACTGGATGACCTGTGGATAGGTCACCAGTATGAAAAACCACCCCATGAGTAAAAAGCCCTTTTAAGCGTACTGCTCTGTAATTATCCGGAGAAACCCTAGAGTTCTTTTCGAAAATGAGCACCACATTTACCCAGTGCTAGTCCCTTGGCACTATACCAATCACTAGAGAATCTCTAAATATTATAAACATGGTGACAGAAATAACTGAACTAAGTTCTTTGAGAACTCTTGGGTGTAACCATCCAGTCCCGGAGCCTTGTTCACATTAACTTCATTTAACTAAGATTAGACTATATTAATATTCAGTCAACAGTTTAGTAATTCAGTGTATTCACTTATGTATTAACAGCACTGGCACCAACTACATCAGCTACTTTTATCTTCTGTTGTATATACAGAGCTAAAAAAAACAACTTTTAGTAGCTGTGTCTTTTATAACTTTAAGGCAGGTGTTTTGGCTTGTTTTATTCAATTGTTATTTAAAGTTAAGAACATATAAAGATTGGGGACAACAAATGAAGTGGGCAACTTTAGGTGCAGGATATGTAGCATATTCTTAACAAGCCATCTTCCGGGCATGTAATGTACAATAGCTGTAAGAGTATGTTAAAAATTGTAAGGGAAACAAAATCATCTAGTGAGCAAGACGATAGCCATGGGAGAATATAAAAAAGTTGTGTAGACAAACCAAACAGGGCATATGCCAACTTAGATGACCATATATTGCCCTGTTGCTGTACAAGAAAAAGAAGATAGCACAATTCTAGCTATCTTTGGGCTAGATCCAAGCAATGGGGAACAGAAGAGAATTTAGACAGTAAGTACAGGGTCGGACTGGTACACCAGAGTATCAGAGGATCCCCCGATGGGCCAAGGTTCTGACACAATAAAGGGTGTATAATACATAATGGCCCCAAGAGTTAAGCAGAACACAACCCACTTGGAGCTGCATTTGGAGCCAGTTATTTGCCAGTAGGGTCTGTCTTGTGGGTTGATTGAAATATAACATATTAGACCTTTTCGACGCTATTCGTGCAATAATAACAATTATTACGATGAAATTAAAAGGGGACATTCAAATGTTCTGTACAACTGGAAGGTGGGTCCTCAGAATCATTTCCTAGTATAACACTGGGTAAATATATTAAATTAGCTTTTTATCTATTTAAAAACACTTTAATGTTTTTTTGAACTGCAAAATATACCCCAGTGACATCGAGAATGGTAACAGACACTTGTCAATGTATTGATACATTTTAAGGAGGACTAACAGAGGAACAGCACAATCCAGAGTTCTAAGAGAAGATGCTCCAGAATTGTTATTTTAAGGGGTTATGCAATTATTTACTAAAACCAACATGTCAGGAGAGCCAGCAGGTCCTCTTTAAAACTAAAAGAGTTGCCTTCACATCACCCCTTCATTTTCTAACACGCACTGAAAAAATGAAAACTTGATCCTAATTAGTTACTATGGGCAACTGTTCCAACCTTTGACAGTTTCTATATATATTAGGGGGGATTCACACGAGCGTGTATTCGGTCCGTGCGGGCCGCGTGGTTTTCACGCGGCACGCATGGACCAATACAAGTCTATGGGGCAGTACAGACAGTCCGTGCTTTTTGCGCAGCGTTTGTCTGCTGCGCAAAAAGCGCGACAGGTTCAATAACTCTGCGTATTTCGCGCATCACGCACCCATTGGGGTATGTTCACACGGCGGGGGTCCGTAACGGCTGAAATTACGGGGATGTTTCAGCCTGAAAACATCCCCGTAATTTCAGCCGTACCGGCATGTGCAGGCGCTTGAACGCCGCGTCAATTACGGCCGTAATTAGCGCTGCTATTCATTGGAGTCAATGAATAGCGGCTCCAATTACGGCCAAAGAAGTGACAGGTCACTTCTTCTACGCGGGCGTCTATTTACGCGCCGTCATTTGACAGCGGCGCGTAAATATACGCCTCGTGTGAACAGACAAACGTCTGCCCATTGCTTTCAATGGGCAGATGTTTGTCAGCGCTATTGAGGCGCTATTTTCGGGCGTAATTCGGGGCAAAAACGCCCGATTTACGTCCGTAAATAGGCCGTGTGAACATACCCTTGAAGTCAATGGGTGCGTGAAAATCACGCGCACCACACGGAAGCACTTCCGTGGGACGAGCGTGATTCGCGCAACAGCAGTGAAAAGGATGAATGAAAACCGAAAAGCACCACGTGCTTTTCTGTTTCCGAACATCCAAACGGAGTGTCTTGGCGATGAGCGAAGCCGGACAAGCGTACCGAACTTCACCGGGTTCGGCCAAACTCGTTTTGGCCGATCCCGGCAAAAAAATTATCGGTACGCGACGTCAGGAGATAGTCACTGTCCATGGTGCTGAAAGAGTTAAACTGTTTCAGCACCATGGGCAGTGACTTGCGATCCCAAAATACATTAACCTGTAAAAAAAAACGAAGTTCTAACTTACCGATTACTCCTGTCTCCTTCCTGCAGTCCGACCTCCCGGGATGACACTTCAGTTCAAGTGACAGCTCCAGCCAATCACAGGCCAAGCACAGGCTGCAGCCAATCACAGGCTGCAGCGGTCACTTGGACTGCTGCGTCATCCAGGGAGGTGGGGCCCGATGTCAAGAGAGGCGCGTCACCAAGGACGCGTCACCAAGGACGCGTCACCAAGGCAACGGCCGGGAAGTTCTCGGTAAGTAGGAACTTTATCTTTTTTTTTTACAGGTTTTTCGCTGTTGTGTTCGGCATTCACTGTCGAGGGTGCTGAAAGATTTAGCTCTTTCAGCACCTTGGACAGTGACGGGCGTTGACAAGCCTCATCTCTATGATGCCGGCTGCGCGAAAATCACGCAGCCGCGCATCAGACACGCATGACACACGCAGCTGTCAAATGGTTTTTGCGCTCGCAAAACGCTGCGTTGTTTGCGCGCGCAAAAACGCAACGTTCGTGTGAATCTGCCCTTAGGCTAAGTTTTAATTGCCCTCTGAAATTCTATTGAAGCACTTTTTATTTATGATGTTTACATAACCCACAAAACAAATATTCACATAAAATTAACTTTTACCTGCTTTAGAACATGCAAAAAAGCTAAAGAACTCTATCCAGCACACTGGAAATATACTAAATATGTCCATTTAACAGGCCCCAGACATTAGGGGGTTAAGATGATAAATAACTTGATCATTGTAATTGTGCACATTGCAGGGAATGAATCTCAGATGAACAAATGGGGAGAACTTTTCTTAGATCCATAATTGGCCACAATGTACAATCCGAAAGGCCCTTTTTGTAATTAGGAGAGTGTCAATCAACCCCTCGGCCTTTTATCCCGCAGCACATGTATATTTAGCAGTTTTCTGTTTTGCAGCCTTTATGATGTGAATTCCTAATTTATCAGCGGCAGAGATACACACAAGACACACACGTGAACGGGGTGTAAATCAGCACTTCAAACAAATTCTCTGCCATAGCACAGAGGGAAAGACACTTCTCAATAATGGAATTAGCTGAATGGAAGTTGGAAGAACATAGAATCTGAATCACATCGCACAATGAGGCGAATCTGAATCACACCGCACAATGAGGCGATTATGAATCACAACGCACAATGAGGTGAATATATGAAAACTTGTGCAAATACATCTATATTTAAATTACTTGCATTAGAAAAATCACAATTAGACTAATTGGTTGCTATGGCCAACCTCTGCACTTTCCCCAATGTTCATTACATTGAGATCCTGACACACATATGACAGCTATTGGTTATAAGACCAGTGGTGATGCTTTTGGCAACCAATCAGAATATAGTTGACATCTTTAAAAGCAAGTGTCTTGCTGATTGCGATGTGAAACATGACTGTATAGGACTCGCTATATGTTCAATATGGGCTAGCAGCACCCAGCATGCACTGAGGTACAAGTTATTGGTGGGTGAAGAGGGTAGTCGGAAAGAATTAGAATAAGCAAGTGATAATAATGGTTGTATTCATGCAAGAGGCTCTAATTGATCCCCCTCTACTGTTCCACGGTTGACACGGTTCTTGGCAGACATTTTCCTTGTGTCCTGTCGTGATTTGATAAGAAGCACAAACATTATTGGCAGTTGTCCTGTAGTAAAACAAACGCAGGCAAAAAGTTGAGTACAGTGAAGTACAGCAAACCCTGTTTATGGAGCACTCTCTGGCACTGTTTATGGGGAAACTCTCTGGTAGCACTTTTTATGGGGGAACTTTCTTTCTGGCACTTTTTATTGGGACACTCTGTCTGACACTGTTTATGGGGACACTCTCTGACTGGCACTTTTTATGGGGACATTCTCTGGCACTTTTTATGGGGGCACTTTCTTACTGGTACTGTTTATTGGGGCACTCTCTTCCAGACATTGTTTATGGGGGCACTCTCTGGCTATCAGTGTTTATGGGGGATTCTCTGTCTGGCTCTATTCTTTATGGGGGTACTCTCGGTCTAGCAGTGTTTATGGGGGCACTCTACCTGACACTGTTTATAGGGGCCCTCTCTGGCTGGCACTGTTTATGGGGCACTCTCTGACTGACTATTTATATGGACACTTTCTTTTCTGACACTGTTTATGGGGGAACTCTAGCTATCTTAATTGGGGAGAGCTCTGGCTGTTGTTATTTGGCTGTGGTCAGTATGACTTTTGTGCCGGCCTTCACTGCCTTCTCATTGGGGAACCTTCCCACCAACAGCTTATCTCCCTCTCACTTTTGAAATAAACGTGAATTCAGCCGATCCGTGCATGCATGTTCATAGTGGAGTCATGGAGTCGGGGAGATAACTATATTGGCCGACAACTATCCTGTGTGTAAGCAGCATCAGACATCATGCTGTAAGGAGGCACACGGAGTCCCTGCGGCTCCGTTCCATGGAATCCAACAGAAAAAAAACCCTTTGTATGCCTTCATAAGAAATCAGGGACACACAGAGGTACAGTAGGGCCAGATAGTCTGTCTATGGGTGCCGTAATATGGTACAGCCCCGAGGTTGTCCAGAACCATTCTACCACTATATGAAGGAGGCCTTACTCAGCTTTTAACAATACTTTTAAGTACACCAATAATATTGCTGCTTTACTCCTGCCTGCTGTTAACCAAGCCTATTAAAGATGCCTTGTCATCTCTCCTGACATGTCTATTTTTGTAACTAATGGTAATCCACATTAAATAACAGTTCTGGAACATCTTTTCTTAGAACTCTGCGATGTACCGTTCCTCCGTTATGCCTTCGAGAAATTGATTTTAAAAAATTTACAACTGGGTGCTACCATTCCGCTTGTCAAAGGGCCGTGCCCCTACACAGTCTCACTCTGTCAGCGCTGATTGGACATTGCCATTCTGTGTAGGGACACCCCCCCCCCCCCCCAAACTGGTAACACCCAGTTGTCAATTTCTTCATAACATTTTTGGAGAAATAACAGGGGTTGTTATTTCAGACCTAACTGAATTGACTTTACAGCAGCCTCTGGTGAACCACTTGTTGGAATTCCCTATAATTACCTTTTTTCTGTGGATGAACCGCCAAATAATGTCTCCTCAATCAATAGATAATCTCCAGGACTTTTTGCAAAAACTTGGTCTGGTAGACCTTTCGGTGACAATTTGGACAGTGTCCGTGGTAGAGAACAGTAATGAGACCTGCCTTCCCCATTAACTCTTCCAAGCATCATAGTCACAGGGATGGCAGGAAACACTTGATGGACCCAACATCATGGAATCGTCCATATCAGCCATTTTGACTGCTTGTTGCCTCTCTTCTTCCTTTACTGCATAATATTGTCTACACTTACCCTATATTCTGTAACTTGTGCTTCAGTTGAATGCTAACTTAGTGTTTATGTTATTTTTGGCAAAAGTTACTTGCCATACTTCAACATCTCTCCACGCTAGGATTTAAAAGAGGTCACTGAACCTCTCATTTTGCAAACTTCCCTCTGTTAGTCAGGGTTTTCTGCACGGAGGCCGAATGGCTCTACAGTACGGAGCCATGCAGCCTCGGTGTGCTGCCGTACAAGCCCTGTTAGATTCTGTATATACTGAGATATTCTCCCCTAGAAGGAATTATTCTAGAGGAGAAAACCAATATAAGTATGACATCTGATGGAACGTCTCAAATCCGACGGAAAGAAAATCTCTGTATGAAATCAGAGGCATACAGAAATATAGTAGAAGCCCCATGCACATCTGTGGTAGCCCTTTTACGGCTCCATAATATGGACTGGTGCATGTGCCATTACTCAAATGACAGAGCCACCTTCATTCCTTACATTTTCTATGTCCCTGCTTTTATTTGGACCTTATATTCCCAACCTATCCCATTTCCTAC
Organism: Rhinoderma darwinii; assembly: GCF_050947455.1. Taxonomy (NCBI): domain Eukaryota; kingdom Metazoa; phylum Chordata; class Amphibia; order Anura; family Rhinodermatidae; genus Rhinoderma; species Rhinoderma darwinii. Next base: position 311,641,904 of record NC_134691.1, read on the forward strand.
CCTTTCCCCATATTTAGTTCAAATCGTAGCCTCTCATGGGGTTCGCATCTTGTTTTAGAGAATTCCCATTATACCACTTGCCCAGTATTGTTCTAGGCTCACTACTCTTGAGGATTTCTATTCTGTAAGGCGGTTATTTGTGGGTATTTCTCCTTCCTATCTCTGTAAAATGCAAATAACAACTTTCCCCACTCTTTAACTTTGCTATCTTTAAATAAAAAGTTGAAAAATCCATAAAAGAGACTTTATTATATAGTTTATATTGCTACTAATTTAAAACTAAGCTCCTAAATTGGAAGATCTATAAAATCCTTATTCAAATTTTAAAGAATTTTCTTAATTAGAAAGGGACATGTTCAAGTTGAGGAAAAATACTACTTACGTGTCTAGTGTTAATGTAGAGAATCTTAATATATTATATTTTGTTATTCCCAAAGGTAAATCCTGTATCTATTTTGTAGCCCTTCCTATCACAAGAAAAATTTTTAGAATAATTTTTTTTAGTATAATTATAACATATGATTATTGTCTCCGACCTAATATGGTATACTAATTGACACATTAAAAAAGGAGTACAAATGTATTAGTGTGTGTACATGGTTGTTACTAGATTTTCGGTATTTATATTTTACTAATTCGCATTGTGTATTATTTCATCCTACCAGTAGGCGGCAGCACATATTAGTAAAACAACTTTCTAGTAAACTTTTTTTTTTGTAACAGATCTACTCTGACCATACTTAGGCCATGTTCAGGAGTGGCAGAATTGCTGTTGAATTCCGCTGCAGACAGTTCGCAGTGGAATTCTGCAGCAGCCAATTTTTACATTTGTTTCTATACATTTTTCGGAAACTTAGTTCAGACGTTGCAGAAAATAACTGTGCGGAAATTAGGCTGCGGTGCAGAATTTCCCCTCCGCAGCATGCTCATTACATTGCAGAGAAGAAGCGGAATTTCACTGCGGATTTCAGCCTTTGCAATACAAAAACGAAAAATTGTGGCAAGTCTGCTGTGATATCTGCAACGTCTGAATTACCTGTCAAATATGCAAATGTTGCTGCAGATTCGTTGTGTAATTGCATCGAATCTGCACGAACATTTGCAGCGGAAAAATTCTGCCACCACGTCTGAACGTGGCCTTACTGTTGAATCTATAGCCCTATACTACAATTACATAATTTAATAAATTATAATAATAACTGCTTTACGTTGCCCATACACATCATAATGGCTGAGGCTGGATTCACACACAGCGCTTTGCATTGTTTTGCTGCGTTTTTGGTGGGGTTTTTAATTGCTTTTTCTAAACGTTTTTGTGGTGCTTTTTTGTTGCAGTCAGATGTTACATAGATGTCCATAGTGAAATATCAAAAGTAGTACATACACTGCATTGTTTGTGGCGTTTTTGAGGCAATTTTGGGATCAGTGGTTCTGGGTATGGAGTTTTTTCCATAGGCTGCTCTATAGGACTGCAAAAACACCATTAAAAAACCGCATGTACACAGTGACACTAAATGAGAAACGCCACCAAAAATGCTACGAAAAATGGCATGAAAAAAGTTATTAATGCTAGCATTTTTAGAAGTGTTTTTTGAAGCAGTTTAAATTGGCAGAACAATTCTGTGTTTGTAGAAAGCCTAAGGGGGGATTCACACGAGCGTGATTTGGCAGCGTGTAGGCCGCGTGGTTTTCGCGCGGCACGCAATGCCCTATATAAGTCTATGGGGCAGTACACACAGTCCGTGTATTTTGCGCAGCGTTTGTTCGCTGCGCAAAATACGCGACAGGTTCAATAACTCTGCGTATTTCACGCATCACGCACCCGTTGAAGTCAATGGGTGCGTGAAAACCAGGCAGGTCGCACGGAAGCACTTCCGTGCGAACAGACTGAAACAGCGCACGAGCTGTCAAAAGGATGAATGGAAACAGAAAAGCACCACGTGCTTTTCTGTTTCCAAGCATCCAAACGGAGTGTCTTTGCGAGGAGCGAACGCCGACAACCGAAGCTAACTTCACCGGGTTCGGCCAAAATTTCCGGTCCGCGACGTTGGGAGACATTCACTGTGCATGGTGCTGAAAGAGTTAAACTGTTTCAGCACCATGGACAGTGACTTGCGATCCCAAAATACATGAACCTGTAAAAAAAAACGAAGTTCTAACTTACCGATTACTCCTGTCTCCTTCCTGCAGTCCGACCTCCCGGGATGACACTTCAGTTCAAGTGACAGCTCCAGCCAATCACAGGCCAAGCACAGGCTGCAGCCAATCACAGGCTGCAGCGGTCACTTGGACTGCCGCGTCATCCAGGGAGGTGGGGCCCGATGTCACCAAGGACGCGTCACCAAGGCAACGGCCGGGAAGTTCTCGGTAAGTAGGAACTTTATCTTTTTTTTTTACAGGTTTTTCGCTGTTGTGTTCGGCATTCACTGTCGAGGGTGCTGAAAGATTTAGCTCTTTCAGCACCTTGGACAGTGACGGGCGTTGACAAGCCTCAGCTCTATGATGCCGGCTGCGCGAAAATCACGCAGCCGCGCATCAGACACGCATGACACACGCAGCTGTCAAATGTTTTTTGCGCTCGCAAAACGCCGCGTTGTTTGCGCGCGCAAAAACGCAACGTTCGTATGAATCTGCCCTAAGGGTATGTTCACACGGCCTATTTACGGACGTAATTCGGGCGTTTTTGCCCCGAATTACGTCTGAAAATAGCGCCTCAATAGCGCTGACAAACATCTGCCCATTGAAAGCAATGGGCAGACGTTTGTCTGTTCACACGAGGCGTATATTTACGCGCCGCTGTTAAATGACGGCGCGTAAATAGACGCCCGTGTCAAAGAAGTGACCTGTCACTTCTTTGGCCGTAATTGGAGCCGTTATTCATTGACTCCAATGAATAGCAGCGCTAATTACGGCCGTAATGGACGCGGCGTTCAAGCGCCTGCACATGCCGGTACGGCTGAAATTACGGGGATGTTTTCAGGCTGAAACATCCCCGTAATTTCAGCCGTAACGGACGCCCTCGTGTGAACATACCCTAAGGGTTTATTCAGATTGAGGTGCGGTCAAAACCGCATAGGAAAACTGCATCCGAAAATTACGTGGTTTGATGCGTTTTCTCAATGCAGTTGAGTTTTTTACCCACAACAACAACGTCTGAATGGAACTTAAGGCTGGATTAATACACAGCTTTTACTTGCAATTTCGTTGGCATTTTTCACAGCGTTTTTTTACTTTTTTAACCCTGTTATTGCTCCCATGCCAGAGATTTGTTGCAGAAATTTCAGTGACTATTCCATACATATAAATCCATGCACATGCTGCAGAAACAATGTCATTCGGAGGTATGGAAAGGATTTTTTTCGCAACTAAATTTTGCAACAAATCTGCCATGTGTGAATATACCCTAATAGAATCGTCCCACTTTCATCTGTATTTTTTAACTTGTGTAGGAAAAAAAATCCCTGTATTCTTCTGTCACCCAAAAAATATAAAAGTGGCATGAGATTTGACGAGAAAACATCCATATAAATGTCAAGACACAACTCAAATACCTTAAATTTGCCAAATTCTTGGACTGATTTAGAGAATGGCAGGAATTTGGAGACAGGTGGATGTCATCTGGATGAGACGGCTCTGAAGGGGACAGCTCATAAAAAAGCTGTTTGTATACCATTCTTTTAAGTAACCGTTAGGTCTGGGAACCTCTTGATTCTTATTAAGCTCTGTACATTCGGCTATTAAAAGACTAATATCACTTCAGAACATAACTTTTCTCAGTTCAGCTCAAATATAGTTTTGCTCCTTAAATAAACCTAGATATTTTAAGGTGCAAAACTGTTTGTTTTATGTTTGGCCTGAGGAAGTCGCTTGTCCAGCGTCAAAACGCGTAGCCCTTTTTATTATTATTATTACATTTCTACATTGCATGATCTCTAACTATTTTGACCTTGTATGTAGCAGGGCCGTATATGGTCCATTTTTTCTGTTTATTGTAATCTTCTGATAAAGGCACTAAACCTGGACTCGTCCGTAAACAGTACACAGCCCCACATCTTTTGTTATAGCGCGATGTCTTGTGCATAAGGTTACATGGCCTACTCTGTGGGCAGGTGTCTATTGGATGCATATTGCATGCCTATGGGTATAGAAGCGTACCCATTTTGCGTACCCACACACATAGCGGATTTTTTGAAGATTAACTCCACAGAAAAATCGTGGCTGTTACCTGTGGATTTTGCTGAGGATTCACAGCAAATTTCACCCCTAATACATTGAAAAGGGTGAAATGTGCGTTCTATATGTTGCGGTGAACTTGGTTGTCTACCGGTCTGGACCCCGGCATCAGCACATCATTGATTTACCATTGATTACATTTACATCAGTGTCTGTTTGAGCACAACCACTATAGGTTAGGATATATAACTTTCTCTACCTATATGTCCTACTATCTCGGATTTATCTGCACCATGTAGCGCCGTACATCTCCTTTTTTTCTTTTTATTTAGATTTATCTGAAGAGAACATGGGGGTAGTTATAGCCCCTCTAATATCCTTCAACAGGGCCAATATGGTGGTGGTGTCATGGGGCAACCTGTTGAGTTCATGTATACTCTTGCAGCCATGTACTATATCAGTATAACAATCGGCACTCTGGAGTGGAATCCTACTGGAGCACCTGCATTAATCTGAGTGCCGTATATTCTCTATACAGCCATGTACTATAGCCATAGCAGCTCTTATGGATCCCAGAAGTTGAAGGGCACACTCAGATGCAATAATTGTGTTCCTTTTTATTGAAGAAGGTCTGCTACATGGCACTACTATCCATCAATTGCTACCTAAGGTTTGATTCTCACAAGCTTATTATGGCTCTGTGCATGACGGTGACAAGGACGGGAACGCAGTATGGATCTGTCATCCCATGGATTCCACCGGCACCTGGCTGACTCTATTGAATTATAATGGGGTCCTTTATTTCCCACCGTGGAGGTCACCATTTTGACAAAAAGAATAGCGCGGCATGGATCAAATCTGATGAAATTTGCCACGGAGTCTCTGCCACATGTGAACAGAGCCTTATACTACAACTACATGGATCTGGGACACGCAATTGGGTAAAATAAATTTATACGGGTAAGGCCACACGGAGCGGCCCTGACATGGTCACAACACGGCCAACAACCGCGCTGGTACTATGTAGGCGTGGCTGTCAAATACCTTGTTAAGGGCTATTCTGGTTACACGCTCCATTCATTCTCTATGTGAGCGCCGGAGATAGCCGAGTGCAGTGTTCGGCTTTTTCCAGTGCTGCCATAGAGAATGAATAGGGGTAACTTGTTGTAACCTGCGAAATCATACGGCCATAAAGGGTGTATTAATTCATGGCCGCACGATTTTGCAGATAAAGGGACGGTTTTCCCGAACATGGTGCTGGCACGGTTGTTAGCCGTGTTGCGACCGTGTCAGGTCCGCTCCATGTGGCCTTACCCTTTGTGTAACACAGATTTGTATCCAAAATTTCTACATATAGTAAATACGTCTAGTAGCGAATACCTCTGTAGTGTGGAAAATAATAATAATCTTTATTTACATTGCCCCAACATATTACGCAGAACTTTACAATTCAGAGGGAACATGTACAGACAATATCAGACATTACATAGTGACAAAACTAATTTACAATTCATACAAGAGGAGTGAGGACCCTGCTCACAAGAGCTTACAGTCTATGGAAAATGCCACAGGGATTCCATATGAATCTATGAGAATGAGAAAAATCTCTGTGGGCCTCCATATGAAATCCAAGGTACATGGAAGTATAGTAGGGGCCCATAGATTTCTATGGGTGCCTTATCACAGATCTGTACAACTTGGATCTGGAATGCAGTATTGTGCATGAGCCCTGACCTTTATTAGGGTACAGTCACATGTGGCGTGATTTTCGTAGCGCAAAAATCCACTGCGGAAATTGACACCATGTAATTTACACTAATTGTGGGAACAAAATCTGCAAAACATACATGATTTTAATTTCCGTGCGGAATTTTTTCTGTACGTGTTGCAGATTATGGATGCGGAATTTCATCATAGACTTCAATGGTATGTGAAATTCCACACTGAAATACACAAATACGAAGCAAATTCTATACAAATTCTGCAAAACGAATTCTGCTGCGGACTTTCCTGTGGAATTACTGTAGCGTATTTTGTGGCATATTTTTACGCCACGTGTGAATGCACCCAGTGTGGATGGAAGTGCCTGAAAACTGGATTCTGTGTTAGTCGAAAACTTAAACTAAGTTAGTTAGTCGACTGCGCTATTTGGTTCCATCCAAAACGACGGAACCCTGTCACAACGGTGACAGATGGAAACCATTAGCTAGGTCACCATTGAGTTCAATGGTGAGGAAAACGGAAGCTGAGGTTTCCGTTTGACTTCCCGCTGATTGGTTAAGCCGACGGAACCCCTCAGCGTATACGAACCCTGATGTGAACAGGCCCTTATTTCAGTATTTCTCAGTTGCCACTATCAATAAATGACACATTTGCTTAATTATTTGATAATAAATGACAAAAAGACTGATGTGACATTTTTATGCAACCTGCTCCATTCTGATTATTGTACAGGGGGCTTCAAGCAGAACATGAAGAACTACTTATCAATAGCTTTGACTAGACATTAGTATATTACCCTCCAGACTACAAGCCCAACCGATACATTAAAGGTCCCTAAGTCAGATGAGAAAATTGGCAGGAAATTCAAGAAATAAAAAGTCGATTGAACAATTTAAAATGAATGCTTTTTCAGTTCCTTTCAAATTTAGAACATGCAACAATTTTTGTGAGCTACAAAATAAACATATCTGCATTAAAAACAGGGATTTTTGTATTAGCAATTTATACATTTATTTCAGACTTGAGTTTAGAGTTCTAGAGAATTGTGAAAATTTACACGATGGGAAAAGTAGTGTTTTCTGCTGGAATCTACTGTACTGCCTCCTAGTGGTAGGTGATAACAAAGAGTAACCAATTATATTGCCTATGGCATGTTTTCACAATAAATGACACTGCTTTAACACTGGGCTAAACTGAAATGTCAATTTTGCCTGGAGTTTGTATTGCCTGCTATCCCTCATTTTTAATTGAGGGGTTAAGGGCTCATTCAGACGAACGTGAATAACGTCTGTGTACTGCGCATCACGTGCAGCACACGGACGCGTTGGTTTCAATGGGGCCGTTCACACATGCAGGAGTTTTCATGCAGCGAGAGTCCGTTGCGTGAAACTCACTGCATGTCCTATATTGAAGTCAATGGGTGCGTGAAAACCATGCACTGCACACGAACACAAAGGTATTTAACATTGCATATTGTTTCTGGCTAACACGGTACTACACTATTTTTTACTGTACTTGGTAAATACGGAAGTGAAATGGAATACTGTATTTTGTTATTCAGGCATGTCCCGTTTGTTCCCATGGCCCTTCAGCAGGTGGGGAGGGGAACCAATGAGGAATTGTAGACTAAACAGGATACCCCCAAAAATAAAATAAATCATCACATGTAAGTAAATACTGTGCAAGGAAAATAGTAAAACCCCAGGGTAAAACGAAACTATGCCTGGAGAAAGATCACTTACTCAAAAACCAGTCAGAAAAAAAAAAACTGCCGCCTAAGCAAAACTTATCATAATCTATGGACTAACAGAAAACACTTTTGTCACATTGTTAAAACACCGGGGAAAAAAAGGCAAAAAATACAGCTGAAAACATATACTGGCCAGTCATGCCAAAAGTACACTCTTCACGTCTGGTCCATTATAGGCTATAGACAGGATCGGTGTGTGTGCCGGGAACATTTGCTATAGGCCTTATTCACACGAACGTGTTATAGGTCTGTGATACGTGCGTGATTTTCACGCGCGTCGCACGGACCTATGTTAGTGAATGGGGCCGTTCAGACTGTCAGTGAATTTCACGCAGCGCATGTGCGCTGCCTAAAACTCACAACATGTCTTATACTTGCCCGTGTTTCGCGCAGCACGCACCCATTGAAGTCAATAGGTGCGTGCAAATCGCGCACGGCACACGAAAGCACTTCCGGGTGACGCGTGTGATTCGCGCTACAGCTGGTAAAGAAGAGAAGGGAAACATAATATCCCCTCCTTCTTTACTGTGTCGTCACATAAAAAGGGAGTGTCATAATGATGCCGGCTGCGCGAAAATCACGCAGCCACGCACCATATGCTGATGCCACACAGACCTTTTACGCACACGTTCATGTGAATAAGGCCTTATGTGTACTGATGCCCAGGATCACTGGGGTCCTGGATTAAAATTTAACAAGGTCAACATCTGCACAGGGTTTCTATGTTGCACTTATAGATTTCCCCTGGAGACTCTGGTTTCCTTCTACGCTCCAAAAATAATGCGACATTAGACAAATGTGAGAGAACAACAGGAAAATACAAATGTGTATATTTTAATATAAGATATACATACTGTATATAGGTGATCAGTATAATCATTCTAATCATGCATATTGCTAGAAGAGTAACCTGAAGAAATAGAGGGGATTTCTAGATCCACAAGCAATTATAAAATCCGATAGGCCCTTTATGTAATTAGGAGAGTGTCAATCAACCCCTCGGCCTTTTATCCCGCAGCACATGTATATTTAGCAGTTTTCTGTTTTGCAGCCTTTATGATGTGAATTCCTAATTTATCAGCGGCAGAGATACACACAAGACACACACGTGAACGGGGTGTAAATCAGCACTTCAAACAAATTCTCTGCCATAGCACAGAGGGAAAGACACTTCTCATTAATGGAATTAGCTGAATGGAAGTTGGAAAAACGTAGACTCTAGATCACACCGCACAAAGAGGCGAATCTGAATCACACCGCACAACGAGGCGAATCTGAATCACACCGCACGAGGCGAATCTGAATCACACCGCACAACGAGGCGAATCTGAATCACACCGCACAACGAGGCGAATCTGAATCACACTGCACAACGAGGCGAATCTGAATCACACCGCACAACAAGGCGAATCTGAATCACACCGCACAATGAGGCGAATCTGAATCACACCGCACAACGAGGCGAATCTGAATCACACCGCACAACGAGGCGAATCTGAATCACACTGCACAACGAGGCAAATCTGAATCACACCGCACAACAAGGCGGATCTGAATCACACCGCACAACGAGGAGTGGTACAAGACTAGTGGGGTAGCTGGAAGTTCTTGGGTCCTGATGCAAAATGCTGTACAGGGAAAGATAGACTAGGACAGGATAAATGATGGGCACCTTTAACATAAGAGCATCCTGCGTGTTTCTCTTATTTAAAGGCTATGTACACCTTTAAAATCTTTTTTATTGATTTAAAAAAAAAAAAAAAAGGCTATCAATGTGATTAGTGCAACTTTAAAAATACTTTATATTCAAAATTATTTTTATTTTTTGAGATACAGCTGCTTTGTATCCTGTATACAGAACAGCTGTATCATTCAATGAGGCCTGAATCCATCAGGTCAGTGGGACTGACGGATTCAGTGACACCTTGTCCTGCGTGTCTTTGACACGCACGATCCACCTGTAAACGATCACATCTAAGTTATGAAGTTAGATGTGATCGATAGTGGCTCGATGCACAGTCACTGAACCCGTGAGTCCAGCTGAGCTGACGGATACAGGTTTCAGCGCTAGACACAGCTGCTCTGTATACAGAATACAAAGCAGCTGTATCTCAAAAAGTAAAAATTTTTTTTAATAAAAAGTATTTTAAAAGTTGCACCAATCACACGGATAGACATTTTAATTATAAAGATTTCATGTACATAGCCTTAAAATTGGCAGAAAGACACTTGTGGATAGGTGATAAAGGTTCATAGTGGGAAACCCCTTTAAGGGTATGTGCACACACACTAATTACGTCCGTAATTGACGGACGTATTTCGGCCGCAAGTCCCGGACCGAACACAGTGCAGGGAGCCGGGCTCCTAGCATCATACTTATGTACGATGCTAGGAGTCCCTGCCTCTCCGTGGAACTACTGTCCCGTACTGAAAACATGATTACAGTACGGGACAGTTGTCCTGCAGAGAGGCAGGGACTCCTAGCATCGTATATAACTATGATGATAGGAGCCCGGCTCCCTGCACTGTGTTCGGTCCGGGACTTGCGGCCGAAATACGTCCGTCAATTACGGACGTAATTAGTGTGTGTGCACATACCCTAAGGATGCATTGATTTTTTTTCTGTTCTTTCATCTCCACATTCCGACCGCCATACCTTTATTATTTTTCCATTAATATAGCCATGAGGGCTATACCCTCACCGGGACAAGTTGCATTTTTTTAGTGGCACCATTTTGGGGTACATATAATGTATTGAAAAAATACAATTTGACCATTGTGTTTTAGGATTTGTCATTAGGGCGTTCACCATATAGTATAAATAACAGGATAAATTTATTCTCTGGGTCGATATGATTACAACTATACTAAATTTATATAGTTTTGCTATTTTTGCATTATAACATTTTTTTTTTTTTTAAATAGTTTTAGTATCGCAGCCTTCCAAGAGCCATATCCTTTTTATTTTTCCATCAACATAGCTTTATGAAACAGATTTTCAGAAATTACTGAAACAAAATCTGCTGCGTGTTACTGCACCCTAAAAACTGCATCAAAAACTACATGTGTGATTCCAACCTAATATCTGTTTCTGGAAAAGCCCAATGACCACCGATATGACTGCAGTACAGCTTATGTATGAATTATTTCCCAGATTTCCCAGACTCCTGATTGGCAAATCTGCATGGTATTGCAATCTTAAAGAGGCTCTGTCACCACATTATAAGTGTCCTATCTCCTACATAAGGAGATGGGCGCTATAATGTAGGTGACAGCAGTGCTGTTTATTTAAAAAAACGATCTATTTTTACCACTTTATTAGCGTTTTTAGATTTATGCTAATGAGTTGCTTAATGCCCAAGTGGGCGTACTTTCACTTTAGACCAAGTGGGCGTTGTACAGAGGAGTGTATGACGCTGACCAATCAGAGTCATGCACTCCTCTCCATTCATTTACTCAGCGCATAGGGATCCTGTTAGACCCTTATGTGCAGTCTTATACTAACACATTAACAATACTGAAGTGTTTATACAGTGAATAGACATTCCACGGGATGTCTATTCACAATCTCTGCACTTCGTTACTGTTTCTATGGTAGTTACAGCGTAATCTCGTTGTAACCTGTCCTCTGCGGTAACTACCACAGACAGAGTAACGAAGTGCAGAGATTGTGAATAGACATCCCGTGGAATGTCTATTCACTGTCTAAACACTTCAGTATTGTTAATGTGTTAGTATAAGACAGCACATAAGGATCTAACAGGATCCCTATGCGCTGTGTAAATGAATGGAGAGAAGTGCATGACGCTGATTGGTCACTGATTGGTCCGCGTCATACACTCCCCTGTACAACACCCACTTGGTCTAAAGTGAAAATACGCCCACTTGGTCATTAAGCAACTCATTAGCATAAATCTAAAATCGCTAATAAAGTGGTGAAAACAGATCGTTTTATTACATAAAAAGCACTGCTGTCACCTACATTACAGCGCCGATCTCCTTATCTAGGAGATAGGGCACTTATAATGTAGTGACAGAGCTTCTTTAAAGTACTGCATAAGTAGGAAAATTTACTTTTCAGGCCGGAAGAAAAAAAATAAAAACTGGGTAACAACTAGTTGCTCATGTGGTAATTTGCTGCCATACAACTGAACAACCTGTGGTTCAGGATCCTAGGAAAGCTGGGTGACAACCCAATGTGGAAAGATTCATTGTAGCATTGTTGGTGTCATCAGTTTTTCCCAGATATAGTTAAAGGGTAACTAAACTTTCAGAAAACTTCTGACATGTCATAGTGAATAGTCAGAAGTTTTGATCGGTGGAGGTCCGAGTACTAAGTCCCCCACCAATTGCTAAAACAAAGCTGCAGAAGCGCTCAGGTGAGTGCTGAGCCGCTTTGTTTCTGATCGGCTTTCCTCAGAAAGCCGATGTAGCATTGTATGGGCCCATAGACTTTCTATTGAGTCCGTACATGTTACATCAGCTTTGCGAGATAAGACGTTCAGAAACCAAGTGTCTCAGTGCTCACCCGAGCGCTTCTGCAGCTTAGATTTAGCGATCACTGGGGGTCTTAGTGCTCAGACCACCATTGATCAAAACTTCTGACATGTCACTACGAAACTTCAAAAGTTTTCTGAAAGTTTTATTTAAAAAATTAAGAAATGACTAAATAGAGTCTTGCAGCTTTGGGGTCATGGGCTTAAATGGGTGGTCTTAGGGCATGACCACACATGGCGGAATTCCTCCGCAACTGTCCGCATCAATGCCGCACAGAATCTGCGTTGCAGATTCTGCAGCGGATCTGCACAAAATGTGCAGAAAATTGATGCGGACTGGCCGCTGCGGACTGCAGGAAAAGTGCTTCTCTTCTCCCTATTCAGTGCAGGATAGAGAGAAGGGACAGCACTTTCCCTAGTGAAAGTAAAAGAAATTCATACTTACCGCCCGTTGTCTTGGTGACGCGTCCCTCTTTCGGCATCCGGCCCGACCTCCCTGGATGACGCTCCAGTCCATGTGACCGCTGCAGCCTGTGCTTGGCCTGTGATTGGCTGCAGCCGTCACTTACACTGAAACGTCATCCTGGGAGGCCGGACTGGAGACAGACGCAGGGAGTTCTCGGTAAGTATGAACTTATATGTTTTTTTACAGATACATGTATATTGAGATCGGTAGTCACTGTCCCGGGTGCAGAAACAGTTACTGCCGATCGCGTAACTCTTTCAGCACCCTGGACAGTGACTATTTACAGACGTCTCCTAGCAACGCTCCCGTCATTACGGGAGCCCCATTGACTTCCTCAGTCTGGCTGTAGACCTAGAAATACATAGGTCCAGCCAGAATGAAGAAATGTCATGGTAGTAAAAACAATACGCTCCGCAGCACACATAAGATCTGCGGACTTCATTGCGGAATTTTGACTCTCCATTGAAGTCAATGGAGAAATTCCGCCATGAGTCCGCAACCAGTCCGCCACTGCTCCGCAACAGACAGAGCATGCTGCGGACACCAAATTCCGCTCCGCAGCCTATGCTCCGCAGCGGAATTGTACGCATCGTGTAAACGAACACTGCTAAATTAAAGTGAAAGTCAATGGAGAAACGGCTCCGCTGCGGATTAACGCTGCGGAGTGTCCGCAGCGGAATTTAAGTGAAATTCCGCTATGTGTGAACCCGCCCTTATATGGACATGGTGTTTGTAAATTCTCCCTATGGCTCACTTTCCACATACACTCCAACGACAGACTTTGTTGAATTGTCTTCCTGTAAAATTGGTGCTTACGTTTTTGTATAACACAGGACAACTAGATTAGTGGGAGGGGGCACTGGGGAGAAGGACTGATGCAAGCATTCTCCGCACAATGCAGTACATTCTATAAATACTAGGTAGTAAATAAGGTCCATTATATTTTCTTTACTCAGCAGAAATGTGATTGTTCTCGCTCTCTCTATATGTTGTAAATGGATGTTGAGATTTTGTATTTCATGCATCTTTAATGACTGTGGTTTGTTCTGACAGCCAATCATCCGTTTTATTGTCCTTTTCCATGTTTGTCAGAACTACTGAAAGCAGCATTTATTGTAGCAGTCTATGTCTGATCATGTTACCAGTAAACAGCGGGGCGCCCCAGGATCCATATGTTATGCTTTGACACTCTTGAAGTGACTGTCCTTTTTTGTTTGTTACACTGTACGCTTCTATTGTATTCCAGCTCTGTCGGATACCGTCGCTGCTGCTGATGGCTTTCTATTCAGATAAAATAAAGTTTTCAGGACGGATAAGAGTCGCAATGCACAAACTCAACTATTTTTATGTATAAAGAAATGCATCTGTCGTAGGCTTGATCTGTTTAGTGAAGCACCAAATCCAAAATTTCCTACCATAGCCAGTTCCTGGGGATTCTCCATCTCCCATACACGGAGTCCCAGCAGAAGAACTGCCCGTGGTAGAAGATTTGAAAAATTCTCTGGGCACCAGAAGCTTGTATCCAGGCGGGTGGGCATTTTGTTGTGCCGAAGGGACGGTTTTCTCACAGCATACACACAGTCATGGGTGGGTGATGCAGTCTGAAGGGCAATTTTGGCTGGAATTTCTCTTTAAAGAGGACCTGTCACTAGGTCATATAAGTTGAACTGGTTTACTGATCTGAATAGCGCTGTCTCCCTGATATCAGAAAAGTTTTTCTTTTTTTTCCAATAGCCTCCCGATCCAGAGATATGGCCCACTGTTGTGTTGGCTCCCTATATGTTAATTTGCTGTAGTTAGCCATCTGGGCATGAACTACTCTCAAGCTGCCTTGCGCTGATTGGTCAGCATCAAAGGCAGGGAGGCTAGCTCCACCCCAATGGCTAACTACAGCAAATTAGCATATAGGGAGCCAACACAACAGGGCCATATCACTGGAAAAAAGAAAAACAGCGCTGGACTCAAGGAGCCAGTGATATTCAGGTCAGTAAGCCAGTTCAACTTGTATTACCTAGTGACAGGTCCTCGTTAAGGTCCCTTGCATCTCACTTTTTTTTTTTTTTTTTTATAAAAAAGGAGGATTGGATGTCAGCATAAGGGAAAAGGGAGACATTCCCTTAGGCCCTGTTCACACTGAGATTTTTGACACGTTTTTTTACGCGGAAAACGCGCCAAAAAACGGGAGGCGGACACGTTTTTTTACCGCAAGCGTTGAAAAACGCTCGTGGTAGGAAAAAGCGACATGCCCTATCTTCGGGCGTTTACGCCTCTGACCTACCTTTGACATCAATGGGAGGCAGAGAAAGCATATTTCGCTGCGTTTTTGCCCATGGCACTCAATGGGCGTGAGCGAAAAACGCGGCTAACGGCGTGCAGGCAGATGAAAATCTGCCTCAAAATTCGAAGCGCAATTTTGAGGCAGAATTTGTTGCCTGCAAAAACCTCAGTGTGAACTCAGCCTTAGGCCCCATGCACACGAACGTGCTTTTGCGGCCACAATTCCCCCGAAAATGCACCGGAGAATTGCGGCCCCATTCATTCCTATGGGGCCATGCACACGACCGTGGTTTTCACGGTTCGTGCATGGCCCGGGAGCCTGAACCGCAGAAAGAACGGGCAAGTCTTATTACGGCCGTATTCTGCGGTCCAGGCTCATTGAAAAAAATGTCCGATTTGCGGGCGGCTCGCGGCTGACAGTCCGCTGCCGGCCGACCCGAAAATCACGGATGTGCACATGGCTACGGTCGTGTGTGCATGAGGCCTTGCGGTTTTTCTTTTTTCCTATATCCACCCGTTAAATAGATATGGCCCACTGTTGTGTTGGCTCCCTATATGTTAATTTGCTGTAGTTAGCTATCTGGGAATAAGGAATATTTCCCCCTCCCTTACGTTCAGATCCGATCCTCCTTTAGATAAAAAAAAAGACATATGGGGATGTAAATTTTGTAGCTGCTATACACAAACAGTAAGGGTATGTTCACACGGCTTATTTACGGACGTAATTCGGGCGTTTTACGCCTCGAATTACGTCCGAAAATGCGCCTCGATAGCGTTGGCAAACATCTGCCCATTGAAAGCAATGGGCTGACGTTTGTCTGTTCACACGAGGCGTATATTTACGCGTCGCTGTCAAAAGACGCCCACGCCAAAGAAGTGTCATGTCACTTCTTCAGACGTAAATGGAGCCGTTTTCCATGGACTCCATGGAAAACCAGCTCCAGTTACGTCCGTAATGGACGCGGCGTTCAAGCGCCTGCACATGCCATTACGGCTGAAATGACGGGGCTGTTTTCTCCTGGAAACAGCCCCGTCATTTCGGCCGTTACGAACGCTGCCGTGTGAACATACCCTAAAACAAATACAAAAAATAATAATATACTGACACACAAACAGTATAAATACACTATATTTTATTATGGCTGATAACACAAACTAAACTTAGAATGAAGCACACATATTAGGTATCCCTATAAACTTTACAAACTGTAAGATAATCCGTCTAATTCAAATGTGGAATTAGTTTTAAAAAAATGACAATAAAGCAAGTAATATATAGGCAATATACTGTATACATCTTTTTGATAAAATAAAAAAAAAAAGTACAGAAGAAATCGACTATGCATAGAAAGTATACAGCTCCCAAAAATCCAAAGCCAGTGCCGGCTCCTGATGACTATGTGGGAGATAGTTTCACCCTAGACCCCCTTCTACCTCTCTCAACCACCAAATATACTGTGCACTAGTAATGCCGTCAGTCACTAAGGTATGTTCACATGCAGTTTTTGCCAAGTGAATATGCCCTATGAAGGAGAGAGGCAGCTGTATTTATGCCACTGTTTGTAATTTAACCCTTTCACTGCCAGAAATGTGGATGCTGTAGTTGTTTGGGCCTCCCAAATGATTTTTTTGTTTTAGTCTTCCCACATTCCAACAGCCATAGCGTTTTTACATTTATGCTTACATAAAATTGTGGTCATGTTTCTGTGAAACCAGCTATAGATTTTTATAGGCACCATTTCGAGACATGTTACCAAAATACTGTATTGCATGGGATGTTTCATTTATACGGATACTGGAAAAAAAAAAAAAAATAAATAAATATATATATATATATATACATATATATATATATATATATATATATATATATATATATATATATATATATATTACTGTTTTGATTTTTTTTTTGTATAAAAAGTGTATTAAAAAAATAAGGTATTTTTTTGTTGACTTTATATTTTTCAAATCATTTACGTTATTAACTTTTTTTTCATCTTTTTTTCTAAGTATAACGTACTGGCCCTTCTCAGAATAATAAGCATATTGGAGCATTTATACAGAGAAAATTCGCTCACCCGTAGTGTTGCTGCTTTCCATGCACAAAGTCCAGAGTTTGAGCTCTAGCAAAGATAAGTTGAGAGTAGAGGCTATAAAATAATTAACGAGGTTGGCCAAGATTAGAAAAAAAAGTTTTTTTCTAGAAACAGCACCACTCTTCTTACAGTCTGTGTATGGGATTGCAACTCAGTATTATTCACGTGAATGGGAATTAAAGAGGCTCTGTCACCAGATTATATATGGCCTATCTCCTACATAATCTGATTGGCAATGTAATGTATTTTGAAAAACGATCATTTTTGAGGAAGTTATGAGCAATTTTAGATTTATGCTAATTAGTGTCTTAATAGACAACTGGGCGTTTTTTAACTTTTGACCAAGTGGGCGTTGTAAAGAGAAGTGTATGACGCTGACCAATCAGCATCATACACTTCCCTCCATTCATGTCCATTTGTATTCACAGCACAGCGTGATCTCGCAAGATCACGCTGTGCTGTCACATACACCCACATTAACTTTACTGAAGTGTCTTGAGAGTGAATAGACATCATCTCCAGCCAGGATGCGATGTCTATTCACACTCCCAAAACTTCGGTAAAGTTACTGTGGGAGTATGTGACAGCACAGCGTGATCTCGCAATATCATGCTGTGGAGTGTGAGTAAGTCCCACAGAAACTTTACTGAAGTGTCGGGAGTGTGAATAGACATCGTGTCCTGGCTGGAGGCAATGTCTATTCACTCTCAAGACACTTCAGTAATGTTAATGTGGGTGTATGTGACAGCACAGCGGGATCTCGCAGCGTGATAGGACACTTATAATCTGGTGACAGAGCCTCTTTAAGTGCAAGACACAGCTCATGGACAAGTGTGATGCTGATTATGAAAAAAAAAAGCAGATACCTTTCTTTATGGAAACCCCTTTAAATATATAAAGACATCCTCCCAGGCTGCAGAAATATCTGACCTCTTAATATCTTGACTAACATTTGTATGCTGGCAGGCCCTGAATCTACACAGGACGTAAAAACACAAACAGCGGAGTCGTCAGCAATGGATCCCCCACCCTCCTGCAGTGGGCCTGGGCATTTGACTGATTGTGCCATGTGCTGATGCCGACTCTGGGCATGACATTAGCAGCAAAATGGCTAAGGGCGTGCCTAAACCCTACTCCTTTAGGAATTCTAGAGTTGCACTGGTTTTGGCAGAAAAACAAAATATATCAAAATGCACCAAAACAACACTGTGTGAACAAGGCCTAATGGATAAATAGAAGACAACTGACAGGACTTTGGAATCATGCAAGCACTCATCAGCATTTCAGCTTGAAACTCTCAGATACATCTATTAGTCATTATCTAATAGTTTATGTGAGGTACACAACAAAGCTGTAATAAAATCTTAAGATGTTTCGTTTGCAAATGTAAAACAAGAAATACACATTAAAGTATGGATACGTTAGACCCACTCCAATTTTTTGTTTTTTGACCCAGAGTTTTTATCGGGCTGTGCTGCATACTCCAGACTGGGATTACTGCTATTTTCTTTCTTAGCCTTTGCTTGCCTATGGGTGAGTAGATGATGTTCATTTCCAAATGTATTATTTCCAGTTGATTTCACGTTCACATGCCAGGAGCAGATTTTATTGCTGTTTGCATTAATGTTAGACTTTCCCATGTCTTGTCGAGAGCTTTCAGTTTGAAATGAAGCCGTTTCCCCTTCACATGAAGGCAAAGAATGGGAGTCACCTTTGATTTGTTCGTCTGCTCTCTCAAGGTTGTGCGGAGGGCAGTTGGGGTAAATGACCATCTGGTCTGGAGTCACAGCTAGCTTTGTGTGTGGAGGGGTTTCTGGACAACAACCACCTTTTAGAGAATCATTTTCGAGCAGCAGGAGCTGTTTTTTAATCTTCTCAGAATGGCTTCTTCTTTGAAATACATAAATTAGATCGACCAAACTCAGAATCAGAGAAACGACTCCAGTGCCCCATATAAAAATCATCATTAGAGACTTTTCAGTTGGTCTTGAGATATAGCAATCAACATTGCTGGTGCATGGTGCCCGAGAACAGCTGAATCGACTTGGAACTAAGATCCCAAAAAGAAAGTATTGACCCACACCAAAACCAAACTCTAATAAAATTTTCAGTACCACATGGACAAGATAGGCTCCCGAGAAATCAAGAATTTCTATTTGTAAACCCACACCATGATAGGTGGAGGAGTTACTTTTTCGACAGTTGTCATTTGACGTTGCCATGTATGTCATTACCTTATGAAAGACGTGGACACTGAATAAAGCATAGGGTAAAAACACCATAACAGTCTGAACAAGCCAATATCTCATGTGGGACATGGGTGAGAAAATATCATAGCAGACATTGGAACAGCCTGGCTGTAAAGTGTTGCAGATGAATCGCTCCTGTTCATCTTGATAGAGCGGGTATCCAGCAAGAACAACCATCACCATTCTCAGAAGGATCATTATTATCAGCCAGATTTTCCCTAGAACACAAAAACATTGGCTAATTCACGGAAAACATGATGTTAATGTTATTTTAAATTCTTCACATAAAAAATTGCTGTCAAAACATATGTAACATCATGTGATATTATAGCAGCAATGGTATGACAAGCCACTTATTTCAGGTGGTCCCACCTGAATCATAATAGGCTATAGCCAGTGGTGTAACTACTGAGTAGCAGACATAGCGGCTACTACGGGGCCCGCGGCTTGAGGGGGCCCGTGCCACTAGCCGAACGCCCCTCAATATGCCCGGTGGTGCCGCTAGCAGCCGTTATGGCTGTCACAGCTGTAGCGACGCTACTGCGGGGCCCATGCCACTGAGCTTCTAACATTTATGGGCTGAGCGTCACGGGCCCCCTCATGCCCGGGGGCGGCACTAGCACTGGAGGGGGCCCCGGTGCTAGCGACAGCCACCCGCTCTTGCAGTATTTGTACCTGCCTATAGCACACAGGTACAAATACATGCATTAGTACTGAATGGCCAGGCATGTTCCGCTGATTGGCGGGGCAAAATAACTTGACCCGCCAATCAGCGCCTTTCAACGATGCTAGCGGTGCGATGACGTCATCGCAATGCTTCCGTGCTTGAAATGCGCTGATTGAACGATGCGTCGTTCAGCTCCAGCAGACCTGCTCAGAAAAGAGCAGATCTACTTTGCCACCAGACAGCATGGGAACGGGATCATGTGAGTATGTAAAGTTTTTTCTAATAAAACCGTGAGTGGCATTATCTACAGGAGGGGCAGTCTATATGTGGGGATGTGGGCCACTGTATACAGGGGGGGTCTATATGTGGGGATGTAGGGCACGATCTACAGGGGGGTCTATATGTGGGGATGTCAGGCACTATCTACAGGGGGGTCTATATGTGGGGATGTTGGGCACTATATATAGGGGGTTCTATTTGTGGGGATGTGGGCCACTATATACAGGGGGGTCTATATGTGGGGATGTGGGGCAATATCTACAGGGGGGGTCTATATGTGGGTATGTGGGCCACTATATACAGGGGGGTCTATATGTGGTGCATTATCTACAGGGGTAGTCTATATATGGGGATGTGGGGCACTATATACAGGGGGTCTATATGTGGGGAACTATATACAGGGGGAGCTATATGTGGGACATTATATACAGGGGTGGGCTATATGTAGAGCATTATCTATAGGGGAGCTATTTGTAGGGCACTATCTATAGGGGTGGGCTATATGTGGGACACTATATGCAGGGGTGGGTTACCTGTGGGGCACTAGCTACAGGGGGCTATATGTAGGGCACTGTCTACAGAGGTGGGCTATATGTGAGGCACTATTTACAGAGGTGGGCTATATGTGGAGCACCATCTATGGGGGAAGCTATATGTGGGGCAACACGGTGGCTCAGTAGTTAGCACTATTGCCTTGCAGCTCTGGAGTCCATATGTGGGCACTATCTACAGAGGGCTGTATGTGGGGCACTATCTACAGGGACTTCTACGTAGGGCACTATCTACAGAGGCTCTATGGGGGTCACCATCTACAGGGGGTTATGGGGCACTATCTACAGGGGGCATGGTGTGTGTATGGGACACAGTGTATGGTACTATTATAATCAGGGAAACAGTGTATGGCACTATTATAATTAGAGGTGATGTATGGTGCTTTATTATTTTTAGAGGTGTTGAGAATTTTAACTTCATTTACAGGTGCAGCAAATGTTTTAAGAGTGAGAAGCTGAAGACATCTGAGCGGAAAACTGCAGAAACGGGTCGTGTCCGAAAGAAATCCATCATAGAGGTCTGGACGGGAGGGAGAAGAAAAGAACTAGAATCTGAGACGTCACTGGTGAGTCACTTAATGTAAATGTTTATTCTGCCTCTAATCAGCACTGTAGTCGCTGTATGATCTGCAGCGAGATGATGGGTGGTATGATTTTTTTTTGTGAAACAGCAACTTCAAGCATATCCTTATTATTGTTCGGGCCATGCTGGGAGCTGTAGTTTTACGCCGTACAAACCTATATGGCAGGGGTTGCACTAAATTGAGCTGTATTTGTTCTGGTGTTGTATAGAAGTACTGAGCTTTGTTTTGGTGCTGTATTTATGTACTGAGCTTGGTTCTGGTGCTGTACATATGTACTGAGCTTGATTCTGGGGCTGTATATATGTAATGAGCTTTGTTCTGGTGCTGTATTTATGTACTGGCTTGGTTCTGGGGATGTATATATGTACTGAGCTTTGCTCTGGTGCTGTATTTATGTACTGAGCTTGGTTCTGGGGATGTATATATGCACTGAGCTTGGTTCTGGGGATGTATATATGTACTGAGCTTGGTTCTGGGGATGTATATATGTACTGAGCTTGTTTCTGGTGCTGTATTTATGTACTGAGCTTGGTTCTGGGCTGTATTTATGTAATGAGCTTGGTTCTGGGGCTGTATTTATGTACTGAGCTTGGTTCTAGTGCTGTATTTATGTACTGAGCTTTATTCTGGTGCTGTATATATGTACTGAGCTCGGTTCTGGTGCTGTATTTATGTACTGAGCTCGGTTCTAGTGCTGTATTTATGTACTGAGCTTTGTTCTAGTGTTGTATATATGTACTGAGCTTGGTTCTAGTGCTATATATATGTACTGAGCTTTGTTCTGGTGCTGTATATATGTACTGAGCTCGGTTCTGGTGTTGTATTTATGTACTGAGCTCGGTTCTGGTGCTGTATATATGTACTGAGCTCAGTTCTGGTGCTCTACATATGTATTGAGCTTGGTTCTGGAGTCGTATATGTCGGAGCTTGGTTCTGGACCTGTAATTATATAGAATATATTTATAATAACAAAATTGCAGGGCAGATGGAGTTGTTCTCAATTCATTGTATATTTCATGGGAACGTGTCTGGTAGTTTTAACCCCTTGAACCGCCACAATGCGGTAATACATGACCTGACAATATTTTCAAATGTATGTTTTTTTCAGATGCAGCAAAATCTTTAAAATCCACTTTTAAAATGGCACACACTATATGCTAATTACTCATTAAAGGATCATGGGGCATTGCCGCTATCCCGAAGAGTCACATAGTCCTGCTTCCAAACCCACTTTTCCATGTTAGATTGACATCCCCCTGGCTGATAAAACTTTCTCGGATGCACCATTGTCTTGTGGCACTATACTCAAGGGGTGTCTGTATGGCACTATACACAAGGGGGAGCTTTGTGGCACTATACACAAGGGGGAGCTGTGTGGCACTATTTACAAGGAGAGGGCTGTGACTCTATCCAAAGGGGTCTGTGTGTGGCGCAATCTACAGGGGTGTGTGTGTGGCACTGTCTACTAAGGGGGGGCTGTGTGGCACTATATAGAAGGGAGGGGGCTGTGTGGCACTATATACAGTGGGAGCTGTATAGCGCTATATACAGGGGGGCTTTATTGTGATATCTACAGGGGGCTGTATGGCACTGGATACAAAGGGGACGCTATCTACAAGTGTGGTGTGACACGGTCCATAGGCGGGGCTTTATAGCATGGTCTACAGGGGGCTGTATGGCCCATTCTACAGGGGGCACTATCTATAAGGGGGGCTCCTGGGGGGGCCCCAGTCAAGAGTTTGTTATGGGGACCAGTCTTTCCTAGTTACGCCCCTGGCTATAGCAGTCATCTGCAAAATCTGGCTACTATCGTGTCGTGGCTTCATTGCATCCAAAGCCGGATCAAGGTTGGTGGACAAAAAAAATTGGCAGACTTGCGGCCAATATGGCCACAAAAGCCTGACAATGTCTCCCGTTGGGAAAACATGGATGCAGTCATTTGTTAAAAACATGCCTGATTATTTGTTTCTCCGGAGTTAAGTGGAGCAGGAGGTTTCGGGTAGACGCTTATCCAGAGGGGTAGGGAACTATAGAGGCAGATCATGTAGCTGCTGGTGGACCCTAGAGGAAATTGGCCCAGCCACGGTTGTTCCTTCGCTTTTGCTACTGGGTATGAATTGGTGCAGGACTCCTATCTACAGGGGAACTGTATTGTTAGTAAACAAGTAGGTTCAGAATTGGCCAAGGGTCATAGTGCGGAGGGGTCATGCGGGGCAAAACGGGTCACCCTAATGGGGGTTCCAAATTGATCTATGCTAATAGATCCAGGGGTGGACACAGACAGCTAGTGGCCCCTGTGCAAGAACAGAATATGGGCCCCTTGCTTTCCAATATTTCACCCTCAGTTCCCCCTTATGTCTCTCTAAAAGTCCACCAGTAATTGCTAGCAATTCATTTGCTCAGGCATTTACGTGAAATCTAATAAATAGAAAAATACTCCTTTAAGGTGACGGTGGGCCCCTTACCTACTGGGCACCCTGTGCAGCTGCACAGGTTGCACCAATGGTATGTTTGCTCCTGAATGTATCCCCTCACTATTATGTATGCCACTGGCTTTTTCCCTTCTTCCTATAGCAATGACCACTGGATTTTGTCTAATGAGCAGTAAAATCAGATTGGCATCAGAGCTCCGAACATGTAAAAGGCGTTCTGAGTAGTATATATTAGTACAAACTGCATTATCAGATCTTCCACCACATATTAAACATTTTAAGTGAAACTCAAATTTTTCAAAGGTTTTGTCTTTCATATGTCTTGCTAATAGGAGTGTTTGGGAAGGGTTTGAGGGACTGGGAGGTACCTAGGTGGTGGAGGCACCTGAGCAGTTAGTCCTTTTGCTCTCCCTATAATCCGTCCTGGAGCTCATGTGTGATTCTTTTTTTAGCTATGGGCCACAATAAGATGCAATGTTGCCAATACTGTGGCCATTCACATGGTATGTAGCAGACAAGTCCTAAGTCATTTATTCTTATAATAGGCAAATGCAGAGATATTTTCCTCATTCTTTAAAGAGATTTACAGCAAGGCAAGCGTAATATCGTTTTAAATGACAGTTTACTCGCGAGATTACGATTGCCTTGCTGTAAATCTCAAACGTTAGCGAAGTGTCAGGATTTTAAATAGACATCACGTCCTGGCTGGAGGTAATGTATATTCAGTGTCAGGACACTTGAGTAATGTTAGTGTTTGTGTATGTGGCTGCACATAGTGATCTAGTAAGATTACTATGTGCTGTGTAAATGCATGGAGAGAAGTGTATGACGCTGATTGGTCACTGATTGGTCAGCGTCATACACTCCTCTGTACAACGCCCACTTGGTCAAAAAGTAAAACACGCCCAGTTGTCCATTAAGAAAGACATTAGCATAAATCTAATATAGGTCATAACTCTGTCAAAAATGATCGTTTTTCTAAATAGAAAACACTGCTGTAATCTACATTACAGTGCCGATCACATTATGTACAATATAGGCCACTTATAATGTGGTGACAGAGCCTCTTTAATACAATTCCCTTTTTATCAGAACAGTCATACCAAATGCATTAGATCAAAGCATAAAGACATTTCTTGCTATTCAGATTCTGGTAATTGTATGCACAGCCATATCAGTTATTGGAGCATCTATGGCATGGAACATTGAGAAACTTCCTTAGAATCTCTGCAGCTTGTATCTTGCATCCTTCTCTGTTCCAGCGATATCAGTGACATATAAAGTGGTTTTAATGCATCATGTGATATGATCATCTGAGAGTTACAAATGAACATATGTTAATGCCCAAAGATAACAGCAGCACATGAATAACATACAACCTCAGACGGTAATTTTAGGCTTTATATTGTCTATGGCAGGATGTACCCTTATTTATACCTTTCTGTAATTGGGTGGTAAATGAATTATGTGAATTTTTAGGGTGTATTTAAATGTGCAGCTTTTGCAGCGTTTTTCTGCCACAATTTTGTGTAAGTCAAGAGGTTTTGGCTGCAATTTTGTATTAACCTGGATGTGTAAATACGCTCTATGGAAATCCATATGTGTTAATCCAGTACACAGGTGGCCAAACACATTAAATAACTGTCAGCCGAACTGTTATCTTTCCCTACTGCCTTATAAACGTGCAGGCTTGGCTGGGCTGAGTGTACATATTTATGCGCACTCAGCCAAGTCGAGTGTTCACGCTTATGGGACAGTCGGCTCGAGCACGCGTATTTATATCAATGGGGAGAGGGGAAAAAGTCGCTTCTGGTAGCAGCTTGTCTCATGTGGGAACAAATAATCGGGAATGTTGGAATTCAACTTTTTTTCCCCCGACATCCGCCCAGTGTCGGCCTGGGGATCCATGGTCCCATCAGAGGAGATGATTCTGAGGGCCCACCCTCCATCTATACAGAACATTTATATCTCCACTATTAATTGCATTGTAATCTTTGTTGTTATCATTGTACACTAAGAACATAGCATCAATGTTATTTATGAATCCTCCCATAAGAAATAGACGCTAGTGGCAGGTTATGGGTACTTGAACCTATTCAAACATCTAGCTGGGTTAACACACATATTTATGACCAACGTGACAGATATTGAAATTGGTCTGAGGTAGCCATTTACACATGAAGATATTTGGTTCAAATGGAACCAATAATTCCCCATCTGCTATGATCTTCTTAAAATAAAACCTTCTTAATGAGCTCTCATTCCTGGTCATTGTCCTGTGTAAATAGGTCAACGATCAGCCGATGAACGAGCAAACGCTTGTTCATCAGCTGATCTGCTCATTTACGAGGCCAATAAAATGGATGCTAATCGGCAGCACATCTCCATGTGTAAACAGGGATATGTGCTGCCCACATAGAAATATATATGGGGACGAAAGATCGTAGTAACGATCGCTCGTCCCCGTACATAACTGATCACCTGTTCCTTGTGTAAGGAGCAAACGAGCACCAATCAACGAGTAGTCCCTTGATCGGCGCTCATATTCACTGCCCAGATCAGGGCATGTAAAAGGAGCCTTAGGGCTCATTCAGACGAGCGTAAGCTCATCCGTGTGCTGTGCGGGGAAATCACTCACAGCACACAGACCTATAGATTTCAATGGGGTTGTTCACACATGTGTGAGGTTTTCACGCAGCGAGAGTCCGTTGCGTGAAACTCACCGCATGTCCTATATTGGTGCATTTTCATGCACCTATGCGCCCATTGAAGTCAATGGGTGCGTGAAAACCACGCACAGCACACGAATGCACAAGTGCTTTGCGAGTGCATGTCACTCGCAAAGCACACTGATGCAATAACGCAACGCACATGGACAGATTTACGCACGTGAATCTGTCACGCACATGTGAATCGAGCCTTAGGCCTCATTTACACGAGCGTGTGCGTTTTGCGAGCGCAAAAAAATGCAGCGTTTTGCGTGCGCAAAAGGCACTTGACAGCTCCGTGTGTCATCCGTGTATGATGCGCGGCTGCGTGATTTTCGCGCAGCCGCCATCATAGAGATGAGGCTAGTCGACGTCAGTCACTGTCCATGGTGCTGAAAGAGTTAACTGATCGGCAGTAACTCTTTCAGCACCCTCGACAGTGCATTCCGATCACCATATCGAGTAACCTGTTTAAAAAAAAAGAGGTTCGTACTTACCGAGAACTTCCCGGCCGTTGCCTTGGTGAGGCGTCCTTGGTGACGCGTCCTTGGTGACGCGCCTCTCTTGACATCTGGCCCCACCTCCCTGGATGACGCAGCAGTCCATGTGACCGATGCAGCCTGTGCTTGGCTTGTGATTGGCTGGAGCTGTCACTTGGACTGAATTGTCATCCCGGGAGGTCAGACTGGAGGAAGAAGCCGGGAGTTATCGGTAAGTCAGAACTTTTTTTTTTTTTACACGTTCACGTATATTGGAATCGGAAGTCACTGTCCAGGGTGCTGAACCAGTTTAACTCTTTCAGCACCCTGCACAGTGACTGTCTCCTGCCGGGTTCGGTCAAAACGAGTTCGGCCGAACCCGGTAAAGTTTGGTTCGCTCATGTCTAAGACACTCCGTTCGGATGTTTGTAAACAGAAAAGCACGTGGTGCTTTTCTGTTTACATTCAGTTTGACAGCTCTTGCGCGAATGACGCAGTTCGCACGGAAGTGCTTCCGTGCGACCTTCGTGGTTTTCACGCACCCATTGACTTCAATGGGTGCGTGATGCGCGAAAAACGCACGATTATAGAACATCGTGAGTTTTACGCAACGCACTCGCGCTGCGCAAAATTCACGCATCGTCTGCACTGCCCCATAGAGTAATATAGGTGCGTACGACACGCGTGAAAAGCACGCGCGTCGCACGCGCGTATATTACGCTCGTGTAAATGAGGCCTAAATCGCTATAATTTAATTGTCTTTAATTGCTCTTGTATTTCAGACGCTGGTCACACTCTACAATTATGGTGATTGCCAGAAATACTTTTAAGCAGATCAGTTTTCTGGCAGATGAGACAGATTTCAATCTGATCAATTAGCCATTTAAACATAGCTTGATATTGGTCTGCATGGATATAAATTCGACAGAAATCTGCTCGTGTGAAGCTGGCCATACACATGATAACTCTAGTTATATATACAGAAGCATCCTGTAATTATATTAAGTAACTATGGATAGTTTTATACCGGAGTAATTATGATTATATGTATGAATATTTATAGTAATAGTAGTAACCACTGCAAACTACAACAATAATAAAATTTTATAATTGTTAATCAAAAAACAATAATAATCACTATCGATAGCTATTTAATAAAATAAAATGTGAATATGATCGGTGAGATAGATAGATAGATAGATAGATAGATAGATAGATAGATAGATAGATAGATAGATAGATAGATAGATAGATAGATAGATAGATAGATAGATAGATAGATAGATAGATATTCCGGCTAGGCTTAGAGTCTATTCTTACACACTATATTGTAAATGTAATCTAATGACAAAATGACTCCTGAATCCCTTTGTAAATCTAGAACGTTAAAAATGAAATCTTATATCTTTGCAGTATTATTGAATTTTCTCATGTTTCATTTGTAAAATGTTACTTGAAGTTTTCAACTGTAACTGTTTTAATGGAGAAAATTAATTATTCATTATTAGTATTAAGTTTTTTTAGTAATATTAGTTAGCGACATTTCTCAAAAACTCAAATTTATTTGTATAAGTTGCATTTTAATTTTTTTTTAAATATATTAGTTTACTCACCGATTATAGAAATATTATAGTTGTAGGTGATGATCAAATATCCTATTGAGTCGAAATACTCCATCGTCTGTCAGGCTCCCACCTTGTAGCAATGAATCACAATTTTTAATTGTAAATTTTTTTATATGTAAAGTATTGTTATTGTATTAAAAGTTAAAAAAAAAATGGAAATTCGTGAAAGACAGGCAGGCGTCACTTCATCAGCTTCTGTCCTTGTTCCTCCTACCTCTGTGGTCAGTCTATTCTGACAAATACTGCAGGAC
This sequence comes from Rhinoderma darwinii, assembly GCF_050947455.1. Taxonomy (NCBI): domain Eukaryota; kingdom Metazoa; phylum Chordata; class Amphibia; order Anura; family Rhinodermatidae; genus Rhinoderma; species Rhinoderma darwinii. Next base: position 311,670,712 of record NC_134691.1, read on the forward strand.
AAAAGACAAGCAGAGTAATCCCAGTCATTGTGGCTATTCTTACCACCCAAGAGCATTCCAGTATGTGAAAATTGCTGAAATATTTGTCGGAAAAAGAGATCACAACATGGAATGACACACATCTATAAATTCCCATGGGATACATATCAGACACTTTGTTGAAAGAAACTTGCTACTTGCTACTTGTGCTATGTTTTTGACAATTTTTAAATTTAACCACTTATTGACGAAACATGATCAAATTTTTGATCATCGCTGGTTAAATATGGCTAGGAATTTTTTACTTGTGAGGCCGTCCAAGTGATGATTTTGTTTTTAGGGCTTTTTGTAGACCATTTTTATATAATGTTATTTACTTTTAATAATTATCACTTCTGAAGTAGTCAAAAATAGTAAATTCAATTATAGTTTTTCACACCATTCACACAATTTTGAGCATTTTCATGTTTTAAAATATGTTCGCCATCTCATAACTCCTAGGAATTGAACTTTTTATAATTTCTTTTTATACTTTGGGGGGAATTCATTAAGCACTGGATGCAAACTTTCTGCCGGAAAAAAGCTGCAATTTGTGTAAAAATTCTTACATTATTTCACTGCCTCCGCTATTTTAGAAAAAATTGTGCGGGGCTTAACAGGAGGGGGATTGGCCATGCACGGCTCAACAAATTCATTATAATTTGGTGTGAATGTAAATGTTGCTATAAGCGGCCTTTACATTTACAGACAGTGCCTCCGATAATAATGATTTTTACAGTTACGCAATTGATGAAGTAGACTTTATCATTTATCGTTGTTCTTCTCCTTTATTCACATTAGCAATTATTATTACGATTGCTTGGAGACAAATTGTGACAATAATTGCCTAGTGTGAACGGCTCTTAAAGGGATTGTCCAGGCACGGACAACTGATGACCTATCCACTGGGTAGGTCATAAGTATATGATTGGTGGGGGCCCAACATCCAGACCCCGCACCGATCAGCCTCTTCGGGCACCGGATGTTATACAGGGTATGCAGTATTCGGAGCTGGAAGCAGATGGCTCCGACCTCTGCATAGCGGCCGTGCTGCAGAACAGCAACTCTGCTCCTATTCACTTGAATTGGAGCAGGGCTGCAGCTCGGCCATTATTCTATGACCGGAGCCATCTGCTTCCGGCATGCACATCTGGTACCCGGAGGCAGCACCCGGAGCAGCTGATTGGTATGGGGTCCTGGTGTCGGACCCCCATCGATCATATACTGATGACCTATTCTATGGATAAGTCATCAGTTGTCCGTGCCTGGACAACCCCTTTAATGCAATGGAGATACATTACTTTATTTTTAGATTGCTTTACATGGGACTAAGACGGGTTTCAGAAAGTTGTAATATGGTTGAATTTTAATGACCATATTACGACCGCAAGAGCTGGACCCCAGGGTTCAACTGAACCAAACTTAGAACGCTACAGAACACTATGGTAAGCGAAGTTCTGTTCAATACAACCATAGGGGTCCGAGTGTTGCAACTGTGTCAAAAAATCACTAAAATTGAAAATTGTTTATTCTTCAATATAAAATTGTCCAAGACACAGAAATATACAGTATCTAGACATTTCTGTGTCTAGAAAAGTTTTATATTCTATATAAAAAAAAAAGCAGGAGTGCAGACATATTCTCATCTATAGTCTCCTGACATTTTTAGCTGTGGTTACATTCTACTAATAGAAAAGAATGCACTTCCATCATTTCTTGCTGTTTAACACCATGCACCTGTTTTGGACATTTTAGACATAATCTACAAAGAATGTGTCACATTTACTAAGTATCATCAGGCTCAACTGTCAAATCACATTCCTGAGGTATCAGGATCCTCACAAATTATATATAAAAACAAACAAAAATAATACACACATATGTATGCGAAAAGAATAGACGTGACTTACAGCTGTTTGTGCTAGGAACAATCACAACACTTGATGTAAGTAAATACAATGAAAAATACGGAGATTTAGCCAAACGTCATATTTATAATGCAATTTTAATCAAACACATACTAATTTGTCTTAGAACGTGGGCAGAACTTATTTATCAACATTGAGGTCTGACCTAGTGTAGTAAGTCTACAGGAGATTCATGAACAGGGTGGGTGACATGTTGATGAATTTGGGGGGCGCTGCATAGGAGAGAGTATCAATAAATCTTATCCATTGTGTACATTGATTAGTGTGTAAATACAACATAGTCCAAATAAACATAAAAATCGATAATAAGAATACATCAATAGTAGCAAAAATGCTGCAAATTGATCAAAATGGAGCTTGCGGTTAGATGAATTTGCTGCAGCTCACTTCTCATGTTTGACCAATATGAGCCGTGAAAATGAGCGCCGATCAATGAACAAACAGCTCGTTGATCAGTGCTCGTTTGCTCCTTTCACAAGGAGCAATGATCGGTTATGTAGGGGGACGAGCGATCATTACTACGATTGTTCGTCTCCATTCATTTCCATCATGTCGGCAGCACGTCTAACTGATTACACATTGAGATGTGCTGCCGACAACCATAATATTTATTGCTGCATAAACTATGCGATCAGCCAATGAATGAGCGTTTGCCCGATCATTGTCCCGTGTAAAAAGGTCTTTATTTCTCTTACTTACACCACCTCATGGATGAAGTAAAACTTTCACCGTTAATAAAGCTCAAATTGCTCTTTTAGACATATATTTTAGGCACCGAGGACTGGGCACATCATTTTAAAACCCTATCTTGAGCACCAAAAGAGTTTGCCTTGCCCCTGCTCCTCTATACAACGCAGGTGAAAGTGTGCTCAGCTCTACAAACTCTATTTGATAGCATTGGACAATCCCTTTAAATGTTTTTTTTTAGTCATTGTTGTCAAAGGGCTGTAAAACTTCTATTTATTTCAGCAAAAAATAGAGAAATATTATATATAGTTGATGTGTGGGTAAAGTGGATCTTGGTAATGTCTTATCCGACCTTTGAAGTTTATAGTATTTACTTATTTCTTTATTTAGGTTGGAGTTAGGATCCTTCATCAAGACTTCCATAGCTAATGAATCTGTATTTATTGGATAGACACACAAAGCATAACAGATCCTAGTGGATTGTAGCAGCAGGCTACGACATTCAGCCCACCAAAAACAAAAAAAACCTGACAGATAGGAGGCTAACCAATACCAACTGAACCCATGTTTCATTTGAATCACATTGAAATCAATGGAGATGTGAACAACAATTTTCTGAATGTTTTTCTGTAAAGATTATGGAACCAGTAGTGTAGCTGGTGGGGGGGTTGGGGAAGTGGCCCCGGGTCCACTGAGATGGTGGGGCCCAGGGCCGGTACCACAGCGGTGGTGTGTCCCAGCTTCAACTGTATCTGTGTATGTGGTCAGATACAGTTGAATTCAATGCTGGAGCACGGAGCCAACGGTTCCTTGCTTTAGCATTCACTTTGTAATGCCTGACGCAGACCTCAGCTCGAGGTTGAAACGCGTTGCAGCAGTTCCTCTCCTATCTCTTTTATTGTTTTAATACGAGTTATCCAATAAATTGTTTAAACAAATACCTAATGGGTCCGTGGTGATCATCGCATCAGTTACACAGAAGCGCCCGACACAAGGACCAATTTTTTATCAAGATAAGCACGTTTGATGACCACGTCGAGGAAACTCCAGCACCGGAGGTATCCACCGTGGGTCCGCTCCAGAGGCTAGCACAGTGTACCGGAAATTTCACCAGACGAGCAATACAGTTAAGTTGTGCTGACGATCCTGCACAACTCTATCAGGTGAGTCGATCACAACTTCACTGCATACAATATACCATCAGTATATACAATATCACTGCCAGAGGAGCGCCGTCTCTCTTTTTGTTCCTTCTTCCAAGCATTCACTTTGTAATGCCAGCTCCAGATGTGAGCGGCTCGATGCAGACCGTCACGATGTAGTGATGTCATCGTGCCTGTCTCCTCAGAGCCACAGACTGCACAGAGAGGAGGAGCAGAGGAATCTCCTCCACTCAACGTGGGAATGGGGATAGGTAAATATTATTATTTTTTTTTTTTATTAGGCACTATACTGTGCAATGGCAGCTAAGGGGGCATTATACTGGATGTGGGGGGCCACAATAGGGAATTTTACTCTATTTGGGCAGCTTTGAAGGTATTATACTGTATGTGGCAGCTGTGGTGGCATTTTACTGTATGAGGGCAGCTATGGGGGCATTATACTATGGGGGCATTATACTATATAGGCGCATTCTACTGTATGGGGGCATTATACTGTATGGGGCGCTATGAGGGCATTAGGCTGTATATGGGCATCTATGGGGCAGTATACTGTGTGGGGGCAGTATATTGTGTGGGGCAGTTATGAGGTGTTATACTGTATGTGGTCAGCTGTAGGGTTATTATACTGTGTGAGAGGCACTATATGGGCATTATACTGTGTGGGGACAGCTATCGGGGCATTATACTGTGCGGGGCAGCTAAAAACGGCATTATACTATGTGGGGGCCACTAAGGGTTCATTATACTATGTGGGGCCGCTATGGGAGCATTATTCTGTGTGGGGGCAACCATAGGGGCATTATACAGTGTGGGCAGCTATAGGGGCATTATACTATGTGGGGGCCACTAAGAGGTCATTATACTATGTGGAGGGCACTAAGGGGTCATTATTCTATGTAGTGGGCACTAAGGGGTCCTTATACTAGGTGGGGGTAGCTATGGGAGCATTATTCTGTGTGAGGCAAACCATAGGGGCATTATCCTGTGTGGGGTCAGCTATAGGCACATTATACTATGTGGAGCACACTAAGGAGTCATTATACTGTGTGGGGGCCCCACTGTGTTGGGGCCCACACAGATGTGTTTCGCCCCCCTGTGCTAAACCCCTAGCTACGCATCTGTATGGGACATATAAACATAGAGGAGTAATTCCTAACCTTTCTAGCGCCAAGGACAACAATTTTTTATACCCCTTAACAATGCTATTTCTACTGTAAAGGTGACTGCTCTTGCTGCTGATGCCTTCCTGTGAGCACCTGGTCAGGTCCAAGGAATCCTTTTTGGGAAACACTGACCTGGAGAAAAACTTTAGCATTAACAGAACCTTGTGCGCAAAATCTAGACTGCTAGAGACCTCCATATCCCTCTATATACCCCTCACTTTAGACAGCGAAGTTGTGGCATGTTCCAACACATGGAGCTATTCCTACTCATGGAATAACTATACAGTGGCACACAGGGTGCCAACGAGTTGGTAAAACAACCTGTAGGCAATTTTTATGCCGCAGATCAGGCTCTATGCATGAGTTCTTACCCCTTTGCTGGTGTGCGGTTTTCTCAGATTTCTAAATAATTTAGTAGCAGCACTCCAGCAGTGAAATGTCTCAGCAATTACCACATATTCTATTTATGTCACTGCCATGTAACTGCTTCTTGTCTCTCCTACCTGTTTATCTGTGATTGGCATGCACATCTCTTCTTTTGTATTCGCTATCAGTTGCTGCTATTTCTCGTCCCTGCTGTACTACGTTCAGATTGTCCCTGGCCCAGCTCACCCGTCATTCTTCCATTCCCTTTTCAGACCCCCAGAGGCATATAAACAGGACATACAGTCAGGTCTATAACCAGAAACTGAATCCCCCTGATCGGAATAATTGTACAGCTTCCCCGTGCTAATTCTGACAGTACGCTCAGCATTTAGTATCTTCGCTGAGACAGAAAGCTTTCCATTCTTGCATTCATATAGACAGCATTAGGGAATGAGCACTTTGCAGTTTGAAAAAATACTATTAGTGTTGTAAATAAGTCCAATGGACCTGACAACATGGAAATGTTGATTGTGTAGGTGACCTGAAAAAATGTCACTAGTATGTTACAGAGAATATGTCACAGGAGAACAAATCATATTTATATAGTAGGCTGTTCTTCAGTGACGCAGGCGAGCTAACTCCTACCACTGATCATGGTGCCAGCTATGGTGCCAAATTTGCTAATTTACCTAAAAGGATATGTACACTTTTTTCATCAAGTACCTCAGTCATAATGGGCAACATTGGGTTTATGTGTGAGGTACATGATAGGGTTAATTACTATTTATGTGTGGCACATGGAGGTTTAAAATTCATAACACTCACATTAATAAGTGACCCCATCATTTCCCTCACATATTGGCAACATTGGGGTTAAAGTCTTAGGGACACAGATATTTATTTTTTTACATTTTTAACTATATTGTACTGGCATATACTGTACTTATACAATTAGGTCCAGAATTATTTGGACAGTGACACAAGTTTTGTCATTTTAGCTGTTTACTAAAACATATTGTATATACAGTTATATAACCAATATGGGCTTAAAGTGCAGACTCTCAGCTTTAATTTGAAGGTATTCACATCCTAATTTCAGGAAGGGTTTAGGAATTACATCTCTTTAATATGTAGCTGCCTCTTTTTCAAGGGACCAAAAGTAATTGGACAATTATTTCAAAAGCTATTTAATGGGCTGCATGTGGTATTCCATTGTTAACCCATCATCAATGAAGCAGGTAAAAGGTCTGGAGTTGATTCCAGGTGTGGCATTTACATTTGGAAGTTGTTGCTGAGAACAACCACAACATGAGGTCAAAGGAGCTCTCAATGCAAGTGAAACAGACCATCGTTAGGCTGAAAAAAAATGAAGAAATCCATCAGAGAGAGAGCACAAATGTCAGGAGTGGCCAAATTTAGTACATTCTTGGAAAAAAAAAGAGCGCACTGGTGATCTCGTGAACTCCATAAGGCCTGGACCACCATGGAAGACAGCAGTGGTGGATAATCGCAGAATCCTTTCCATGGTCAAGAAAAACCCCTTCACAACATCTACCCAAGTGAAGAACACTCTCCTGGAAGTAGGTGTATCCGTATCTAAGTCTACCATAAAGAGAAGACTTCATGTGAGCAAATACAGAGGGTTCATCACAAGGTGCAAACCATTAATCAGCCTCAAAAATAGAAAGGCCAGATTAGACTTTGCCAAACAACATGTAAAGAAGCCGCCCAGTTCTGGCACAGCATGAAACTAAGATCAACCAGGACCAGAATGATGGGAGGAAGAAAGTATGGAGAAGGCTTGGAACGGCTCATGACCACATCGTCACCACATCGTCTGTAAAACATGGTGTAGGCAGTGTGATGGCATGGGCATGTATGGCTGCCAAAGGCACTGGGTCACTAGTGTTTATTGATGATGTGACTGAAGACAGAAGCAGCCGGATGAATTCTGAAGTGTTCAGGGATTTACTTTCTGCTCAGATTCAACCAAATGCAGCAAGGTGATTGGACGTCGCTTCACAGTACAGATGGACAATGACCCAAAACATACTGAGAAAGCAACCCAGAAGTTTATAAGGCAAAGAAGTGGAATATTCTGCAATGGCCAAGTCAATCACCAGGTCTCAACCCGATCGAGCTGCATTTCACTTGCTTAAGACAAAACTTAATGCAGAAAGACCCACAAACAAGCAACAACTGAAGACGCTGCAGTAAAGGCCGGGCAAAGCATCACAAAGGAGGAAACCCAGCGTTTGGTGATGTCCATGGGTTCCAGACTTCCGGCAGTTATTGCCTGCAAAGGATTCTCTACAAAGTATTTTAAAAAAAAAAAACAACATTTTATTTATGGTAATTTGTCCAATTATTTTCGAGGCCCTGAAATGAGGAGTCTGTATAGAAAAATGGTTGCAATTCCTAAACATTTCACATGATATTTTTGTTCAACCCATTGAATTAGACCTGAAAGTCTACACTTCAATTGCATCTCAGTTGTTTCATTTCAAATCCAATGTGGTGGCAGCAGAGCCGAAATCATGGAGATTGTGTCACTGTCCAAATAATTCTGGAGCCAACTGTATGTGTGAGTACAAGAGCCTGTGTACTGATAGTACACGGACAGTTGTTAGGGTTTACCTAAGTATGCCCTAGCAACAGGAAATATTGTCATACAGCCCGGGACTCCTTCAATGGACCCTGAGCTGTCTGTCCTCATAAGGTATGTCCCCCAGGAATTCCCTGTGACGCGATCAAAGGGAAATCCCCCTTCACACTTTCCCTTTGGATGCCACGGTCAACTTTGGTCTTGGCATTCAAGGGGATAACGCTGCTGTTACAGCGGCACTGCAGCTGTGTATTACAGGTCTTGCCTCGCTCCTGATCGCGCATGCACACTTGCTGTGCCCGCGCAATCAGCATGATGGGATGTGGCCGGCGCCGCCTTAATGAGTGTCAGGCACTGATGACAGAGAAATGGGGGCGTTTTGCAGTGCGCTCACCATGTTCTGTGACTTCAGGGCCGGAACCGCCGCTCATTAGTGCAGCGCCGGCCACATTACATCATGTTAGTGGTTAAATTCAAGTATTACAATACTAAGCCAGTCGCCCGCACAGCTTAGTATCAATATACATGAATTCAAGGTATTGAACGGTTTGCGGGTGCACAGCGTCGAAATAGTATCATTATTTCGATGCATCGTGCAATCCTATTCAGATGGGTGAAAACTTTCTCCATAGCTGGCTATTCTATAAGTCAATGTCTGACCCTTTAAGAGCAGAGTCTTTAGGGCTACGCTCAAAAAGGTATGCAAAATAGATTAGCACCAGAAACTATAGTGTATTCCTTCAGGTATATAAAACAATATAGTGATGAAATAAGAGTGTAAAACTGGTGCCTGGAACTGAACTGGTTTTCAACACACACACACACACACACACACACACACACATAGAATTTGTGAAACTCCAGTCCTTAAATGAAAACATGAACCCTTTATTGTACAGCTGATACCTATATAGGTTTGACTAAGGGCTTGTTATTTTTGTTAAGAATTTATGTTTTTATACTACCCTATGTCTATAAAAAAATGTCTGGACCATTGTACTTAACAAGCACTTTTCACATTTTGTTTCTCCCCTATATCCTCATAGATTGTAAGCTCTTGTGAGCAGGGTCCTCACTTCTCTTGTTCATCGGTTTTTCACTATGTAATGCCGGATATTGTCTGTACATGTTCCCTCTGAATTGTGAAGCGCTGCAGAATATATTGGCGCTATATAAAGATTACTTTTATTATTATTATTCCTAGCAGAAGTCCAGCATCCAGTCTCAACTCCTGGACCCCCATGCCCGGTGACACCGCTAGCAGCCGCTATGACTGCTAGAGCTGTAGCGACGCCACATTCAATAGTATCTGCGTCCGTTTGGCCTGCAGTCTATCAGGCGCAGGCCTATGTGATGACATCACTGGATCACACGGACTACGCAAAGGATCCCTTCGGTGTTGTGGAGCTTCTCTGTTCGTTGCGGGAATGGGGTCTAGGTGAGTACAATTTTTTGTTTTGTTTGTGGGGCACTGTCTACAAGGGTGAGGTGGGGGGCTGTATGGCACGGTCTACAAGAGGGAGATGGGGGCACTGTCTACAAGGGGGAGGTGGAGGCTGTATGGTACTATCTACAAGGGAGAGGTGGGGGGCTCGGTCTACAAGGTGGAGGTGGGGGGCTGTACGGCACTATCTACAAGGGGGAAATGGGGGCACTATCTACAAGGGGGAAGTGTAGGGCACTGCCTACAGGGGGAGGTGGAGGGCTATATAGCACTATCTACAAGGGAGAGGTGGGGGCACTATCTAGGGATGGGGAGGAGGGCGCTAACTACAGGAGGGCTATGTGGCACTATCTACAAGAGGGGGTGACTATCTACAGGGGGCAGCATGGCACAATCATCTTCAGGGGGGGCTGTATGGCACTATCTACAGGGGGGCACTATCTACAAGGGGGGCTTTGTTTGGCACCCAGGGGAGGGGAGGGGGGCCCAGTCAAAAGTTTGCTATGGGGCCCAGTCGTTCCTAGTTACGCCTCTGCCGCCATGTTATGTTACAATAAGGGAGCCGTCACAGCTTCCCCAGGCGATAACAATTGATCACCAGGAGTTTGAGTAACCAGACCAATGACAATCGTCGGTTTTGAGATAACCTCTCTAAAATTATACAGAAATAGAGATTCCCACAGCACTCACTCAAATCAAGTTCAAGAGATGCACAAATACAAAAAATGACCCAAAATCACACTTCATATCCAGTAGAAACTCCAAGACAGCTCCCGAGTGGGAAAAATTCAAGTGTTTGTCAACACAATCCAAAAACGCATGCAACGTTTCGACTTGTGTAGGATTGTTTTGACTCACGTTTTTTGCCACATGGATGTTGTCATGGAGTTTTCCCTTTAACATTACAGACATATATTCGGCCTACATCTACAATTAACTAAATTAATAAGTAAACAATAAAATATATATCGTACTCTATTACGCTATTCTTATTGATTGACCACACTTTCCTAAAGTCCTAGAGGTGGAAGCCCAGAATTTATTTCTGAATGACCAACTGCATTTCTGTGGATGGAAAATGATTGATGCCATCAGCTAAATGTATTCCCCGTCCTCACATATAGTCCTAGATTACATGTAAAACCGTTCCATATTTTCGCCACGCTTCTATTTGAAACAGGAGGGTTTTACAGCTCTAAGTTGTGAAATTCCTCACTGCTCTGGATTGGGATATTATTAACTTATAGGGGACACACTTGTTCAGAAGTTAAGCAGGAGCCAGACATTGGTCTCTCTAGGATTTGTATTCTACATTAGATGGTTTACAACACTTCCTTTTTATTGGTTGTATAGAACAAATGATTTCATGGCTGAGCTGTCTGCGCCATCCAGACACCATGTACAGTTATAAATTCCTCCAGCAACTTGATTTATAGATGTCACTTTAGGCGTCATGCACACAGCAGAACCTTGTGCACAGGGAAACACGAGGTGCATCCCAAAAGTAATGAGAATGATTTCCAAATAAATCCTTTTATCCAAAAAACATACAATTAGGCCTCATGCACACGACCGTATTTTTGTCCACCCGTAAATACTGGCGTAAATACGGGTCCTTGGTCACACGTATTCGACCCGTATTGCACCAGTATTTACGGACCCGTGCTTTTTTTACAGCTTTATCTATATTCTGATCGGTAGCCACTGTCCAGGGTGCTGAAACAGTTACTGCCGATCGTTTAACTCTTTCAGCACCCTGGACAGTGACTATTTACTGAGGTCACCTAGCAACGCTCCCGTAATTACGGGTGCACACACATAGTCACCCGTAATTACAGGAACCCCATAGACTTCTATGGGCTGCCCGTGCCGTAAATTACGGCCTGAAATAGGACATGTTCTATCTTTTTCAACGGCACGGGCACCTTCCCGTAAGCATACGGGGAGGTACCCATGGCCAATAGAAGTCTATGGGCCCGTAATTACGGGCCGTAATTACGGGAGTTTTTACGGTCGTGTGCATGGGGCCTTAGGCTGGATCAGGCAGGGAAGGGATCTTTTTTTTGTGCCAAAAATTCCGGATTTCTGCAAGTCCCTTTTATATCTATGGGACACGCTGCAATTTCTGTAACAAATCTGCTTCATTCGAATATACCCTAATAGACAGTAAGAAGCTCTATTTAAGGTGACGGTGGGCCCCCTTGTCTACAGGTTGCACATATGGTATGTCTGGTTCTACATAGGGCCGTATTGTGAGGATCTCAATTTTAAAGTTTTTTTTAACTTTTTTGGTGTCATGTTTATTTATTTGTACACTCAATATAATCTGAAAATTTGACTATTTACAGAATGCTGGAGATGGTTTTGCGATTCTTTCCTTCCTTTCCTGAGCTGCATTTTTGAGCACTCACACCCATTAAGTCATGTGCAATTGCTTACACAAAAGTATAAACCTCGATATAAGCACTAGATGGTCACAATGAGTGAACTGGCATAACATTAAGAGAAGTACAATCTTTGCCAGATAACATATGACCAAGCTGCGGTGCAAGACAACAAGACAAAATGTGTTCATACCGACGCTCTACCACATTTTATCCTGAGACTTCTTAGCTACTCATTGCTCATATCTATTAGTAAAGCAGAGATAAAAGACCATCACTTAAATGCAGCACTTAAGTCACCAGGCACCTCAAGAGCTAAACATAAGCAGTAATGTAAAACTTACTGATGACAACATCATTTTGCAAATGCCATAAAATAATGTGATCCTAATGCTGTACAATTTTTACTAACATACACAAATCAGCCATAACAATATAACCACTGAGCAGTGAAGTGAATAACATTAATTATCTGATTGCAATGGCGCCTGACAAGGGGTGGGATATCTTAAGTAGCAAGTGAATAGTTAGTTCTTGAAGTTGATGTGTTGGAGACAGGAAAAATGGGCAAGTGTAAAGATCTGAGGGACTTTGACAAAGGCCAAATTGTGATGGCATGACAACTGGTCAGAGCATCTCCAAAACGGCAGCTATAGTGGGATGTTCCTGGTATGCAGTGGTTAGTACCAACCTAAAGTGGTCCAAAGAAGGACAACTGGTGACAGGTTTAATGGGCGCCCAAGTGAAGTCTAGCCCGTCTGGCCGATGCTACAGAAGAGCTACTGAATTGCTAAAAAAAAACTTTCCGCTTGCTATGATAGAAAGGTGACAGAACACACAGTGCATCGGAGTCTGCAGAATATAGGGCAGCGTAACCGCAGATAGGTGAGATTGCCCATGCTGACCACAGTCCACTGCCGAAAAACACTTACAATGAGTGAACGAGCATTGGAACGGGAGCATGGAGTAATGTAAGAAGGTGGCCTGGTCTGATGAATCACGTTTTCTTTTACATGCTAAAGATGGCCAGGTGCGTGTGTGTCGCTTACTTGGGAAACAGATGGCACCAAGATGCACTGTGGGAAGAAGGCAAGCTGGTGGAGGCAGTGTAATGCTCTGGGCAGTGGTCTGCTAAGAAACCTTGGGTCCTGGCATTCATATGGATGTTACTTTGACACGTACCACCTACCTAAAGCTACATCCACAGGACAGTGAAAAAATGTCCATTAAAATTGGATCAACTGTCAGTTTTTCATGGCCATTTTGCATCAGTGTGTCTCCAAATTTTCATCCATTTCCAGTCCGTCTTTCCATTTTAATGGCCGTTTGTCATCCATTTGCCATCCATTTTTCATGGCCGTTAAAAAAAAAAGGATGGATTTAATTTGTTAGGGTTTTTTTTTGTCTCAACCCCCTGAAAACACCACAGTGCCCACTGTAACGAACGTGGTCGCTGACCACGAACCCCTTCCATCCGGTCGACGCCCTTCTCTCTCAAGAGAGATGTCTGCACATGCGGTCGTCCTGTTCCACAGTGACCACCAGGGTGCGCACGCGAGCTCAGTCCAGGCTTAAGGAGCCAGAGTGCACACATGTGTTAGATTGAGCTGATTGCTCCCAGAGCACCGTGGACTATAAGTAGGGCTCTGCCCCTTCCTGCCTTGCCTGAGCTTTGTTGACGTTACCCTAGTCTGTCTATGCAAATGGTCTCCTAAGTGGTTTCCAGTTCCCAGTGTTTCCCGTTACTGCTACCTGTAACCTGTATCCCGTGCTATCGTGGTCAAATGCCGTATTGAGTCGGAGCCGTGCTGCACTGAGTACCATGCCTGTCCTGCTTCACCACGCCTGCCGCCTGTCTGCTGCCTTC